>NC_033803.1:69710368-69712015 GCF_001876935.1 Asparagus officinalis | reverse complement strand
CCCCCCCCCCTCCCTTTTTTTTATTATTCTTTTGACGAATTTTTAAAACCGACCCAAACCATGTTTTTATTTTCAAAACTGCCCAGCTTCTTTTTTATTTATCAAAATCGATCTACTTTTTGTCACGTCAGCTTAATCACATTCTGAAACAGTCGGGGTTGGCAACCTCGACTGTTTAGGAGATTGTTAAACCCCAACACCGACTGTTTAGGAGATTATTAAACCCCAATTAGAAGCTTTAAACCTGGTTTTTGCTGTCCTAAATAGTCGGGGTTGGCAACCCCGACTAATTAGGAAATGAGATTAAGCTGACGTGGCAAAAAGTGAGTCGATTTTGATAAATAAAAAAATTGGGTCGGTTTTGAAAATTTCTTTTTTTTTTGACAGTAATTAATACCATCATGTACAGGGTCTAAAGTACCATTCAGCTTTCACTGGATGAATGAGAAATCTCCTCGAGAGTGAACACAATTCTTTTAAGTCTAGTATTGCAAGTTTATTTTATTTTTTAATCTCGAAGATTTGGATCATGTAGTCTTTTAGAAGCCATTGACGGTGGGTGGTGCTCAGGCTGAATCAAATGGGCTGAATAAAATGGGCTTGTGGCCCATAGGCTGGTGGTGCTTCTTTGGATCGGGTCACGGGCTTGATGTGTTATGTAAGATCGGGCCATAAGCAAATTGTTCCTAGGAGATCGATGAGTCAGAATATCACTATTAACATCGTTATGTTTCAAACTGATAAAGAGTAAAATGTGAATTTTGGACAATTTTTCAGAAGCATCCAGATTTCAAATTGAATTATAAAAAGCAACCAAGTTGAAATTTCTTTACAAAAGTAGATCAAGCTTTACCATGTCATAAATTTGAAATATGATACTCTTCATATACTTGAAATTTTTTTTTGGGGGGGGGAAAGTAGTTTATTTTTATTAGAGACAATTTTACAAAGTTTTTAACATATCATCATAATCATCATTTGCACATGATATACATGCTATCTATTTTTAATAATTTGACTATTTATTTACTCCATAAACACACACACACCCCAAAATTTTAAACTTTTTTTTCCTATTTTCTTTTAATATTTTGATATTTGACAGTATCACATTTCTTAACTATCTAAATATTAACAGGAAAAGGTTTTTTTAATCTCATATATAATGCATGCATACATAAATACATACGAAAATATTTATGATACGCCACGTACTTATCATGTGCGAATGATTATAGTAGTGTTTATGAGATTTTCTCTAATAAAAGGACATGTTTTTCCAAAAAATGACAAAATTTAAATTTAAAGTATAAAAAACAAAAAAGTTAACGAAAAACAACTGCATTTCTATATTTATTTGCACATTTCCACATTAGGGGCTAAGGTACAAATAGAATAGATATGAAAATCCAAAATTTTCTATACTCTCTCCCTCCCCCCCCCACACCTCTTTTGGTTGGTCACCAAGACTCCAGGCCTTCAAAGCCATGACGGCCCTCTTCACCTCCAAACCATCGTCTATTTTCCCAAATTTACGATTCTGCCACTGCCTCATTCCTCCGCCCCCCTCCTCCAACTTTTTAAATCCCCATCGTGCCCCTACCAAAGCCCTAGCTCTCTCTCCAGCAAAAAACTCAAGATCGAGAT
>NC_033803.1:69675303-69710358 GCF_001876935.1 Asparagus officinalis | reverse complement strand
GCTTCTTCTGCTCAACCCGCTGCAGATCGGAAGCCCTTCGCCGTTCTCTTCGTCTGCCTTGGTAATCAAATTTTGGCGAAGTTTAGGGGTTTAGGTGCATTTTTGGTCTATTTTGATTATTGTGTTTTTTTTTTCGGTGGGAATTTGAAGGGAATATTTGCCGGAGTCCAGCAGCGGAGGCTGTGTTTAGGGATTTGGTTCAGAAGAGAGGACTGGAATCTCGCTTCAAGATCGACTCGGCTGGCACCATTGGTTATCATGAAGTAATTTCTATGCTCTTCAGCAATCAAAAATTATATATATTTTTTGAAGGAAAAATGACTTCTTTTTAGGGTTAATTGCATACTGCATTATTATGGTGGCATACGTCATAAATATTTTATTAGCACCGACACCCAGCCCCAATTGCTTGCCCCTTTGTTTAACTGAAAGAAGAGCAAATTGCCCTTTAAATTGAGTGGAAAATTGTAATGTCGCCTGAGATACAGGTGTAAGAGCTAACAAAGTTGTTTAGAGGGGTATAAGTGGCTATAAGGGGGTGCATATGCAATTAACCCGGCGAATTATTTCAAATTTTCCATTTTTATGCTTTGATATGGTTTTGAAGGGTAATCCAGCAGACTCGCGGATGAGGGCAGCATCTAAGAGGCGTGGGGTTGAGGTAACTTCAATTTCGAGGCCCCTACGGCCATCGGATTTTAAGGAGTTTGATCTCATTCTTGCTATGGACATGCAAAATAGAGGTGAAATATTATGTCTTTTTCTAAAGTTAAGTGTAGGAAGTGGAGTAGTTTCTACGGAACTGATATTTGTAGCTTGTTGAGTAGAGGATATATTGAGTGCTTACGAGAGATGGAGCTTTAAGGAGTCACTTCCAGCCGATGCCCAAAAAAAGGTTAGTGGTAGTATTTGATACTGAAACATTACTTAGCGGGTTTAATTATTTTTTGTGCTTTGTCTCAATTTATGTGCTTAAATGTGCTTATTCTTAGAAGTCCTTCTGCTATTTTCTGAAACAATATAATAGTTTAAATACAATTAAACGTTTATATGACTATTTTCTCATGTCATAGCACGTCTGTCTTGGCCCCTGTAGGGCCATAGTAAATTATTGACAACAGAAATGATGTGGAGATTTTTTATGAGAAATATCACTCAAACAATGATGTAACAACAAAAATGCTTGCATTCCACCTTCTCATCGTCTATAATGGAATGTAATGCAAATATCTAACGAACAGTGCACAATATACCAATCACCAGGAATGAGAAAAAAAAGGTGGCATAAACATGTATTTGTCGTTGTGAGATAACTATGTTACCCAAGTATTAACCTTAATCCCCTCACCTTCCCAAAGTAAGACTAAGAAAGTAACAAATGTACCAAAAACTGGACATTATGTACAATGTCGTTAATCATCTGAAAACTACTTTATTCTTTTATTTTTTGGTATATACTTACACCTGCTATTATGAACAGCTAGCATGTGTTGAAGGAATAAAATGCCATATTCATTGAGGATGTGCACCAATGACTAGGACGGGTTTTTGACTATTTATTCTTGATCACATGGGTTTTGAGCTTATGGTCCAACTATAGATGAAATAATAACAAAATTAGCTGCCAAACATCATTGTTTCTTTCAGCTGGCTTTCAAGGCTAACATGGATTAAATCTGCTTGAGTAACTGCTCAACTTTCGTTCTATTTGGATCTTTTGTTGGCCTGAATTGTTGATCCATTGAAATCCTATTGAAATTTTTTATTCATACTCATTACAGGTAGACAATGAACTGCACTTTACCATGTTTTTCGGAAATATTTCAAACGTTGGTTAATTGGAAAATGCCTTTAGTTTACTGGCATCATATTAGCACTCTAAACTTAACATCATTCTCTATTAAATGTTTTAGTCCCAAAGTTTAATGTTGAATAATTCACTGATGTGGTGATGGTAAATACAATTAGATGCACAATGATAGAACACTTGCCTGCACCTTTTTAGTGGGTGTAGAAATAATCAAAGTCTACTTTAGTCTTCATAAGACATAATATTAAAGCCTAATTATATGTTTTGCAGGTGTTCCCATCAGTAATATGTGCAACTTATCTTGAATTCTTAAGCACCGAGTTGTCTTTGTTTTAAGTGACTTAAAACACTGCCTAGGACGAAATTTCTCATTTGTAGGAGGTTTGCACTAGATTTTACTTAGAAGAGAGGAGACATACATGGAAGCAAGGTGACTTGTATTTTTGGATGTGATTTTGCTATCAACCATGTACAGGCGTAGGATTTTGCTCTGTGCGTAGTCTAGGATCTCAGATTGGTGCATTTGGTGCATTGAAATATAATAAATTCAAGGAAATTTCTTTTCACTTTTACATGTAGTTTCTACATAGTGTGAGCAGTAGGTGAAACCGTGAAAGACATCTTAAAACTGTTCTTAATTTGCATTTTAGAGTAGGGCCTGATTGAGACTTTAGCGGTTTTTATTCTTTCCTATTGGATTTTTTCCCCTTAGGGGCTGTTTGTTTCACTAGTGGGCAAGAATAGGATTAGGAATCCGGTTTTTTTTATGGATTCCTACCTATTCCATAAAAAAATTTAAGACAAGTTTGTAGATTCATGAAATCCTTTTTTTTGCATTCTATGTTTGTTTCATAACATAAAAAAATAGAATCCAACTTTATAGAAACCCTCCAATTCCTAATCTCTAGTTTGGTTTGGAATGAGAAAATTTCTAGATAAACACTGTAGTAACGACTAGTGCCAACGGCTCGTTCAATATTCAAATCCGAAACACCGTAGCAACGGCTAGTTCCAAGGTCCTGGAGCCTATAAATTTAGCTTGAGGGCTTATTTTCCAATGCATTCTTTATTCTTACAAATTTATAAATTCTCATTGTTTGCAATTTGCCTCCCCGACATCAATATGATATCAGAAGAATGCCCCCAAAATTATGAAGTTTGTTGCGACTACAATCTCCGAACACCCATGAAACTAAATGGTAAAAATAAGGGAAGGTGTTATTAAGCGTGTGCAAAATTCCCAAAGAAAGAATGTAATTTTTTCGAATGGGCTGATGAAATAGGAGAAATAAGCAACCAAGGAAACCAATATATCAAAGAAAATAGGTACAGAGATAGATATTTTTTATTTTTTGAAATCAAAGAGGATGAAGAAAGAATTGAGACTTGTCGAAAATCAACTATTAGCTTGGAAAATGAAGAAAGAATTGAGACTTGTCGAAAATCAACTATTAGCTTGGAAAATTTCAGCAATTTTATTAGCAATTTTTTGTATTATTTTAATTATTATAAAATCAACTATTAGCTTGGAAAATTTCAGCAATTTTATTAGCAATTTTTTGTATTATTTTAATTATTATAAAACGCATGTCATGTACTTGTACTTGCAAAAACTATTGGTATTGTAATGAAAACTATTATTGGAATTGAGTACAAATTCTAGTTGATATTGTATGGCTCAGGAATAGATAAACTTGTCAAAACTGAATGCCCCACCTATAACTTACAGGTTTATTACAGATTGTATTCTAATGATGGATTACCTCGTCTAGACATTGTCAATTTAATGTAGGCTGCAATCTCATCATATTTTACCTCATCTAAATATAATAAACACTGTAAATTAGATTGCATTCTTAATAAACGCTAATCATCATCATTGTCAAATATCAACTATGGAGCACATCATGCTCTAGCCACATGTCAACCGATAGCAACATAACCCCAATGTTTGAGATCAAAACCGATAGCAGAAAAAACTGGCAAAAAAACCCAAAGCCAAATAGCTAAACAAGCTCCACCTGACAGTCAAAACCCCAACGCCAAGGAGCTACACAAGCTCAAAAAACCGATCGCAAAAAACCCATACGTAGGAGCTACATAAGCTTCACAAACTTGATGGCAAAAAAACCCAAAGCCAAAGAGCTAAACAAGCTCTACCTGACAACCAAAACCCCAAAGTCAAAGAGCTAAACAAGCTCCATCTGACAGCCAAAACCCCAAAGCCAAGGAGCTACACAAGCTCAAAAACCGACAAATTAAACCAAAACGTAGGAGCTACACTAGCTCCACAAACTTGATGGCAAAAAAATCCAAAGCCAAAGAGCTAAACAAGCTCCATCTGACAGCCAAATGTAGGAGCAACACAAGCTCAAAATCTAAGCGTAACAAACCCAAAGCAAAGGAGCAATACTAGCTCCACGTGACAACCAAAACCCCACATCAAAGGAGCAACAAATTAGCTTCACCTGTCATCAAAAGCAAAGGAGCAACATTAAGAATTCATTGGTCATGACTATCCATACTTACCTGCATCAAAAGTTAAAAAGTATCAATTCATTAATTACATGACGTCATAGCGTTTTCATAATAAGAAGTATTGCAACATTAATAGTTTGTAATAACAAAACGATATATGCGCAACAACATATACGCGTGCACAACAAAATGCTCCATCAAAATGTAACCCAAACCCAACAAATTAGTTAACAGACCAACATTGGTCGTTAATCAGGTTGGTAATGTACCTCTGCTGATCTTCCTTGGATTTTATGAAAAACCTTCTAGCTTCACGTTCATTGTCATATAAATGATCTAAAATCCTATCCAGAAATTCCTCAGAATATTCATTCCTATGTTCCTTCAACTCTACAGCCAACTGCTCAGTCCAATGAATAATGTGTTGATTTCTCATTGACTGAGACATTGAGTCAACAAAGGCACACTTCACGATTTTATTTTTTAGGTTTCTTGTTAGAGGATGAATTCATGTTGTCTTTACTCTTAGACTTATATCTAATGAGTTGTTTTTTGTTACAAGCATCAGATTGTGGTGTAGTTTCACTCTCCTCTGGTATCTCACTATCATCATCAGGAATAGGTATGGACCTACTAGATCCAATGTTAGCATACACAGGCCTAACAAATTCACCCTTAGCTTGGTCATCACCCATGATCACCTGTAAATTTTTGAAGTGAGGAAGAGGTTTGTTTATGTATGCTTTGAACTTAAATTTGGATTTGTCCTGCAATAACAAATAATCATAAATAACAAAATGTATTAATTACTAATGACAATGTAGATGTAATCATAAATAACAAAATGTATTAATTACTAATGACAATGTAGATGCTGAATGTTATACCTGAGACCACGATTTTAACGTTTCGAAATGTATTAATTACTAATGACAATGTAGATGCTGAATGTTATACCTGAGACCACGATTTTAACGTTTCGTCATCTAGTGTAATCATATTATTTGTTTCATCCCACCCAACTTTACTTATATCAAGGCAAGCCTTCATGTCATTGAATTTGTTTCTCAAGCATTTCAAATGGTTAATGACATGTATATGAGTGAAATCAGTCCTGAATTGCATGTTGATTTTCATCGCTGTTATTTTATAAGATTCTGCCTTGAAGTTCTTGTCTGACTTTAGCCCATCTAATGCTAATTCTGCAAGATAAGTAATGAGCACATCATCGTGCTCTGGAAGCCAAAACTTATTGGCCACACCTCTTGAGTTCAACCTTGTCCCCAAGACCGTTTTCCTATGAGCTTTTTTTTTCTTTTTTCATTGGTGAAGTGTGCTCCTCACCATCAACATCGTGAATAACCTTCCCAACTAAATCACCAGTGTTTGGTGAAAATTGATTAGGTCTACTACTTTAAGAACTAGTTGTGGGAAATAACAAACCTTGTGGATTGCTTAACATGCTCACGTATGATATTGACTATTGTGTCACTCCACCATAATTGACATCATATAGTGAGAATGGTGAGAATGTATGACAGGATGAAGTGAAAGGTTATGGTTGAACCTACGTGAAGTTCATGTTAATGTTAGCAGTTGGGTTTGGCGGATCGTTAGAATGAGAAGGCACGGTCTGCTTCTCTGCCTGATTGTTAGCCATACCTAATATATATTGCACAAGTAGACATTATTATTAAAGAAATTTAAATCAATATATAATATGCATGCATTTAACAAACAAGTTAGAAAAGGAATATATGAAACGCCTACATCTACATATCCACAAATCTATATCAACCTATATAATTAAATAACTGACAAATCTATATCAACACCTATATAATTAAATAACTAATAAGAATATTGAAATCGTAAAACCATATATCTACATATCCACAAATCTATATCAAGCAGTGAAACAACTATTTCATAGTTTGCACCCTAAGCATGCACGCTGATCAAACAAATATAATTAAGATTTTCATTCCATGGTTTAATCGTTTAAAGAACCGCAATAACAAAAAATCCAGAGAACCGAAAATCAATAATCAACTATGTACCAAAACCCTTGTTTCATGAGAGATTAGACATGTAATAAATTTTCAAAACCAGTGCTTTCTACTACCAATGTTAATTTCCTCAGAGCAAGCACAATGAAACTGTAATAAATTTTCAAAACCAGTGCTTTCTACTACCAATGTTAATTTCCTCAGAGCAAGCACAATGAAACGATCACATTAAAAGGGCGAAATGTTTTATACCTGCAATTGCCAAGGGAATAATTTTGAAATTGATGTCGTTGCCAACAAACCCCACCAGACGGAACATACCTACAAAACCCATCAAAGCCAATAAACCCCACCGGACAAAACATACCCACAAAACCCACCAAAGCCAACAAACCCCACCGGACGGAACAGACCCACAAAACCCACCAAAGCCAACAAAGCGTTGAGCCTCATCTTCGAAAAAGAAATCGAAGAGATGAGGCGGGATAAAGGGTCGCGGGAGAAAGCCGAAGCCAATATCTAGCGCGAAGAAGATTGAGAAGAGGTGGCGAAGCCAAATCCACCAACCGAACCCACCAACGTCATGAATCAAAGAACAGCGGGAGAGGAGGCGCGAAGAAGCTTGGGGAGAGGCGGGAGAAGAATTGTGGGAGTTGCCGATTCCAGATCTAGGGCTCGTGCTCGTGAAGATATGGAATCCGAAAACGAAGAGAAAGGATCGTTGTCAGCTTTTTTGAGCAATTCCTCTTGTGAACTTCTGATTTGGGTTTCCATAAAACATCGCTACTGTTCCACCTTTATAGATTTTGGAATCCATAAAAATTTTCTGAGCCAAACTCAAGATTAGGATTGATAAAGAATCTAAATATTACGTTTTTGCTACTGTCAGATCCAAATACCAATCCTTATCTATAAATTGGGTGAAACAAACAGCCCCTTATTCTCAGTCATCTCGGAACACCAATGAACCATGCAAACTGTCTGAAGGTATTTTATTCTGTTAATTCTCTATCATGAGCACCAATCTGCTTCTTAAGTCCCTGGAGTCATTATTAGGAAAAACTCTGTATGCTATGGCTGTAAAGAGTACCTGATAAACCTGAGTTTGCCTCGGAGGAAATTTTGTTATACTAATTTCTAGTCAGCATCCTGTGTTTTTCCCTTAGATGTTTTAACTTCTGTACCCTCACTTTGTTTTGTTTTTATTGAGTACTACCTCGTTAATTTCCACTACTTTTTTGGAGGCTTTTTTTCCTAATTTTAAACCCTCTCTTGCAGGTTAAGCTAATGTGCTCCTACTGTAGAAAACACAAGGAAACTGAAGTCCCTGATCCTTACTATGGAGGCCCCCAAGGATTTGAAAAGGTAAGCCAGATGGTTGAATCTCGCCAATTTAATCTAGAGATATACCAGAAACAAGCCTTATCCTGTAATGTCACGGGAAATATTTATTCTTATCGCATGGCGGAGTTAAACTCAAAAGTAGTTAATATGATTATGAAAAACATTATGAAGCTTCAGCATTTTATTGTTTTAAACTCGTTTGCAACGTTCAGGTTTTAGATTTACTGGAAGATGCTTGCGGCACATTACTGGACAGCATCCTGGCAGAGAACAGTCACATTACTGCGTCATAAGTTTGTTTGAGGATGCAGAATGTATACGTTATTCGAAAAGTTGCAGTATTTGGTGGCTATGCCGTGACCAATGTAAATCAATTTTATTGGAATTTTTTGTCCATAATCATCTCTGCAGAGGCAGTAAAATAAATAAAAAAAAACTCTTGTTGTGTGATCAAGGCTTGTATGATGCGTATCTGTTTTAAGAAGTGATTATGTGCTTTTTATTCGTATTTGCTCGTATGATGCGTATCTGTTTTAAGACTTGTTATGTTTGTTAATCATTTAAGACTTGTGATGTTTGTTAATCATTCTGGAGTTGCTCATGATATGTTCCGTGCTGTAGACTGTAAGTAGCGATTTTATTGTGTGAGGGAAAAAGAAAAGGAAAGTGTTTTGTGTTGTTTTGTTAATTAGGATTCTGATTACCTATTGTTTTTGCCCGAGCGTCGCATGGGAAGTAGATAGTGTTGCACGTGTATTGTGTATGGAAAAATGCTAAGGGCGTGTTTGGATGGGCGATTTTGAGCCCGAAAGCCTTCCACAGTGTCCCATCTGTGACAACTTTCGGGCAAAATCGTCTATAAAAAAAGACGATTTTGTCCGAAAGTTGCCACAGATGGGACACTGTGGCAGGCTTTCGGGCTTAAAACCTCCTCCAAAACCCGTAACCAAACGTGCCCTAAGTGTGGAGATCTAGGATCAGCAGCGCCTAATGTCAAAGTGGAGTTTTAGCACAAACAAATAATAGAGGTAAGGATTTTTTCCCCCTTCACATGACACATCCAAACTCGCAAAAATAAAATGAAATGAAATTATAAGTTTAAAACTTGGAGTTTGTCAAGACCATGTCTGCGAATAAACTTAGTATGAGTCGTTGTCAACCTTCAATCAATAATAACTTGGCATAGTCCGCATACTTCTTATAAACTAATAAGTGATATAAATAATTTAACACCAACTAGCTTCTTGTTGTTATTATTGTCATGTACCATTGTATCAAAAGTTTGTCGTCTTCTGTGAAAAAACATTCGTTGATTTGAAATCATATAAATAAGGATTTTTCAGATATTAGTCCCTTAAATCTTCCATAATTTCATATTAGTCACTCAAATCTTAGAAATTGCATTATAGGCCCTCAAATCTTAAGGGTCTTGCAAAATTGTCCCTTAGTTAGTATTTCAATTTAAAACGTAACTATGGTTGGGTTAACTTCAAACCTAACATGTGCAATCATCAAACTACCTATGTCGATGTTTCAAACCTTTGTGAAACTCATCTTTGGATTAGGTTTAACCATTGCAGAAGAAAAACTAAAGTGGATTTGGTTCTTTTACTTCAAGGTTTAAACGGGTCGGGCCCAGATAGTTGGGTTACGGGGCTAACCCGCAAAGTTTAATTAGGCCGTTGTTCTATTTCCTTTCTCTACTAAACCCACTTTTTCTCCGTCGTTCGATTTCTTCATCAATTTCCCGCAAAACCCTAGCCCTAATCTACCCTCTACCGGCGATATCACCGACGGAGCAATCGCCGATCAGGATTTCGTCATCGAAGCTTCAAAGGTATTTCTTCTCAATCTCCCAAGTTTTCGTGATTCTTGTCAACTGTAAAATTTTTATTTATTATTATTATTATTTACTATTTACGTCAACCAAATTCTTAGTGAGGATAGAAGAAAGAAGGTAAAGCCTTTGAATCCTCCAAATTATTTGAAGACACGAGTAGAAATTAATCATTATGCCTAAGATTAAGACGAGCCGGGTCAAATACCCAGAAGGATGGGAGCTTATCGAGCCCACACTTCGCGAGCTGGAGGCGAAAATGAGAGAAGGTTTGCATTAGTTTTCTCCATCACTATTGATTGATCTTCTGTTATTGTCTTAAAGATCAAATTTTGGTTGAAAGAACACATTTTTTTCACTGCACAGCTGAGAACGATCCACATGATGGGAAGAGAAAGTGTGAGGCTCTCTGGCCTATATTTCGGATTTCGCATCAGAAGAGCCGATATATATTTGATTTGTACTATCGGAGGAAGGAAATCTCAAAGGAGTTATATGAATTCTGTTTGGATCAGGGTTATGCTGACCGTAATCTGATTGCGAAGTGGAAAAAGGTTTGCTTCTGCGCTAACTTTTGTCATGCTTTCACTAGATTTATGTGTGCTTTGATACATGGAGTAATCTAATAATGTTAACTATAGAGATTCATGCTTTTATACATGTGTTTTTCGATACTTATATGGATTCGCTTCTTGTAATAAGGGGTGTTCTTATATAGTAAAGCAATGGGAAAAGAATATTGTATAATAACATATTCAAAAGGAAGGCTCTCAAATGAAGTAGTGGACAAATTATACGCTTGAAACAAGTACCTATGTAGATGAACTACCCCAAATGGACATTTGTGTCATAGTAGATGAGCACGGCGGTTTTAGTAGGTTCAATTTGATAACACCTGTAAGTTATTCTTTATTCTTTCAATGCCCCAAATTGCTTTGTACTATTTTTGTCACTAATGGTGGGTAAAGATGGTCTGATAATGCTTAAGTCTTTTTTGGCGAGATTTTTCTTCTTGAGGTTATCTTTCTTACACTTTTAACATAATTAATGCTAATCGCAATTCTAATGTAAAATGGATTAAAGTTATGGTTATTTGAGAAAAGCTAAGTTGCAGAGAGCTACCATGAGTTATCTATTGTTCTCTACTCTATTCTTTTTCCAAAAACCGGTCTACAATTTTTGTTTTGTTTTTGGTGTTGAATTAAGCACTCGTAAAATTACACAGCTGAGAAGTTCTCTTGTGTTCTTAGGTATTTATTTTTGTTCCAAAATGTTGTTGCTAGACCCTTGTTAGCCTAAAATTAAAACCAACATGAAACTTTCACCTGCTGTTCAAAGCTACTATTGCATAACTCATTGCCCAAATTCCTTGGTGTTTGCTTTTTACTGTTAAAATTGCCAGAAAACTATATTTAGCTTGCTTTATTGTTTGTAGCTCCCTCTGATTTTGCCATTTATGAAAAACTATCTATGTTATCTCAGTGGTCTGCATAAAGAGACAAACTCCATCAAATTCATCTGTTTAATACAACTCGAAAGAACCCAATGAACCCAAACACTGCCAGTTTTCCACTCATGCTCACAGATCATCATGATTAGCAGTAGCCACATTTCTTTCAACAAATTGTAACCCTACCCTAAATTGTAGAGGAGAGAATAATGATATGGAACATGAACAGAACTGCGTCATTGTAGTAAGATAACCACTGCAACATTTCTTCCCAGCAAACCTTGTTGTGTTGATTGTGCAGTTTCTTATAGGCATTTTACTTCACTCTTTATTTTCTAATTATACGTTTTCCCTTTATCTTTTGAGTTTTTGCAGTCAGGCTATGAGCGCCTTTGCTGCCTTCGGTGCATACAGCCACGGGATCACAACTTTGGGACCACTTGTGTTTGCAGGGTTCCAAAGCACCTCAGAGAAGAAAAGGTCATAGAATGTGTCCATTGTGGTTGCAGGGGCTGTGCGAGTGGAGACTGAAGTTTGGTACTTGGTGCATGTCATTAGATGTCAGCCATCAACATGCAAACCAGGTCCGCCAAAAATTAACTCGTAACATGGCCCTTCACATTTGAATTTAAGGCATATACTTCCCATTACTTCTGAAGTCAGTATATGTGAGTAGGAAAAGAACCATTTGATATTAATCAGCTTGTTGGCATCTGGAATTTGTGGAAGCAGCTCCGAGTTCTTTAAGCTATGAACTAAAAACTTGTCATAAATAATGGAACTATGACTACTGCAATCCATTGTACTCTTTATATTCGATGTTGTATGCTAATTTGGTTCCCATCAAACATATATATTCTATGTTCATCATGTGTTGTGTAACTTGTGTTATCCTGTGATATGGAAGGCTGTGCTTCCTTCATTTTTTATATTTCAGTAATTTTTTTTTTTTGAATCTTATTATTTCAACCACTTGTCATGTGGACTTTTTTTAATTGTTTTCAATATCCTGTTCCACTTACTCTTTTTTGTGAACTAACTGGTGTCACTCTATGAGTCTATGACGCTAGATAACAATAATTTATTGCACTATAGTACAAAGTATGTGATGAGGACAATAATGATAATTTTCCATAGTTGTTAGACTTTCTTTTATTTTAGTTTTTAATAAGGAAGATTTGACAAGTTTGACCAGATCTTAATTTAGTTTTAATTGTGATTAATTTAGTTTTAATTGTGAGAGATTTGAGGGATTTCTATTTTGGTAGGATTTTAATTTTGAATTTTGAATTTTTGGGTCAAATTTGGTAGTAGAGTCAGTTGTAGCAATTTGAGTGATTTGAGGGATTTCAGAATCTGTAATTTTTTCTCTTTAAAAGATTGTTGTAATCAGATTTTAGAGGAGAAAATTTGAATCAATGAAAAATTTTGTTAACTTATTATTGGTGTGAAGCCTCGGGTATGAAACCCTAGGCCGACGGGTGTGAAACTCTAGGCCGACTCCCCTGACTCCTCTTCCACAAACAGTCGCCACCTCCCCTGTTTCTTCTTCGTTTTCCCAAATTACCGCCCCCACTCTTCTCCTCCTCTAGTAGCCTTCGCCGTCGCCTCCTCCCCTGCTCCCTTCCACTTTGAGCAGCCCCGCCAATCACCCCCCACTTCTACTCAAACAGCCGTCGTTGTCGTCTCGCCCGCGTCCACTCATCGACCATATTCTCTCGTCACCCACGTCGCCAGTTTACACGTTGACCCGTCACCCTTGTCGTCGCTCAGATTTGCCGCCGTCGTCGTCGCTCAGTCGCCGTCGTTGTCGTCGCTCAGTTCGCCGCCGCGTCGTCATACAGTTCGACGTCGTCGCACCACCTCCAGAGGTCTTTCATGTCGAGCTTGTGTAGACCGACAAAGGTTTCGTTTTCTCTCTATTTTTTCTGTTAATCTCATTTTATTAGTTAATTGCATGAGTATTCCATCTCTAAACTATTATCATATATTCACTGTTTAGATTATATTTGTGAGTTGAGAGTAATTGATCATGTGACTGTTAAAATTTGATATTGATTGTAGAACTTGTGCATGATAATAAATATTATAATTAAATTGTTTGAGATGAGAATTATTCATAATTATTGGTGCAAACTTTGTTAAATCCATCTGTCACATTAGTTGTTTTGAATTTAATTCCTGCCAAAGATCATGAAATTTGGTGAAACGATGTGTTATTTGAATTAAATCGCTGATTCTGATAGACCCCCTGTCCCGTTTCACATCAGTATGAGAACCATAATTAATCTGTAACTATCCAAATGTGCCCTTAATGATATTCCTAAAGTTCTCTCCTGCCCTTTCTATGTGTGCCCGTGCGCCTGCGTGCATTTGTATAGTTACATAAAAGGAAAACCATAATGACACTTATCCTTTCTGTTTTTCTCTTAGATGTATTATTTCAACTGATTTTTCATCTTTTTAAATTCAACAAAGCCCTATTTCATGTTTATATTCATGAGCCATGTGGACTCATGCGGACATTAATGTCCATGTGTTGTATCATGTCCCTGCAGTTTTCGCAAAAAAAGAACACTAGTTGCCACTACATGGATCGTGCAAGTTGATGTACGCGCATATAAGCACGATCATGCGATCTGTCTGCATAGTCCATATCCATACACATAGTTGCCTGATTATCTGTGTTTCTCACCATGTGATAATGTAGGATCGTTTCCCATTAATGAGATTGCAGCTGTGATTGTCGGTGCATGATTTTAATTCTAAAGGGCTTAGTTGAAGAATTATCTTAAACTTTTTCCATATCCTTGACACAGTTTTTCGCCCCATGTCAACATACTGTCTTTCAGAAGTTCAAATCTATGACAGCCAAGAGTTATCCTTATTGAGAGGTCAAGACCATGATGTTTTCTATTGAGAGACGATTTTGCATAGGGAGAATAAAGGGTTCAAGTCACCCAAGTGGACTCAGGAGATGGATTTTCCTTTTCTTTCCCACAACTATAAGTACAGATTGTTCATTATTCTATTCCTGTTTTATATAAAGCTCTCGTCAACTTGTTCCACTTCATTCATGTTAGTCATGCTGAGACCTGCTGCTCGTGAGAAGTATCTTATATACTTCTAAGTTCTAGACATCATATGGTGTTGTAATAATCGAGAAGGATGGTTATAGGCTCTTAGGTACCTTTTCTACACAGGTGGGGAAAAATGACTGTTTTGCAGTTCAGTTAGTTTTCTCCATTTTTGTTGGCTTTAATGCTTCCTATTATTAGGATCAAGAAAGGAGAAACAATATATGTATGGATACCATTAAAAGAACACAAGAGAAAGGATTCTTTTGAGGCAGCTGTTTGGTTGTGAGAGAACACATGAGACATGTTTTAACAGTGTTTAACAAAATTTGCTCAAACCCATTGTTTAGTTGTATACAGTATACTAACTTGACACATGTAGATCGGGAGATACATTGAACCCTTGCACGTGCATGGGTAGTGGGTGGCCAATTACAGCTACTCAACCATATCTAAGGAGAATAGGATGCGTCTCTTATTCCCCACTACCATCCTCTTCAGTATCAGAATCTGGAAGAACCTAAGTCAAGCCCGAAACAGTCCCCTCAGTAATTTACATATTCTTCTCACATAAATAAATAATGGTCATGAATCATGATGCAGTACTAGGCATCTGGGTAGACAGAAAGATTTACTTGTTTCACAGGAAATAAAAGTAGGGAAGAGATTTATTCTTGAGATATAGTTTGTTGTTAGAGAACATATGTTTCTCCTAATGTTTTCCTTGCTGAACCAGGCATCTTAAGGGACAGGATAAACCTTTATATTTCCAGTGGTTGTGAAACTGAAACAATATGTTACTCTCTCTTCCCATGAAGAACCTTGTTTCTTCTTACATGAGACGCTATCTCTCAGCAGAGATATATCATTCATTGCGCATCTGTGTTGAAGAAAGCACAGATCTCATGCTATTTTATCTATTATTACCATGCTTCATAATTCTCCGACACAAAGATATTGAGGTAACCAAGAGTAGCTAGGTTATTGGAATGGTAAAAACGAGGATTTGTGGCTATAAATTGGGATTGTCACAGATAATATACTCACTTTCCTGTCTCTTAAGAAGACTAAAGACTACTGCTACAAATTTATGATATGTTAACGTGTTGTACAGTAAGTATGTAGGATATAAGGAAATGAAAATTGTTATCTGAAGTTTCTTGTTCAATCGACACCGCAAACCACGGCACTGAAGTAATCTGCGCTCTTCACCGCTTAGCAATCCGTCTCTTTAACGAGGATTTGTGGTTATAAATTGGGATTGTCACAGATAATATACTCGTTTTCCTGTCTGACTGAAGACTACTGCTACAAATTTATGATACGTTGACGTGTTGTACAGTAAGTATGTAGGATATAAGGAAATGAAAATTGTGATCTGAAGTTCTCTTTATGGGAATACAGTCTGCACTTTATAAATTTGTTTTGGTTAACAGAAACAGAAGAAGATATGACAAGTTAAATATAATGTTCAAGATAATTAAATTGATAGATTAAGACGGTCATCAGATAGTTGTTGATGTCTCCTAGTCAATTTCAAGGCAAGGGAATATGGATGTCAATATTGTTTTTAAGATCATGAATTTACTCATGAACATAAAAGCAGTAAAATGAAATACTTAATTTCTGAAACTGGAATATGTGGAAAATATAAAAAAAAGTTCCCGATGATCTTAAGATCTCTTAAATATAATTTGCTATGACCTCAGATCTTTTTGAGAAGTTTGTGTTATAGAAAAGTACTAACATAAATGGATTATGTTGGTAGATAAAACTTCGTCATGCTACTTTATCCAGTCTTTTTGTTGTTCTATTTTCGGATTGCTCTCAACTGGGTGATTAAGAAAACTCATGCTACTTTATCCAGTCTTTTTGTTGTTCTATTTTCGGATTGCTCTCAACTGGGTGATTAAGAAAACTAGTGAACGATGAACAAATTTGGGTATTGTTCTATTTTCGGATTGCTCTCAACTGGGTGATTAAGAAAACTAGTGAACGATGAACAAATTTGGGTAGGTTATAAATTTTATTTGATGGGATATTGCTTAACAACAATATATAGGGATCATGTCCTAATGAATGAGATAGTCTGCTCCTGTCGTATACGATTTTCTTCCCTTGAGGTGCAGCTTACAGAGTGCCCTAAAGATATTTCTTATAAGAAAATATTTTCTTGAACTTCCCATATTGAGCTCTATGGGTCTTGTGTTAATCAATAGTTCCATCTTTAAACTGTTGAATAAACAATGGAGGATGCTGACTTTGTACAAAGATTTTGGTTGATACTAATATTCCAAATCATTGCAAATGCTTCTAGATTTGTTTCATAAGAACAAAATGTTCTTAGTTTCCCACAGTTTTCCTTGTATAAATTTAAAGGCTTCACTGCATTCCTGAAACAGAAAGAACTTTGTCATGTAAAGGTATTTGGATGGAGATTTCTCATTTCCTTGTGTGATGAAATTACTTATTTATGTTATGTTATTCATCATCAAAACTTTGCTGCTCAATTTTTTGACGATGTAATGGTGTTTGTATGGTTTAACTTCAGGCAGCTTCTGTATGAGGGTTTATATGAAGTGTTATACTCTTTTCTTGTTTTATGAACTGTGGCACTCTTATTTGTTCTTGACAATGTGATGTGGCTTGCTGGAAGTAGAATTTGAATCCTAGACCTATGCATGCTGTACAAAATTTTCACGGCTGTTAATCTGGTATTTGCAGATGTGGTAACCTGATTGGCTGATGTAGATTTTTTCTTCTTTTCTTTTGATTATTATTTCTGTCGTTAGAACTGGGGCAAAATGAACATTTTTTTGGTTAGATCTTTGAAACAGTTAATGTATGTTGAGATTACTAGCTGCATGTGCGAGTCAAGACCTATTACCAAGTATTTTCTGCAGATAATTCCTGAACGAAAAATGTGCTGAGAAGTTCATGATCAAGAACATTATATTTATGGGAGATACTACTGCATGCCCTTTGACATGTTATGATTGTATCAGAAGATTGTTGTTCATATCTGACAGTTTTTGAAGTCCAATGAGAATGCTGTACTAGTGCAGACTTTCTCAGACATATGAAATTTATTGTGTATCAAATGTATACTATGGTGCTAACCAAAGTGCATCGGAACTTGTGAGTACAAGATCTGATGCAATCTGCTATCCTAATGGTATGCAGCTACAGCTCAAATTCTTCTACTGCCGCTTATATACCTGTTCGATAAATATACACCAAGTCCATTGAATCTACATGCCTGCTGATTCATCATATTTGTATACCTGTTCGATAAATATACACCAAGTCCATTGAATCTACATGCCTGCTGATTCATCATATTTGACTTTATAATATATTTGCTCAAGTCCATTGAATCTACATGCCTGCTGATTCATCATATTTGACTTTATAATATATTTGCTCTGCTAGTTGTCTCTGATGAGATCTGCTTGTTTTCTTGTTTTAGATTCTGATGACAGGTGTCTTGCGAATTTCCTACACATGAGCTAAGAACAACCGCTACTGATCGATCATCAACCATCAAAGTAAGTGGCACATGACTCTTGATTTTCCATCACAAGCTGTAAGATATGCCCATATCCTACACTTCGCACTTTTAGGAGATCTGCTTGCTACTACTTTTATCTGTTGACTTGAGCACATGCATGCATGGGGGTGGTGGATTTGCACCAGCTCAACAGAATCCCTGGGTTTATGGCAATATCGTTTACCTCTGCACTTAAACTTATCTTCTTTGCATTATTGTATGGAATCTGAAACTACAAGTATTTGAAGCCAGCAGCATGATCATTGATGCATCATTACACATAGCATAGTTGTTTGATCATCACAAGTCTCTTTTATTTTATTAGGGGATTGCATAAAAGTAGATTTTTGTTGTGTATGTCTATCAAATTTAGAATTCTAGTAGGTTTGGTAAGATTGTGACTTTTCTAATGCGAGTTGACTTTGATTATTGGCTTTGTTAGCATAGATGTTCCCTCTGTTAACAGTAAGCATATTCCATAACTGTCACATATCATCGTGACAGTGATAAAACACCAAATTCATAGTTTTTGAGATATAATAATAATATGTGAAACCGAAAGTTTGATGATGCAGTGTTGTGGTTATGTGTTATTGTAGTCTTGCGATAAATATTTGCTGCATAATGCCATTATGGTCCTTTGGGCGAGGCTTTTTTTTTAGTTGGGATACTTTAGCTTTGAGTTTGATTTTAGAGTTTTATATGCATTAATAGAGTTCAGATTCAATGTTTAAGAATTGGTGGCATATATCATGGGTTTCTTCCTCTCTCAAGATTCTTTCGTGATAGGAAGCTACAAGTCAAAAACTGAGCATCTGGAGTCACCTGACTGTTATTTTTTGAACTTTTTTTTCATTTTTTTTCAAAGGTTATTCTGTAATTTCTCTAGGATTGTGATGAATTATGCTTTACCACAAAGCATAGAAACTGGCTTAGCTTTTTAAATTAGATTGAGCTTAAAAAAGTTTGGTGATTTTAGAAGCTATATGGGAAAAGCTTTTAGAATTGGTTAAATATGAAACAACTCTTTGTGCTGGGAATTCTTTTTTCCAAAATTTATTTTGTAGTGATATGTAACAATGTCCCAAAAATTAACATCCATTTGCAATTTGGACTTGGTCAAATGTTTGTTGGAGTTATTAGATAAGGGTATCAAAGTGGAAAGTTCGCATCAAAAGGTTTTTACATTAAAATTTTCTCGTTGATGATGAGTTTATGAACGACTTGAGGATCATGGACCATTTACGTGTATATTTGAGTAAAATATCCATGGATATAATGCTAAAATAATTGGAGGAAAAAAAAGTATATACTCTCTAGATAAACAGCTCAATAGAAGCAGACAAATGAGCTTTTCTGTTTTATAGAGTTTGTTGTAATTTATTTTGGTCTAGAAGAGTTGTGACGTGTTGCTAATTTATTTATTAATTTATTCTTGAGATGATGATAGTTCAATTTTGAACTCGAGACTTTGCTTAATATATACTCTTTTTGTTTTCACGTTAAGTTACATTTAGATGCTCTCTTATTTCTACCATTTTGGTATAGAAGCATCTGCGTCCCCTTTTCTTTATAAGGTGTAATGATAATCAAATCCCAATAATAATAGTTTGTTTCCCTTAACATGGGTAATATGAATGTTTAAATTTGTTTGAAATTAATTTATCTAACGGGTGCTCATGGGCACTCATTAAGGGATGAGAGAGAGAGAAGTACGGAGAAAATCTAGTGCGAATCAATGACGTTCACTTGCTAGTTATTTTTCTCTATATCTCTCATGTCTCACGTCTCCTAACGGACGCCTACTGGCACCTGTTGCGAATCAATGACGTTCACTTGCTAGTTATTTTTCTCTATCTCTCATGTCTCACGTCTCCTAACGGACGCCTACTGGCACCTGTTAGAAAAATCGTATAAGTAAATAATAAGGGAGGCAGAAAAGACTATATTCCTATTAAAAGAACATTTGCCCCTTTTCTTTTCTTTCTAGGGTGTAACGATAATCTAATCCCAATAATAAGAATTAGTTTTCTTAATTAATACGGGCAATTTGAATGGTTCTGTATGTTTGAAATTTGGATTTGGATGAGTTTCCACAGAAACTAGGCACTTTTGGATATTGATGGATCAAACAACCAAGACCTTTTAATTCAATTCCTAATAAAAATTAAAGTTTTTATCAAAGAAAATTTCGGTTATATTTTTGTTTCTCTTTAAAACAACTTTCGTTATATGATTTCAAATAGTATTTTATAAATACTTAATTTAAATGTTTAGTTAAATCCAATGTTTCTAAACTTTGACTATGCCTTTTATTATAATATATGACTAATACTTAGGGTCGGTCTCATATAGCTAGAACTTATAATAAGTTGCTTATAAAAGTAGTTTATAACAACAACTTATATAAGTTGTTTAGCAATTTGGTAATCAAACATTAAAAATTGATTAACAAGCAGCTAAATTGTTTGGTATAATAGTACTTACTGATCATTATTAAAAGATAAAAGGTATGTATGGTATATAAACTAGAAAAAAATAGAAACTGCTTTTAAAAGTATCCTTAGATTGCTTCTAAAAACACCTTTAGAAGCAGAAAAAGTTTTAATAAGCATGCAAAAAAAAAAATCCACCAAACACCACAATTGACTGCTTCTTGGAAAACCAAGTAGAAGCACCAAAAAAGTAACATCAAACTCGGTCTTAAGACCACTACTTACCGCTAATGGCGCTAAACCGTATTTGTATCCAAGGAAATATCTGTAACCGTATCTGTTAGGATACGAATATGGTTACTCAAATCTATAACAGATAGGATATGATTATGGATATGGTTTTGTAGTGAAATATCTAAAACCATATTCGAAATATCCGAATACATATTAGTCAAGTTATTACAATGATTTTAGTCTTTAGATTATCAATATGAGGTTAATTTTGACGACCAAGATATCTAATCTTAGATTTTCAAATATAATGAGCATATTAATGAACTCTTTTGTATGGAATTATATTTTTTTTCTACAGAATCTAGTTTTCTCATATCCGTTTTATATTCGCATGCCTATCCGCTTATATATCCGCGTGTATATCTGTATCCATATCCGATTATAGTGAATATGAATATGAATTTTCCTTACCAAGGTCTATCTGTATCCGTATCCATATCCGAAATAAGTAAGCAGATATAGATATGACAAGCATCATATCCGAGCCGTATCCAAACCAAATGCATACCCCACCTTCAAAAATCAACCATGGTTAGAGATATTACCCCTTAATTTTTGTAGCGTAAATATTACTCCTTGACTTTAAATTTTTTATATGTTTACCTAGTTATATTTATTTTTACATGATACAATGACTATTGAGGCTAAAAAAAAGGGATCTCCGTTGTGTAGTTTGTAATTAACTAAATTTTCCTTCAGAGAAAAATTTTCCAAATTGGGTTGCGGGGGGTGGTACTTTGCTTTTAAGTCACAAGTGGTAAAATTCGGGATTTTTTCTCACAAGAAAATTTTCATTATTTGTACAGGTAGGGGGTCCGGTGAGAGAAAAGTTAAAGCTCAGGGGCTTTGTGAGACATCCCAAAGTTCAGAGGGAATTATCAATTATGTGAGATAAACACAACTCAGAGGGGTCATGCGAAAAGCGCTCCGGAGGTGAGGGGTTTTATGTGAAATTGAACTCCAGCCCGCCTCCTCTCCTTCCTCTTAAAAAAAATTAAGAAGGAAAAAAAGAAAAAAACGGAAGAAAGTTCCCGCTCATTTCGAGCTCGATCCATGACGATCTCCAACCTCAAACAGCGATTAACCTTTTTACCGCGAATCATTTGTTCTTCACTTTCTCCATTTCTTTAATCGCCTCCCCTTCCTCCTCTATAAAAACCCCTCCGCCATGCTCAGTCCCCCTCGTTCCCCTCCAAACCCTAACCCTAGACTCCTCCCCCAACGATGTCCGCCTCCGACCTCGTCGGTTCCACCAGCAGCCGCCGGACGGCCTCCAGCTTCCGCGACGCCACCGACGTATTCCGTCGGCCCTCCGTCGACCGAGCCGAGGACGAGGAGGACCTCAAGTGGGCGGCGCTCGAGAAGCTACCGACCTACGATCGGATGCGAAAGGGGATTCTGAGGAAGGAGGCCGAGAATGGGAAGATTGTGAGCGATGAGGTTGATATCGAAAAGCTCGGGGTTAGCGAGAGGAAGGTTCTCGTTGAGCACATTTTGAGAGTGGTTGAGGAGGATAACGAGCGGTTTCTTCGTCGGCTCAAGAGTCGGATAGATCAGTTCGGTGCATTTTAGGTTCTTTTTCGTGGGTTAATTGCACTTTAATACTCAAGATTGCATCTTCTCAAGTTTTAATTCCTCGAGGTTACATTAACTGTTAGATTTGCCTGCGAAATTCGTTCTTGTTAGTTATTTCTTTCGATCTAGGGTGTTCCTTTCAATTCTTGTCGTGAATATCGTTAAACATGGGTTCTGTTTGCTGTGAATGTCAAATTTCAGCGTTTTAATTGAAATGAAGAATGAAGACTGGGATTCTAAGCGGTTTTTTTTTCTTTTCATTTTAGCGATGTAAAGTACTAATATTATCACGAGATAATCGCGTAATGCCTTCTAAAATTTGTGAGACTTTGGGGGTATTATTTGGGCAATTTTAGACTTCAGGATAACGAAGTTTAAGAACTTTGGGTATTAAAGTGCAGTTAACCTTTTTTTGAATGTCAAAAGTTTGAATCTTTTTTGAATTAGGTTTGATTTTGCTGCCTTTGTTTGGAATTAGGGTTGGGCTTGAGCTTCCAAAGATTGAGGTGAGGTTTGAGGATTTGTCGGTGGAGGCTGATACACACGTTGGTAACAGGGCTCTGCCTACGTTGTTGAATGCCACAATGAACACCATCGAGGTATTTTGCTTGAAATCCACTTGAACTCTGAGAAAAAAATGGATTACTGATGGACATATTACCTTTATACATAGGGAGCCTTTGCTTTTGTTGGTCTTTCCCCATCCAAGAAAAAGGCTAACAGGATACTTAAAGGTGTTAGTGGAATCCTGAAGCCATCAAGGTATGTTTATGATGTTACTCTACTTGTAGGTAATGTTTGGCAGTTTATGTTTTTAGGTGAACTGGTAGAGTTGTCACGATAAATAGTGACTGAGGATATGCTTGACTATCGGAAGATACGGGATATTATTTAATTTTATATAAAGTAACTTCTGTATTGTTAGCTTGCTAAAATGCATATTAGCTCTGCCATGGGATGAAGAAACTTGACATGCCCTTAGCTTTTTTCCCGTTCTATTTGCACCATGTACTGTGTTTATGTGCTAGTTAGCATTAAAACATGGTTTAACAACTTGTTACTGTTAGTTAGAAATAAAACACGATGCAATTTAAATGTCAATAAATTCTTCTTGATGATTTTGGGAAATTTAATTATTGTATCAGAATGCTGAGTCATTTACAAGGTGGATATCCATGGCTTTTGGTTGCCGAAACAGGCTTCTATATCAGTCAATCACCATTTGACACTATTATGTTCTCTCTTTGTATCTTGCACAATTATAATAAATGTTTTTGCTTTTAGCACAAAAAGAAAGATGTTGCTATATCTGAAG
Organism: Asparagus officinalis; assembly: GCF_001876935.1. NCBI lineage: Eukaryota > Viridiplantae > Streptophyta > Magnoliopsida > Asparagales > Asparagaceae > Asparagus > Asparagus officinalis. The sequence goes on along the minus strand of NC_033803.1, from coordinate 69,687,184 downwards.
TACTAACAAAATTATAAAGAATATTTCAAATCTCAATTTTTGTCTGCACTATTTCACATTGCTGTTCCATATATTAGTCCCTAAAGCATAAGCTATCCGGTAGTCCACTTCCTTCCTCACCTCCTTGTGGGTATAAGGTAGGGCGAGGATGAAGGACGTGAATACAGGGGAAACTTGGTGTATGCCTGTATGGGTATGATGCTAGGTACCCATTTTATCCCAAAGATTGTGACTTTCAAATAGCAGGCAGTAACAGGGTTCAATTCAATTTACATGTCTGGTGATGAAACTTTGACAATTGTTATATTGCTCAGAATTTAATTTCATGGCACATTTGTCACGATGATGCATGTTGTATGAATTCTGTGCTGAAACAAATTTTCAGGATGACACTGCTACTTGGACCTCCAGCATCAGGGAAAACAACCCTGCTGCTATCTCTTGCAGGGAAGCTTGATAAAAATCTAAGGGTCTGTCTATATATGCTTTTCTTCCTGTATGTACTACCCATGTGTAATTTTGGCTTTCATTATTGATTTTATCACATTTTTATTAGGTGTCTGGCAAAGTCAAATATTGCGGTCACGAAATATCTGAGTTTGTTCCCCAGAGAACTTGTGCATATATTAGTCAGCATGATCTTCACAATCCTGAAATGACAGTCAGAGAAACTCTCGACTTTTCAAGCCGGTGCTTGGGTGTAGGAACGAGGTATCAAATGATGTCGGAGTTGTCAAGGCGAGAAAAAGATTCCGGCATAAAACCAGATCCAGAGGTTGATGCTTTCATGAAAGCAACTGCACTGGAAGGACAAAAAACTAGCCTTGCAACGGATTATATTCTCAAGGTTTGATCTTCAATTTTTAATGTTTAAGTTACATGTTGCTCAGTTGTCATTCAGTATGCTGTTTTGGCTTTCCTAATTTGCTGAAGTATGGGAAACCAGGTACTTGGTTTGGATATTTGCGCAGATATTATTGTTGGTGAGGAGATGAGAAGAGGTATTTCTGGGGGACAAAAGAAGCGTGTAACCACAGGTACAGTTTTGCCCACCTTCTAATGGAACATTATGGTTGTGCATTTTTATTTCTTTTTCTGGACTTTCAGTATGTAACTTCTCCTTAAACGTCTGCAACACATTTCCAAGTTCCCTAGAATTCATGATTTTTCTGTTAAAGTAGTCCATCGGATGTTTACTTTTGAACATACTTCTTATAATACTATATAATAAACTTGGTAGGCTCACAGGAACATCTTCCATCTCAACGAAAATTGCTATTGATCTTTTTTTCCTGTCAGAAGGTTTATGATTCATGTTTACAGCAAAGGGTTGTACTCTATTAACTGACTCATAATCACTCACCACAATCATGGAATAATGTGAAGGAACCCTTCAATTGTAAACATCATAATGGACAGATTGATACATTGTTCTTTCCTGCAGTCACTGAGCATTTTCTTTTCTATTAGTTGTATCCAAGTCTTGCATATCTTTTTTTGCATGTACATGATAATTACAATGGATGACATATTGACAGAACTTTCCTTGTTGTCTTTCTTGACTCATGGATGAAAAAGATTACCGCAAGGTAAATCTTACAATCTAAATTAAATTTCTACAAATCCATGGAATATTAGATGTAATCAGGTAAGTATGGTTGACTTTAAGAGGTCAAGTAAGTTAAGCATCTCATTCTGTACTCTATTTTTATTTTCATCTCATACTTCTTTCGCTGATTCTCAGAGGTAAACGAGTGGTTAACTGGATAGCATCTGAAGGTATTGGGACTGTAGCTGCATTTAACCGAAGCACGATTTCTGGTTCTTTATGCATGTCAGGCTTAGAGAGACTGTCCATTAACAGCTGAATGGGGAAAACAGATTCATGCGCTTGCTTTAGCTTCTCATCTTTTCAATCATGTATAACCTTTTTGGCTATGGAGTTTTAGGTTAATTTCATGTCAAACTGTGATACATCTCCAACCTTTTCTCCGTGGCCTGCTTTTCCCTTTGCTGATTCAGTATTTATTAAGGACTCTTCTCACTTATGGTATTAATCTGTGCATGAATATCTATTATCACTTGTTGATTCTTTCTATAATTATTAAATTTTTCCAATTTTTGGAAACTAAATATTTCGTGTGTCTACCATTTTCAATATTTTCAAGTTTTTCTGCTTTTAAATTTTATAGTTGAACTTAAGAGCTTTAAACTCTCAGGTGAAATGTTGGCTGGACCTGCGAGGGCATTATTCATGGATGAAATATCAACAGGACTTGATTGCTCCACTACTTTGCAGATTGTTAAATTCCTTAGGCAGATGGTTCATGTCATGGATGGAACAGTAATCATCTCTCTCCTTCAGCCAGCACCAGAGACTTATGAACTTTTTGATGATATTATTCTGTTAGCTGAGGGACAAATTGTCTATGAAGGCCCTCGTGAAAATGTCCTCGAGTACTTTGAACTCTTGGGGTTTAGATGTCCTGAAAGAAAAGGAGTTGCAGACTTCCTTCAAGAGGTGACATCAAAAAAGGATCAAGAACAATACTGGTTTAGAGAAGATGAACCTTATCATTATATCTCCGTTCCTGAATTTGCACAATTCTTTAGATCATTTCATATAGGACAAAAACTCTTTGAAGATCTTAAATATCCTTATGATAAATCCAATGTCCATCCTGCTGCGTTGGCAACAGAGAAGTATGGAATATCTCTCTGGGAGCTATTCAAGGCTTGTTTATCAAGGGAGTGGTTGCTGATGAAACGCAATTCTTTTGTGTACATTTTCAAGACAACCCAGATAACAATCATGTCACTGATATGCATGACTATGTTTCTGAGAACTCAAATGCACCAAAAGACAATAGCTGATGGAGGAAAGTATTTCGGCGCATTATTCTATAGTTTGGTTAATGTGATGTTTAATGGGATGGCAGAGACGGCAATGACCATATATCGACTTCCTGTATTCTATAAACAAAGAGATTTCTTGTTTTATCCTCCATGGGCTTTCGGATTATCATATTGCATTCTTAAGATTCCCCTATCACTACTCGAATCAGGGATTTGGGTTATTCTTACATATTACACAGTTGGTTTTGCTCCTGCTGCTAGCCGGTAACAACCTCAGTAATCACCACTGTAGCCTACTTGTTTATGTATAACTATATTGCTTCATTTACGCTGTCAGTTCCTCACATTCTTAAGTGTTCCTTTATAGTTGTAATTACTATAATTGAAGTGACAAGTTAGTATGCTGACACGTCCCTTATTTTCTCAGATTCTTTAAACAGTTATTGGCATTCTTCTTTTCGCATCAGATGGCTTTTGCTGTTTTTCGACTAATAGCTGCAGCTGGAAGAACAATGGTTTTATCTAGTACATTTGGAAATTTTGCAATGCTTATCATTTACGTGCTTGGAGGATTTGTCATCTCTAAAGGTTATCAGCTCTGCGGATAGCAAAATCTCTATTTTTATGCACTCATTTTCTGATCATTCCTAGGTTTAAAAAGGGGGTTATCCAAGAGAAACATATATTGTATTGATTTTATCATTTCATGCATAGTCAAATATTATATTCCTACTTGCATATGTCGTTATACTGTATTCCGACTATAACTCCGATCTATGTCTCTGTATATATTTGCTCAGCTAATGATATGAAAACGAACATGACTTGATTTTATCGGATTCATGCTCAGCAGTAATATTTCCAATATAAACTTGAGAATGATCTAATAATCATCAGCTGCTAAAATTTTGAAGTTAAATCTATTTGATGATTGTCTGTCGCTTAGGTAATTGTTTTACTTGGCTTACTAATCATACTTCATTTCATCCTTGTCTTTTTTTGTGTTAACAGATAATGTACAACCATGGTGGAAATGGGGATACTGGGCTTCTCCTATGATGTATGGGCAGAATGCTATAGCAATCAATGAATTCCTTGACCCGAGATGGAACACCGTAAATAATCCTAACATTTGTAGTTTAAATCATAGACATAAATAGTGCAGATATTTAAGTTCTTGTCATATTCTGCTGAAGTTGATTTGATTTTTGGTTTGTTTCTGCTACAGCCAAATAATGACAGTAGTATCGATGCACCGACCATAGGAAAGGCAATTCTCAAATCCAGAGGCATGTTTGTTCAGGGCTATTGGTATTGGCTTTCAATTGGAGTCCTCATTGGCTTTTCTCTTCTGTTTAATGCTCTCTTTATTCTGGCACTGACATATTTAAATCGTAAGTGGTTATCTTTTATTATTTTGTCTTCCCTCTACTTTGGATACTACTATGCTGATTATATTTCTTTGCTGTAGCTATTGGAAGTTCTCACTCTGTCCCGATTAATGAAGATATAGAAAACAAAAATAAAAGTAATGCAGCACCAAGCACAGAACATCTATCCAGATCCAGAAAAAAGAGCGCTGCAAGTATTGCAGGTTTTCAAATTAGTAACTTTTGACTCATCATATCTCAACTTTATTATTATTGTTCTGCTATAGATCTGAGCATCATGGTTAACTATTGCTTATCCGTGAGCCTTTACTCAGTGAATGGAAAATTATCTATATGACTGCTCTACGTTTGTGTTTCTCCTATCAGTTGTAGCATATAGAAAATATAGTATTTCAGATACATTTTATCTGATATGCCTTTCTAACTTGTCAAGCATGTGAGCTGTGCAATTATTCGGTAGTTTCATGAGGTGTTGTTATTATTTTTACGTGTTTTGTGCAATTTCTATGCTGGTGTAAGATTTTAGATTACTTTATTACTTTGAGCATTTTCATTATATACGAAATTTATGCAAGATATATATTTTTTCCCTGCAGATAGTGATGTGGCAGCTAATTTAGAGACAAGCAATTTTGAGATCATTAACAATGAAAACCATCCATCAAGAAGAGGAATGGTTTTGCCTTTTCAGCCTCTCTCTCTTGCATTCAATCATGTGAACTACTCTGTAGACATGCCTGCAGTAAGTCTTTTTATTTTGGACTATGCTTTCAAGGATATCCTTTTCCTTGTATATGCATTTATCGTGAGCATAGTATGAATAATTTTCTTAAGCTCTGAATGAATTAACAAAGTCCGTATGCAATGTTTTGACCCTAAGTCAAGGCTTCAACTGATTTTCAGTTATGTTACCATTTTTATTTATCCTTATAGAATTGTAATCCTTAAAAAAAACTATGTTTGATATATTTTTCTTTCTTTATTCAGGAAATGAAGAGCCAAGGAATCAAGGAAAATCGTCTCCAACTTCTGTGTGATGTGAGTGGTGCTTTCAGACCAGGTCTCCTAACAGCTTTAGTTGGTGTCAGTGGAGCAGGAAAGACTACGTTGATGGATGTCTTGGCAGGAAGGAAAACAGGAGGATATATTGAAGGAACTATTAGCATTTCTGGTTATCCAAAAGATCAAACAACATTTGCTCGGGTTTGTGGATATTGCGAGCAGAATGATATTCACTCACCAAATATCACTGTGTATGAATCACTTGCCTACTCAGCCTGGCTGCGCCTTGCCCCAGAAATAGACCGGGAAACAAAACAGGCATGTTACTTCTTGAATTTTTGCATTTGTTTATAATTATAAGTACAGTAATGCTTGATAAATAAGTCATAGTATAGTTAATTAAGCTTTACAATAAGTTTCTCTCTCATTACGAAGGAAAGTAACTTTGGGCAAGTTGAACGGCAATGCTCAGGAGGATTTGTGCCATATAACTCAATACTCCTGATCGAGATAGAGGTGTTAATTGTATACATATTTTATGGCTACAAATCATGGTTCCACTTTTTTGGTTTGACACATTAGCTGGTCCAGTAGTTACTTTGAAGTTGGAGGCTGTGGAGTGTGGTGCATATCCAACTAGATTAGTGGCATGTGTGGTGAAATGAGTAGCATTATACATGTGGGTAATGGATAAATAATTTTTCTTGATATTGTTGTGCCTTTTTCCCTATGTTTAATAGTTTGTATTGGAATGGGTATGAGTTTAAAAGTTTTCTTTGGATACAATGCCGTGAGACTTGGAGTCGTTGAGAAGTAATGCATGATTGGGGCATAAAAATGGAACTACCTTGGTTTTTTTATTGTAACTAAGAGAACTTGGAAAGAACGAAAAGCAAATAGACAACATAGGATTTTCTGCCACTTCCATTTCTTTCTCTCACCTCGTATCTCACAATTCATGAGCTAACGGATATGAATGAATGATTCCCAATTCGTATACCCCTAGCAGGGTTAGAGGTGTAATATGTCAGCCTACTGCAAGCCTTCCACCTATAAATTATCACACTCATTTATTTCTATCATCTAATTGTGATAAGAGGTGACATTTAATATTCAAACATGCTACAATTGTCTAGAACTACTCTTGACAAATACAATATCACTATTTAAATGGTCTAGGATATGCTTGGTTGCAAGGTGACTTCTTTTACAAGGCAAGATTCTTTCAATCTGGAAACTATGACAAGGGTACTTTTCTCTCTATGCTTGTTATTGGTGCTATCCTTGGTTGAGGGATGCCACTGTGTTGGGATCTGTTATATCTTTATTCCAAGGTCCAGCAACCTGCTGAGGTGGAGCAATCTAGAAATCCTTTATAATAGGTGAATGGTACAACGTAAGTCATAATAGTCAACCAACTAAATGTTTCTTCCATTCAACACATTAGATGTTTTTACTTTCTATATGGTGATTATTCTAATGGTACCTCTATAAGCTGAGATATTGATTCATAACTATAGTTACATAAGTGTTGCCTGAGTATCTCTATGCATTATGAACACAATCTCATTCTGTGAATAAGGGCATCTGGTTCGAGTTTGATTCTGTAAGATAATGTTTATGTTGCTAAATTTTCAGATACTTATATTGTTAGATTCTGCTAATCTTAAATCATTTAACTGTCACACTCTAGATGTTTGTGGAGGAAGTCATGGAGTTGGTGGAGCTTGATCTGCTGAGAGATGCTCTGGTAGGCCTTCCAGGTGTAGATGGTTTGACAACTGAACAGAGAAAGAGGCTTACAATTGCTGTGGAGTTGGTTGCAAATCCATCCATCATCTTCATGGATGAGCCGACTTCTGGCCTTGATGCTAGAGCTGCAGCAATTGTTATGCGTACAGTGAGGAACACAGTAAATACAGGAAGGACTGTTGTGTGTACTATTCATCAACCAAGTATTGATATTTTTGAATCTTTTGACGAGGTTGGTGTTTTCATTTAGATTAAATTATTTAAGATGCTTCCTTAACAATGTAGTATGTTGGACAAGGGGCTCAGATAAGATAACCACATTTTCTTTACAGCTACTATTAATGAAAAGAGGGGGACAAGTGATATATGCTGGAGCTCTAGGCTACCATTCTCAGAACCTTATAGAATATTTTGAGGTGAGTTTGCTTCCAAAGTGAGTACCTGATTAGTGATAGATTCTAACATGCAAGCAATTTCTGAGTAGCTATGGTAACAGTGTAATTATATGATTTCACGTTCCACTCTTGAACATTACATCTAGCCAGCATTTTGTTTGACTTGATTTAGAGCTCATTTGTTGTTAGGTGTTTGGTTTTTACTTAAATATATCTTCAGGAGCATGCATGCATGTTTGATTATATATGATTAACATTGTTACATTGTCACTCATTGGATAGGATAAAACTTTTTTAGTACTTTTTTGGGGTTAAAAAGCAGGTTTTTTTTATTTAACTGAAAGGGCTGTTATGACCTAATGCTATAATCCTCGGTCCTTAGGAGTAAGGGAACGGGGGTTATTGTTTTCTTGATATTATTTAAATATGTTGATTATAGGATGACTTGGGAGTTTGATAGCAAATTTACACATATTATTGTGGTAGGTTGGCACCTGTTTTGTCTAAAAGATCATTTGCATTCATTTGACTCAAGTGGAGTTCACCTGTTCAAATTCCACGGACGCAACTTTAGGAGATTCACAAAAGAGAAAGGGAAAAGGAGGAAAATGAAGAAATAGAAAAATATAGTAGAGCTCCTAAGTGGATTTCACAAAAGACTGAAACAATGTTGTTAGCACTTCCAAACCTAAATTACAAATCTTGACCTCTATCATGGTCAGAGTTCCTCCAACCTAGAAAGAACTCTTAAATCTGAATTCTTTACAAATTTTTATACAAATATTCATGCGATGACATAATTTAACAGATCTTCAATATGAAACCAATTTTTTGATCCAAAAGTAGTAGTAAACCTGAAAAAGTGTTCTGATGAACTTTTTTCTTCTCTAAAACTAGATTGTTTGGCTGTCACCCTTATGAACTTAAAACACTTCAGACCACTTAGCAAGAGAACAAATGAACCTATGGTGAAAGAAAAAGAAAAGAGTGTGGTTAACAATTGGGTTAAGTTTTAGCACCCCACCCCCCACCCTACCCCCCAAAAAAAGGGGTTGTCTCAGAAAAACCCCCTTAACTCAACTTTGAAAATTCTAGTTAGCCCCCTCAACTATAGGGTGTCTCATAAAACCTCCTGGTCTTTTACAATTTTCTCCACAAAAAAAAACTGACATCATCTCCCAAAAATGTAAAATGACCGATATACCTCTTTGATAAAGAAACACATTTCAGTTAAAAAACTCCCAATCTGTAGAAAAAGACTCTGATCAATTTATCGTGCTTTTTCCCCTCTCTATCTTCTCTCTTTCTCTTATTTTCTACTCTGATCAATTTATCGTGCTTTTTCCCCTCTCTATCTTCTCTCTTTCTCTTACCTTGCAAAAACCATTATAATTTTTCATGGTTGAGGGGTATTTTAGTCTTTCCCAGTTACCTACTTGCAACGTGACACATTAGACTCAATGGTGTTAGTTTCTAGGCTCAAGTGAGAAAACTTCAAGGGGGTTAAATCAAAAGTTTAAAGTTGAGGGTGGTTATCTACGACAGCTCCAAACTTGAGGGGCTTTACTGAAATTAAAATAGATGAAGCGGATTTTTTGAGACAAACCCCATAGTTAAGGGAGGTTTTCTAAAATTAACAGTTAACAATTCATCCAGTTGACTTGGATCAAGCCAGTATTCTCCCCCCTTGATCTAGTGTCCACTAACTTTCACCGTCATCTGGTAGCACTATGTTAAATTTACTTCTATGGCGGGGTCAATCTAGAATTCCTATGCCCATAACTTCTATAGTTTATAAATGAAAGTAGTCTACAATAATCAAGTATTATGATTCATACTATATGATTATCTGTATTCTGTAATGCATCTTATGAATTACCTTCCGATGGATGATCTGATTTAGTGGGCAGAAAAAGGTTTGGCGAGTTATTGATTTCATGAGGCAAATTCATAACCTATGTTCTATATAGTGCAAGATGTGAATCAACACTTACTGATATTGTCGTTCTTGATTGGCATATAACCCCCAGGAAATAAATTTTCAAAGAATTTACAGTGAAACATTGCATGCCAACTAGGACGTGAGCTGATGCGCGTTCAATCTTTACTAGAAATCTCAGTCATAGCTTAATTCTATAATTGCTTTTTTGATGAAAACTCCTTACAATCGTGTAAATATGCTTTGAATTTATTCTATTATCCAATAGAATTTTTGAGAAATTATTTTGATGGAATCTCTGTGCAAAAGTATCTATTCTTTCCTCCCCCCTAAATTTAAAAATAATATCCTTTCAAATTTTATGTTCATAATAATCTTTAACTTATGCCATTTTTCTTAACTAAGAAAACATTGACCTACTTTTAGCAAATTAGTATTCATATGTTTCTTCTCTTCAGTTAGTTTTTTTATATTAAGCATCTAATTTTCCTATTCGTATGTAGCTATAGTGACATGAAACATTGAATCCAACACCAATTTTCCATTTGCATGAAGTGGGTTTGATGATTTTACTTACATTTTAATATCTCCCTCCCTCTCCATTCCCTCCATGTATTTGTGCACACATGCATTCTGGATTAAGATGAGCATGTGTATATGTTTATTTTTTTTTTCAAGGTTCGCATATAATTGTGTTAGGCTTGACATTGCATAATTTCCAATAGTATACTGAATTTTCTTAAAGAAATTCAAAATAGTATGCTGAACTCTTCATCTTCTACTCTATTTTTTTCTGAAACTATGACATCAGATTCGTGATCATTGCAACTCTTTTTGAACCTTTTCCTAGCAAACTATTCACACTAGCAAACTATTCACACAATTATTAGGAAAAAGCAGACCAACAACCTAATGTTTAATACAATATGGAAAAGACTCTTCTGGAAAGCCTAATATATACCATCTTTGTTTATCTTTTGCTGTTTCCTAGGAAATTCCAGGTATCCCAAAAATTAATGAAGGTCATAACCCTGCTACGTGGATGCTGGATATAAGTTCCCCTTCAGTGGAGGCTCGCCTTAATCTGGATTTTGCTGAACTTTATTGCAACTCCTCTCTATATCAGTAAGCAGTTATACTAGATTATGTTTGAACATATTCGTAAGCAATCTTTCATGGTTATGAAATTATCCTTGTGTCATCCAGGAAAAACCAAGACGTTATTAAAGAGTTGAGCATACCTGCACATGGTTCTAACGATCTTTCATTCCCTACCAAATATGCCCAAAGTTTTACTACTCAATGCGTGGCTTGTTTCTGGAAACAACATTGGTCTTATTGGAGAAACCCACAATATAATGCTGTCAGATTCTTTCTTACACTTGTATATGGCTTTCTTTTTGGTAGCATCTTCTGGAATGTGGGTAGAAAGACGTAAGTCTTTAGTTTTCTCTTTCTCTGACTCTTTTGATTCACATGTTCAATTGGCGAAATAAGGAGCAAAAGCACATGCTTTTCAATTGTTTTCCCCAAAGATCATGATAAGCACGTGCTTTTACTTCTATTGCATAGATAAAATAAAAGAATAAAGATTACTGTGAATAACAATAAAGATTACTGTGAATAACAATAAAGATTACTGTGAATAACTCAGTCGCAGCAAATTATTTTTGTCATCATCATTTATGTCATTCATAGCAAAATAGAGATTGCTACTCAAAAGTCAAGAATGGAGATTGCTTCCGGGCAAGACTGTACCAAATTTAGAACTAATGTCAACTTTTTTATGCCAAATTCATGGGCTTGCAAACAGGCAGGGAGATTTTGTACTTCATGCAACCAAAAGAGACAAAGTTGGAAAAATCTTGTTGCCCAAGAAAGAGTCTAGAAGGAACCAGGAGATTTAGTCTATTATATGCAATATAATCCCATGAACCAAAGTGGATACATTTTATAATTTATTGACATGTAAATATGCTTTGTTTAAGTATTATGATTTATTTTCACGTGTTGTAAATAGATTGGAATATGGTATTCTCGTTCGAAACTAAAATGATATGAATAGCTTAACCTTTATCTAATCTACATGCCGTTCATTTTCAGACATGGTTAAGGATGCATGGTAGACGAAATTTGCACATTATTCAGTTTTCTTCCGGTATCCTTGAGTCCATCTTCCCTTCAAGTCTTTCGATGCCTTAAAATGGTTGCTTTGGCATAAACCTACAGTCAGATCCAAAAAGTTGTAATTTTCTGTTTGAGGCATATCATCATGAAAATCAAGCAAATAGATTTAATTCTAGCATGGTCTTTTATGCAACTATATTTATTTTGTAAATTCTTTCTTTTCTTTTATCATGACTAAGGTTGTTTATCTCTAATGTTGCATTTCTGTTGTCTAACAGAAGCAGACAGCAGGACTTATTGGATCTAATAGGAGGCATATATGCCTCTGTTTTCTTCCTTGGAGCATCCTGTACTATGTCAGTGCAGCCCATTGTGGCCATTGAGAGGACCGTCTTCTATCGGGAAAGAGCAGCAGGGAT
>NC_033803.1:69665195-69675293 GCF_001876935.1 Asparagus officinalis | reverse complement strand
CTCCTTCGGTCCTATTTGCATGCTTTAGTGTGTATATATGTGTGTGTACTCATGTTGTCTGAAGGTACATATGAGAGCCTATGTCTCTGTTAGTTTTTTTGTTAGCCCGTGTACACTTTCTATCCTCATTAACCTCTTTCTATACTTCCATTTCCTTCTCCTTCTCTCTACCTTGCATCTCATTATGTCAGTCACTAGCATGATATTCCTGGAAGAGCCTGTTTGCCTCTGATCTCTTACTGGAACTCTTCTAACCATGGTTGTACTTTCATTGCACTGATGTGTCTTCCTCCCATGCCCAATGTAGACTTTCCAATTGTTTGCCAACTATATTTGTCATAAATGCTAGTTCAGTGCCCATAATAGTGTCCTGAGATGCCTCCCGTAAACAATCTGGTTGCTTAAACATTAATAAACTAATTTTATTATCTCTACGTCTTTTCAACACCTAGGTGGAGGATTGTTAAGTTTGTCTTTGACAAACACCACCACACTGACTAGATTATTGAAACCTTCTAACCATACTCATCTTTTTGGCTTTCCCTTGATCCCTGGTATTCCAATCTAGCCTATTCATTGATAACTAATTTGTTTGCCTCCATACATTACTTTATTTCTTTTTGAAGCTCGATGTGCACAAATTATTTTGTTATTCATTTAATTCCCCTCATATTCCATTTGCAAGTATTTCTGTTTACTTGTACAGTGGTCCAATGTGCCAATATATAGAAAAGGATATTTCTTTCCTATGCAAGAGATGATTGCATTACCCACCTTATTATTCAAAAGAAAGGGATATGTCAGTTCTTCAGTTTGAATTGTGGAAAACTCAGTGTCTTGACAAATGCATAGTTTTCTTGTCTAAATATTTTGAAAGATTTTCTTCAAAAGACTGAAAATTTAATTAATGTTAAAGTAATTTTCTATGCGTCTGTGTAAAATATCCATACTAAATTCTCCTAACTCAGTCAGAGCTGTTTCTAGTCATATCTACATCTAGATTTGCAATAAGCTGTTTATTTGTAACCAAATTTCTCCTTTCTTGCCGTTGCAGGTGTGCATTGAGATGGTGTACATTTCCCTGCAGAGCTTCCTCTATACTTTGGTTCTTTTCCCAATGTTTGGATTTGCTTGGCAGGCAGACAAGTTCCTTTGGTTCCTCTACTTCACCTTTATGTGTAGTACCTACTTCACACTTTATGGTATGATGGCAGTTGCACTCACACCAAATGACCAAACTTCAGGCATAATATCCTCGTTCTTTTTCAGTTTATGGAATTTGTTTGCAGGCTTCATAGTACCCAGGCCGGTAAGTAACTGTGCAACTTACATACATCTTTTCTTATCAGGTCAGTACCGTTTTCTAAATAAGATGTGACCACTTTCATCTCTTCTGCAGCAAATTCCGATATGGTGGAGGTGGTACTACTGGGTCACCCCTCTGGGCTGGACAATTCATGGGCTTGTAGTATCTCAACTCCAAGACAAGGATAACCTGGTTCAAATACCGGGGCAGTCAAGCATGCAAGTGAAAGATTTTCTGAAGGATAAACTGGGATTTGAGCATAACTTGTTAGGTCCTGCAGCTGCAATTCACTTAGGATTCGTCATCGTATTTACCTTTGTCTTTGCCTATTCCATCAAGTATCTCAACTTCCAAAAAAGATAGAAATGCATAATACTGTACCTTGCAAACTAGTGGTAATGTGTCAGTGTTTGAACTGATAGCACACAGGAATTGATGAAGCCTTGAAATGGGTGAAGCTGATCAAGATCCACGGGAATATCACATAACAAGTTCCTCAGAATTTCATCTCCTGCGCTGGCTCCATTTTTATGTATCAGAAAGCAATTTTGGTATGGGTCCTGGTCTTTCTTTTTATTACATTTTCATCTTTGTCTATGCAGATGAATATAATTAGTCAAGTATACCAATATCTACATGTGTACATTACATCATTGTAATTAATTAATTTACAGACTCAAAGCTTCCTGGTGCCTTTGTATAATGTAATGAGCGAGATTATATGTGGAATTAATAGTGTAGCATAATTATTTCTGTCCTATATGTCGAAGAGGGAAAAAATGCAGGATTACTTGATTTTTCATTAGGTTTTTCTTATTGGAACATCCCCTTTTGAATAATATGCCCTTGGACTAACATAATATGTTACTCCACAGCAGACTCTTCTCATGTAGAAGATCATACCTTACAACCAAATGCAAATCATTTTGCTTGAAAAACTTCCCACATTGATAGAACTTTATGTGGACTGTCCACCCTAAACTTCAGCAGCGTAAAACTAAATTGCTCATAATTTTACTGAAACCGACAAACTGGTTAAATATTCACTGAAGAACAATTAGAATTACAAAAACAAGCTGATTGATTTTCAACATTGAACAAAGACATTACATCTTCAGATTCATTGCGTTCGGATTCATCGCGATCTGCTTTCAGCTTTAGGCCTTAGTTATTTCTATTTTCTGTTTATAGGGTGTCTTTTCCTTAGTGTTTTTGTGTGGGTAGTGTTTGATGATGAATATAGTATTTTGTGGGCTCGCCTCCTGGCCTCCATAAACGTTGTAAGAAGACAGTCCAGTTACTTCAAATCAATGTAGAACTTTTGATTACATCATTGGCATTTGCATTGTGCTTCTCATTTACTTGACTGGATAACTCTATTCTATGACAACCACTATAGACATAGCTGGATGGGTTGGTTTGCATCTACATATGCAAATATGCATAGAATAAGATGGGTTGGCTTGCATTTCAAGTGTAGAAGCATGTAGCAAGAGTTTCATGCGCAAACGTAAATTTTAAACGCTTTACATATATATAGTAAAATTCTGACATTTATTTTAGTTTTCCTTAAAATATTAAGATAGGCAGAATTATTAGCCTTTACAAGATAATATATTTCATTTGGTCATCATATCAATCTGTTGGTATCTCATTTAAAAAACTAAAAACTCTGTCTGGAAACTACATGAATATGATACTTGCAATTTATAGAAGTTATGTTTTTCTTCTACTAGCCAAAGCACAGAAGTGCGATATTTTACAATGTATTTCACAACACGTTGCGTGTGATTTAATATTTCTGCCAAAAACAGCTCTCTCTCTCTCTCTCTCTCTCTCTCTCTGTCTCTCTCTCTGTCTCTCTCTCTGCAATTTCATCTTGATATTGGTTGGGAGATGGCCCAAAATTTTCCCCAAAAAAATATTAAAAAACTCTCATTGTAACAACCAATAACACGTTTTTGTGAAATAAGCAAAAAAGTGGCCTACTATAGGGGAAACTTAATAGTTCAGAATTCTGAATGTTGTGGATACATAGTGATAAAATTAAACATGTGTCTGTTAGTCAATTATGTGAATTTGATATCCTTGGCAAGTTATATTTATGCATTGCATCTCCCAATTGTTTGACTGGCAACTTAATTTCAATATTAGATATGGCAGGCAACCGAAAAGGTCAAGATGGATGAAAATGACAAACATATATATCAGGATATAAAGATCTTTACCATTCCCAAGTCCTAAATTAACTGCATGAAACTCAGTACGCTTAGAAAATGGCTTGCTAGGTTTTAATTGTGTATGTTAACAAAAGGCTACAACATATATTTAGATGCTATAATATTTACTGGATCTTCCTCTGTTTCCAGTGTTGGATGCCTAGATAATGTTTCTTGGAGTCCTAGAATTTTATCAGTGATCCTGAAGAATTGAAGAATCTGCTAGGGTTCACTTGCTATTGAAGCTATTCTGATTGTAGGGTTTGAGCTTTGAAATAATTATCAATATTGAAGAATTCTGCTTCTTTTTGGTCTTTCTGTAATTTTCCTTTGTAGGTTTGGTTGTAAAACAGGTTAAGTGAGCTATTAGGATGATGACACGTGCTCAGAACGTGGAACCATTTGAACTGCTCCCAACGAACCGAGTACTTGTCATTTTGATTGTAAACAGGTTAAACAAATACCTGAAAAGTGTAACCCCCCACCTGTACTTGTTAGCTCCATTGAATTGAAATTCAAATTTGGTCCCCACTTTCTACTTTCTCTTCTCAATTCTCTTTTCTAGGTCAAAATCCAGACCCTCCATGGCCAAAAACAGCCTCTATCTGGTCCATGTTAAAGCAAAAAAAAAAAAAAAACCTTCTGTCCTAATATCTATATCACGGTAATATATTGAAGCATGATGAGAATAATGGTTTTGCCAATCAATATGTTGATTTAATATATTTGGTTTGCAGCATTGTTTGTGACGACAAGTCTCAAGTAAGCTTGTTCAATTTGTTGTATAATGTTAATATGAGTGTATATTTCATAGTGAACTAAGTGAAGTAATCACATATGTTCTGTCCAAGGAAAGAGCTCATTGCATGCTATTTCTATCAAAGACAACAGTCTGATCCTGTATATGCTCCACCTAGATTATTTTAGCTTGACGAGATTCAATGTCCGATTGATTTTAGTCATATAGAGAGAATTTCTGTGTATTGGGTTGAATAAACTCTTTTCTGTTATGTGCTAATACTGTTTATAATGTGATCGCAAATGCTAAAGGTAAGTAAATAGTACTAATTATGCTCAACCTCGACATATCACAATTTCCGCCCATATAATCATGTCAAGTACATTAATCGTTGATATAATCATGTCATTTCCTATAATAATAAGTTTGTCTTGGACCAAAGGTCAAAGTCGAGAACCTTGAGGAATGATTTGACAACTTTCTTGAACATATGTCCGACTGCTTATTCAATGGTGTGAAACTGTTTGAAAGCTGAAGGGATTTTCTTTTAACCCCAAAACATAAGGAGGGTTTTGTGACATTTTGAAAGTCATGGGGGTTATCTGATAAATGCCCAAACTTAAGGGGGGTTTTCTGAAATTACCCTAATTTTAAACAATGGCCTTGAATACTATTTGACTAGGAATGATTGTTTGATATGTGCACATAAACTTGGGGCCATCTATCAACTATAGAAATGCAGTACACACTTACTGTAGATACAATATGAATACATATCAAATATAGAAAATTTAATTTGATTATTAATAACCATTACGTTGGGTAGCAGTATGACCTTTGTAACTGAAGACAAACTTTCTATTGTCAAATTTAACCCCAATTTATCATATGGTTATCCCTGAATGTTCTTAGAGCACAGTTTTTTGCTAGACATGAACCCACCAGCTGCGACATATACATAGAGAATACTTTTTACTTGGGAAGTTTTATTTTCTTGTTTATGAACTTTTTGGCAGGTTGTTGAAACTACATCTATTGTCTTCTTTAGGGTCTGCAAGACTTCCAGGTTTTCATGTTTGTGTCGATAGTGGGGGAGGAAGAGTCTTAGAGTACTTCCCGAATGTTATACAGAAATAGGTGAATATTTATTCTTTTTGATAATTCCAGTTGTATCTAATGCTTAAAGGAATATGTTTAATGGTCTTTCAAGAGAAATTGTTGTTATCTTCGCATCATATCCTTGTGAATAAGAGCTTTTGCATCCTAGGTTAAGTTGAATTAGTCTAATAGTGGGCAGGAAACGGCAACAGTGCCAAGTACTTTTTTTAAGAATTGATTGAGAACAACTCTTGCCCATGAGGGATTATAGCATATTAGCATTCAATCATAGGTTGCATACTTATCCTGCCACAAGGGCTGGAGAAGTAGCCAGGCTGATTGGATATGCATGATATTATTGTTTGGTATGTGCACATAAAATTGTGACCCTCTATCA
The DNA here is from genome assembly GCF_001876935.1 of Asparagus officinalis. Lineage (NCBI taxonomy): Eukaryota > Viridiplantae > Streptophyta > Magnoliopsida > Asparagales > Asparagaceae > Asparagus > Asparagus officinalis. The sequence continues at coordinate 69,669,534 of NC_033803.1, read as the reverse complement.
AGTATAGAAATGTGGGGTAGTCTGGTAGATTTGGTATAGATACAATATGAATGTGGTGGCTGATCATTATTTGTTTGGCTGCAGGTATAGAGCTGATTCTCAGTATTGAAATTGTTCACGTATGATGTTTTCACAATTGCTACTGACTCCACGGTATGCCTTAAAACTATCGAAATTTTTTCTTATAATTATTCCTGTTGTGTTGTATCAAAAGACTTTATTCTCAGCATATAATCATATGAAGTTATGAACCATGGTGCAGTAAGCGCCTGTCTACATTTTCAGCATAAAATTTAAACAACTTAGTGTGGAAACTACATGAGTACAATACTTGCAATTTAGAGAAGTTATGTCTTTCTTCTACTAGCCAAAGCACAGAAATGTGAGATTTTAAATCCGTTCACAACTTGATGAGTGTGGTTTGATATTTCCGCAAGACATTTTTTTTTCCTTTCTGCAATATCATCTTGAATCTAGTTGGGCGGCCCTAAAAGTTCCAGAAAAATCTCTCATAGCCAGAAACATGTTTTTAGTGAAATCAGCACAAAAATGGCTGATTAAATGTCAAACTTAGCAGTTGAGAATTCTTAATGTTATGGATACATAGTAATAAAATTAAACATGGTCATTCAGGTCATCCAATCTTCTAATGATCATGGACTTGTACTTATCCGTGATGTTTTGGAGATGTGCAAAGGATTCATGTAGGGCAAAACAACTCATATTTATAGAGAAGGCAATGTTTCATCGGATATAGTTGCAAATGAATGTCAGAGTGAGTGGAAAAAATTGTGTTCCAACCTCATACTGAAATTTTACGTAGGGCATTGGATGCTGATGTGCACGAGGTTATGTACGTGAGACAAATAGTGTCAATATTTTGTAACTAACAAAAAAAAAAAAGAACATGTGCCTGTCGATCAATTATATGAAAAATCATATCCTCCATAAATCATATAAATGCATTGCATCTGAAGATCACTTTGAATTGTGAACCCAGAATCCAATTCTTGAGGTATGAATTTGTGTTGAATATGTCTTATGCCTTCACTCTTCAATACGCTACAAACCTTAGGATACTAATCAACTATTAGTCTATTACTATATGAGTACTTCTGCTTCCAAGTCTTTTTGTGTTTTTTTTATTTTGTGTTGGGTTTGATTGTAAAACATGCTAAGTGAGTCTTTAGGATGAATACACGTGTTCAAGATGTGGAGCCACTTGGGCTGGTCCTAACTACCTGAATATTTTTTGGGGTAATGATAACTACACTACAAACTTTTGAAAATACTCCTACACCACTACACTCAAAGGTTGTGGGCTTCTTGATGACTCATCAATTTTGATTGCAATCCAAGTGGAAGGATCCACACTTTTGCATGTAGTAGTGTAGAAGTAGTTTGAAAATTGTAGTTTGGTTAGAATTATCCTACTTTTGTGCCCGAGGTTTTAGACATTAGACACCCATAGGTTAATTGCCACCTGTAATTGTTAGCTCAATTGAATTGAAACTCAATTTGATCCCCACTTTCTTCTCCCTCTTCTCAATTCTCTCTCATAGGTCAAAATCCATGCCCATCATGGCCAAAGACATCCTCTACACAGTCCATGTTGAAGCAAAAACCTTCTTTATTAACATGAAAGTGATAAATTGATAATATTCATGAGAATGATGGTTTTTACCCATTAACTTGTTGATTTAATATATATCTTTGGTTTGCAACATTTTTTTGTGACTGTAAGTCTCAAGTAAGCTTATTCAATTTGTTGTATACTGTTAATACAAATATATATTTCATAGGGAAGTAATCACATATGAAATATATACTTTTTCTGTCTAAAATGCACGGTATTCTCAATCTATAAGTAAGCTTATCCAAGGAAATATCTCACTGCATGCTATTTCTATAAAAAATGCATGGCATTCTCAACCTATAATATGCTCAACCTAGAATATGTTGGCTAGATGAGGTTCAATAAACTGTCAGTTTCCTTCATGTAGAAGGAATTTTTTCATATATGGGGGATGAGTAAACTATTTTCTGTAATGTAATTAAGCCAAAATGCATATTACTTTCAGGTGGCAAAGTGAATGACACGCATATGATTTTATTATTTACTGTTTCTATGATAAGCATCTGGCCACAATGTGTGAGACTTAATAATTGTGTTTATACATCAGGCCACCATTAATTAGTAGGTTACACATTTAATAATCTTGAAGTTTATGGGTATTTGCTTGTGTGATTTTACTCTGGGAAACATTTTAAGCAAACTGAAAAAAAATCTCCGAATTAGGAAAGAGTTGAGACTGAGCATACTACAGTGTCACAAAATCAAAAAAGAATCTGAGAGAACCGTATTGATGGCTTCATTATATTCAGGAGTTAATAGTCCTTTCAATGTCTTGCTTGCTGCGGGCCTTTACCTAAACAATAAAAGTGTCATCTTTTCTTTGGAAGTTTGGATGACATGCTGGTTGAAAAAGCATTTGTGTTTGTATTTGTTGAAGCAAAAGAGGGGATCATATTATCTGTACTCAAATTTCTCAAGTCAAGTCTCTTTTCAGGGAAGATTTATTCCAATTTACAGGCAGCTCAAATTTATCAAGTCAACACTGTAATTCTTCCATGGCAATTGATAGTATCATAGAGTTCATTCATCAAAGGTCATCATACAGTGAACAAGGTTAGGTAATTATCTGACAGTGCCTTTTTGTGTTTTGTTATCATTGATTTTTTTTTTTTTTTTGATATTATAGATAGATAAATAAAAGTATTTTATAGCATTGAAAGTTTGATAGAAATCAGTTGAATGGAGGTAGATCTATTGTTGGAGACAGATCCCCTGTAATAGTTCTGTTGTTGCATATATCACCCCCGAGTGAAAATCAATTGTTGCAGAAAGACCTCCTGAAAGGGTAAAAGAAATCTGATAGACCTGAAAAGGATAAAAGAAATTTTACTCAAGGGTCTATCTGCAACAATGAAACCACTGGGATACTAAATTCATTTGGCAATAGTACTAGGGGTTTGTCCCCATTTAACCCTTTTCTATTGGGTTTGCAACTCCCACCCACGGGAAATCCTAGCTTAAGGCTAGCCTTACTGCAAGCCCTACAATCAATACTGCACTTTCCTATAAAGGCTATTATCCAGGCAGTTTAGAGAGCCATCTGCGTTCATCGCATGAGCTGCAAGTAAAAGCTAAAAGGCAAAAACAACTTGAAAATTAAGTTAAGAATGAATTTGAACTCAATCGATACATAATTAAAAGGTTTCAAAAAAACCCCATTAAAAAATGAAAACCTCTAAAGACAATTAGCGAACAGTGAAATTCCAAGACTGATGAACTCGACCCAAATTCTTTACTTAAAAAATAATAGTAAAGAAACTAACCCAATTCAGATAAAAAGACCTCAAGGACAAGAATCGCAAGCTAACAAGAAGTACCCCGATAACAAAATCTAATTATTAGGACAAAACCCATCTGATTTCAAACTTCCCTATTAAGAAATCACTAATGGCCAAGCTTCAATTCTATAGTAAAGCTCAAAGACTGATGAACTCAACCCCAATTCTTTAGTTAAAAAGGAATACCCAATTCACAAAATGATCTTAAGACCAAGATTCTCAACCAAAAGACAAATACCCAAATAACAAAATCCCAACTAATTACAAAACTCCCATGAAAAATATCATGGATGAGCTTGAATTACCTTCGAAAAGCTGAAAAAGTCGAGAAAGCAACAGTTAATGCTATGATCAAATTCGTTGGACACCCTCTCTCATTTTGAGAGCGTGATTTTGAGGGGAGGATGAAATTACAGTATAATACGATGATGATTTATACACTTATGCATGTATATTATCATTTGTAATCTGTTTTATTATTTACGAAAAGTAAATAAATATCAAAAGTAAAATGTGTCACTTTAATATGTAAACGCCTAAAAAGATAGTGCTGAAATTTGATTTCCCTTTTCTGCTGAGACACAGCAAGTGAATGTATTTGAGAGAAATTAAGGCTTGTTCAGAAAATTTCTGCAGACAAAATTAGGGCCTGTTTATTGCTATTTTCACTCTTTTGCAGTGTTTATGATATGATTTATATGATCTTTAAAAAAAAAAAAATTTGAATATGTAAACGCCTAAAAAGATAGTGCTGAAATTTGATTTCCCTTTTCTGCTGAGACACAGCAAGTGAATGTATTTGAGAGAAATTAAGGCTTGTTCAGAAAATTTCTGCAGACAAAATTAGGGCCTGTTTATTGCTATTTTCACTCTTTTGCAGTGTTTATGATATGATTTATATGATCTTTAAAAAAAAAAAAATTTG
>NC_033803.1:69639744-69662983 GCF_001876935.1 Asparagus officinalis | reverse complement strand
CAGAAAGGGTCAATATACTAAGAGCTCTTCATCTAAAACCCGCTTAAATATATTGCCACTTGTATCGAAATCAAAATTGGACAGAAAGGGTCAATATACTAAGAGCTCTTCATCTAAAACCCGCTTAAATATATTGCCACTTGTATCGAAATCAAAATTGGACAGAAAGGGTCAATATACTAAGAGCTCTTCATCTAAAACCCGCTTAAATATATTGCCACTTGTATCGAAATCAAAATTGGACAGAAAGGGTCAATATACTAAGAGCTCTTCATCTAAAACCCGCTTAAATATATTGCCACTTGTATCGAAATCAAAATTGGAGCTAGAGATGGTGATGTATCTATCTTGAGCAGGGCCGGTTTTGCCTTGAGCAGAGCATCTCTCTATAGAAAGCAACAGGATGCAGAGGATAAAGCAAAGGACAGAGAGATCATGATGAGTTTAAGCTAGAGGTAATTGGTACACTTCCCTTAAACATCAGAACTACTAATATGTTGCAACAACTGATAAACTTTGGTGACATGTTTTCAGAACTTGATTTTCAAGTTAAGCTATTTAGTACAATTCATAGCTTTGCTATATCCTATGAAGTAACTTCACTCATATATAAGATACATCAGAACCTTTTCTTCTTGTTCTTCTTTTTTTTCCTTTTTTTAACTAAGATTCCGGTTTCACATGGAGACCCAATTCTTGCCAAATTGCACTGACATAAAAAAATGAATGTAATAGAAAAAGGAAATTTACATAAAAGAGTTATTTTCTTATTTTCTAGCTGTTAAAATAAAATAAAAAGAAACAAAATAAATGCAAAATATAGCTTTGCTTATTTTTTTTAGTTTCCTTATATTTTCACTGAGTTATTGCTTCTATGATTTATTTCAACTCTTAAGCTATGAGCTGGAGTCGAGTTACCCTACTACTTTTAATGCGTTTTGTTATTTGAGAATAGTTGTGCGCTCCTATTATTTATTTCTATCACTATGGCTGGTTCTTATATTATTATCATGCAGCAATTTTAGTCTGGGGTGTATAGAACTTTTTTTAGGCTTTATGTTGCTCGCGTGAAATTGGGCAATCCTGCAAAAGAGCTTCTTCTTCTGATTGATACAAGCAGTGATGTCCAACGAGTAGTGGACTCGGAGTACTACTTCCTCAATTTCTTAATTTCAATTGGATTTGGTGGTTAAATGAGCTCAACATACCAATGCGTCCTTGATTCAGCTGGAATTCTTTGATCCCCATAAGTCATCACCCGCTTCGCTCATCGCTTGTTCGCTTCAGAGGTACTCTTCTGCTCTACAGAGTGGACTGGCAGCTTGCCCTGCTTCAAATTCTTCGAGCAAACAATATTCTTACTCTTTCCAGTGTTCCCGTGTTAGTATTTCGGGGCACTGCGTCTCTGACACACTGTACTTTGACACCATGGATGAGCATTACCGAGCTGCCGGTTCTTCAGCTTGTGTTATTATGGTGCAAAATTTCATGCGTCAAAATGCTCTACGCGGTATCTTCTCTTTCGATGTGGGCAACAGTCGAGGGGGAAAAGAATTCTTTTTATTTTATTTTATTTTTATTTTAACGTTGTTTAATAGGGCAATGCAACTTTAGGTGTGTACTTGCACTGGTGAAGGCAAACATCATTAAATATTGATAAGCTGCTGTTATAACCTCACTTGGTTTTTAACTTGCCACTTCACTTGAGGTGATTTATTCCGTTACCTGGGGACCTATTAACATTTTTTCCCAGAGACTGGGTACTATTATTTAAGTATAAACCTTTCTTTCCGGCAAATATAACACAATTTTGAAGTTTTTCGTGTTTGTTCTAAAAAAATAGCTCATATATATGATGATGCATCAATGATGATTTTTATATCAATAACAGCCCAAATACAATAAATTATGGGTTAATTGCACATAGATCCCTTAAAGTATCCTCCTTTTACCCTCTCAGAGAGACAAGAAAATTGTCATTTGACAAGTACACTCCTTGAGGGTAAAAGAGTTCTAACTGCTGCCTACAAACACAAACTGTCACGCCCCGGGGCCGTTGATACATGCAAACCGAGGGATCTACCGAGTCTAATGCATTATTTAGCTCAAACCATTGCAAAAATCGACAACTGGTGTTGCCCTTGAGTATTTAGCTTCCACTATATAAACACTTCAATTTTCCACTCTCCCACCGACGTGGGACTAAACCTTTCTCTTGAAAAGGTCACTGTCAATTCCACTAAGTGGGATGTCACACGAACAACTTGAGAGTAGGAACTTCAAAACAGTGGTAATCTCTAAACAAGAGATTTACATGTTTATATGTAATTTATTTGAGTCATTGTATGTAATCCATCAATAACAAAGCATAGACATTTAACGAAACTTAATGATCAAAATACTTGCACAGGACAGTCAAAAGAGAAAATTAAGCAAAATAATGTTGCCCCAAATCCAATTGACTGACAGAGATTACATTTTCCCACTGCCTACCTAACTGATAAAATTACATAAGCGAATCTCTTTCAACTGTTATTTCTTGAAAATTCCTCGCAAAATTTCTGCAGATAACCAAGCCAACCAAAGAGAATAAATTAGACAGTGCTAGTAGTAATAGCGGAAGAAAAAGTAAACACTTTCGAGTTTCAAATACAACTAAGCATCAAAAATATTTCCTTCCATGACTAGAATTGCTCCTACGTTTCGTTCAAAGAAATGAGCCAGAGATTCATATCAAATGTAAACGACTTTGCAGAAGCCTGGAATATCAAGACAATCTCTGAGGAGATAGGTTTATCTATATGCAACATTTATTAGAACAATGAAACTCTGATTTGGATAGTACTTCTTAGTAAAAATACTTGTTCACGAAATTCTTGTATCTTCTCGCTATTATGGCAGTATTATCATCACAATATCAGAGTAAGCCTTTTACCAGCCAGTCGGCATTCATAAATTGTCGATATTTCTACCCTATCAATGCTTATTTTAGATAACAACATAGAATTTCTTTCGCTGACTGAAAAGAAAAGAACAGCAATTGGTGGTTATCCAGTTATTGGTGTGTTGCAAAAGAAGAGAGATCACCAAGAATTCATAGAGACGGAAGGGAACATGAATGCAAAAGAGGAGAAAATTCTAAGGACTATCAAGAAACAAACTCTACTGCATTAATTTTCGACGTGCAGTTTTACCAGTTGAAAGTGGTATTATAAATAAAGTTAAAAACGTCGTCTAGTAGAGTTTAAAGACGCTTCAGTGGTCTCACCGTTGTGAAAAGATCAAGCCAAGGAAAGCGCTTGGAGGAAACAAGTTATTTCATCACACTTCAGATACAACTCTGCAACTGAAAAATACTTGTCTTTGAGAATCTGCAAATGGAACATAAATAGAAAAACAATTGCACAGGTATAAATTGGCATCTAAAGAAACTTAAGCACATGTAAAAAAATGTTCATGAAAGTATTGGTTTTTTTGTATGTACACACAAAAACACACACACACACACATATGGGTGGGGTTATAATACACCTAGGTTGTAACAAACTTAGTTACACCCACCTGTAAAAGCACATGTTTGAGCGTCGATATTAACGATCAACACCTTCCATTATGATCTACATGTCATCAAATGAGTGTGGATCAAATATCATGTGTCTTGGGATTTTCTATCCTAATTCAAGCAACTCAAAATAGCGGGAATTTTAGATCGTTATAGACCATTCATTTCTAGGTCACTAGATGTATAAACTAGAAATATCTCATCCATGTGACATTTTTTATCTCCATGAAGTTTTGGATGCATAGATCATAATGGACGGTATTGATCGTTAATATCGACGCTCAAACATGTGCTTTTACATGTGGGTGTAACTAAGTTTGTTACACCCTAGGTGTATTATAACTCAACCCATATATATACATATGTGTGTGTGTGTGTATAGAGAGAGAGAAATGGAGAACCTTAGTACCAAGTTGCTCCATTGAACTTGGTAGTGATGTGAACTGATCTGGCCCCTACATCATTACTTGAAAATAGAACCTCAACCACTTTTCACCTACTCCAATATAGATGTAGGGACCGGATCAATCCACATCACTACCAAGTTCAATGGAACAACTTGGTACCAAGTTTCTCTATTTTTCTCATATATAGTTATTTGCAAAACTACCTCCAAATCATCAACTTTGGAAGGAAAATAATGCTCCCAAATCAACAAATCATCAAGTTTGTTGGATACGTTTTGAGTAAAAATTTGTCTTTGTTTTTTCCCCAAAAGTGATGATTTCAGGGTAGTGCTGCAAATACTGATATTTGGGGATAGTATCGCGAATATGTATGATTTAATACCAAAAAATTCCAAAAATATTAGCATGTTCACGTTGCTGATTGTACCTGTCTCAAGAACACCACTCCCGAGCATTCTGAAACATCCGAAGCCATGGACTCGGACCTTTCTTATCAACTTCCCATTCCTTCGGATACCAAGGAAACTGCCACATCATGAAACATCGTTCTGGATGTGGCATCATAGCGAGATGCCTCCCATCAGGAGAACAAAGGGCTGCAACCCCCAAAGGAGAACCATTCGGATTGAAGGGATAATTCTCAGTTATATTTCCACCATCATCGCAATATCTCAAAGGGGCCAAATTAGACTCAAGAATTCCATTTTTAACATCATCATCGGGGAAATATGCACGACCTTCACCATGAGCAGACCAAACACCTAATGAACTACCTTCCATACCTTTAAACATAATAGCAGGAGAATCACCTATTTTAACACTTGTAAACCGACACTCAAAGCGGCCTGATTCATTGTGAATAAACCTCGGCTGTTTAATATCTTCGATATTAGCTCCAGGAACCCATCCAAGTAAAGCCATAAGTTGACAACCATTGCAAACTCCAAGACTAAAAGTATCGGGTCGGTTGTAAAACTCTCGAAATTGACTAAGGAGAGGCTTGTTGAATCTTATTGATGCAGACCAACCTTTAGCTGAATCGAGTACATCTGCATAGCTAAAGCCTCCAACAAAAGCAATCCCACGAAATTCATTTAAAGAAGCACGGCCATTAAGAAGATCAGACATTGTTATATCCCAAGGTTCAAATCCTGCAGCATAAAATGCTGCAGACATTTCTCTATCACCGTTACTCCCTTCTTCACGAATTATAGCTACTTTTGGTTTCACATTTGAAGCCATAATTTTTGTATCGGTAACCTTGGGAGTGAAAGATAGCTCCCATGAAGGTGTTACTCTACTCTTCAATCCTTCTTTCTCCGACTTTACGCAGGAAGCTAGCCTTTGGAGCCCTTCCAGCTGAAAACTAGTTTCCTCCCATAAATCCCTAAGATAAGATGTTTCCTCCTTCAACTGTTGTGTTCCATCAACTGATAATTCTATAAGCGGCAATGAAGTAACTTTCCCAATGATATCAGCTGAAATCTCGGATGATTGAAGCTTTTGATTAACTTGATCGAGATTTTCCGAACTGACCTCAAGAACAAGACCAAGCTCTTCGGCGAAGAGAGTTTCAATAAGACTATAACCCCTCGTGCTCATGTTCAACTGCACGCCACAATTTCCAGCAAATGCCATTTCAAGAACAGTAACAATGATTCCACCATCACTTATATCATGGCCAGCAGAAATTAGTTTTTCGCCAAGCAACTCCTGAATAGTATCAAACACTTTCTTTAAGTAAGCCACATCATTCAGATCAGGAGATTCATTGCCAACTTGACCAAAAGCCTGAGCAAGAGCTGAACCACCCAACCTTCGTTTTCCTTTACTAAGATCAATATGAAGCAGAACACCATTATCTCCTAGCTTCAAGTCTGGAGTTACCGTCAGTGTTATATCAGGACAAGTAACATATGCGCTAATGACCAAATTTCCAGGAGCCTTGACGACTTCACCAGCAACATGAGCTGCCATTGAGAGACTATCTTTTCCCCCATCTATAGCAATACCCAATTCAATCATGGACTCTGATAAAGCAACTGCAGCATCATACATATCTGCTCCTTCTCCATCGAGCTTAGCAGCATACATCCAGTTTCCGCTGGCTTTAACATCACCAAGTGATGTAACTTTCGCCCAAACCAAGTTTGTCAATGCTTCACCAACAGCCAATCTCGCCATTGACTTTGGGTTTAATAAACCCTTTATGGGCTGTTCACCAATTGCACAAGCACCGCCAGTTAGGTCAGTATAAGTCTGGGCGATAACAGCAACATCTGAAAGTGGAAGTTGCAATGGACCAACCGTCTGTTGTTGTGCTACTAAACCAGTTACACATCTATCTACTTTAGTCGTCAAGAATCGCTTCGAGCAAACTGAGGGAAGTCTCAATACCCTCTTCAATGAATCCATAAAGGTAACTCCAGGGGCAATATCAAGAGGTTGATGTACTTGTGGCATTCGTTTGAATTCGAAAACTTTTTGAGGCATGTCTCCAAGTACTTTTTCTAGTTCAAGATCCTCCACAGGAGAAGAATGTTCAGTGGCTGAACTATCAACCAATACAACTCGTCCACTGCCGCTAATAGTACCAATAACTGCCATCGAAACCCTTTCTCTTTCACATATTGACTCCAGTAACTCCCGGCTTTCAGGCTTCACTAATAAAGCGTCCTGTTCTTGGTACTCAGCACCCCATATCTCTAAAACCGACATCGTATGATCTCCAACTACTATAGCCCGAATATCAATTTCAGCTCCCTTCGGGTAAATAATCTCCTTCACGACATTGCAATTGCCTCCGGCTCCTTGATCATGAATGCTAATAATAGGATTTGTCTCCCCCATTTCAACACAAGCACGAACAACTCTATAGAGCTTTTGTGCCATCTCCGCATCCCCTCTTTGAACAGCATTAAAGTCGAGCTCTGCATCATTTTGTCCACTAACCATGCTTGAAGCAGCTCCACCTCCCATGCCGATTCTATAAGCTGGACCTCCAATCTTCACAACTAGCATTCCAACCTCCGGTTCACCTTTTTTAATATGAGCGTGATCGATTTGCCCAATTCCGCCACTGAACATAATTGGTTTTAACCATTCTCGCCGCTCTCCATTTGGGAGCCTCAATCCAAATGTCCTTGTATACCCTTGAATTAAAGGCTCTCCAAATTTGTTGCCATAGTCTGATGCTCCATCACTTGCATCTATTAGAATCTGAAGAGGAGGAGCCAAGTTTGACGGGTAAGCAAAAGAGGAATCTTCCCATGGAGCACTTGAATCTTCAATCTGAAGATTCCCGACACAATAACCAGCAGTTGAAGCAACCACAAAAGAACCTCTTCCAGTTGCATGAGTGTCTCTAATTCTACCTCCAGCACCAGTTTCAGCTCCAGGGTAAGGAGCAACTGCACATGGAAAATTATGTGTTTCAGCTGTAAGCAACACATCAAGCTCACGAACTGAACTAAGTAAAGGGGAGACCAATCCAGGTAATAATGGACGCAATGAATTTACAGTGAATCCCTTGATTGCACTCGAGTTATCTTTAAATCCGATGACTGAATTATTCGGGTTGGCTTTCAGAGTACTCTTCACAATCTGGAACAAAGTATTGCTCATATCTTCTCCATCTATCACAAGTTTGCCGTTGAAAAACCAATGGCGGCTGTGCTCACTATTCGACTGAGCAATGTCGAAAAGCTCAACAGTAGTTGGATTTCTCTTAATATCATCTTTGAAGAGTCTGGTATAGTATTGGATGTCTTGTTCATCAAATGCTAGACCCATTTTAGTGTTAATTTCTTCTAGTGCCTCTCTTCCTCTCTCTATGATCGGAACCACGGTAACAGCCTCTGGAACAGTATTGATCTCAAAAGATTTCAACTTGGAAGGATAAAGACACTCTGTCATTCTATCATGAACCATGGCAACAAAGTCTTTAACCTGACTCTCCTCCAACGGGTTGCTTCCTGGCCTCAGTTGTAAAAGATACCGTCTAGATCTCTCCATCCGGGTTATTTCTGTTAAATTACAAGCTTGGCAAATTGATACAGCATTTGCTGACCATGCTGTCGTAAAAGACATCCTAGGCCCCACCTCAACCAATACAGCTGATCCACTTGAAATTTTTTCCAAAAAACTCACATTTTGTAAGTTCTCTGGCTCGTAAGTTTCCTGCAGAAGCCACTTGAGAATACCAAGTTTCTCATTGGATAAGACGCAACCTACTCCGATATTGAAGCATTGTTCGGTCTTTATATCGATAATATCACAAGAAATCTTGGCTTGCACTTGCTTCAGAAGCTCGGCAGCAGCACTCTCTTGAAGCAGAGGGAGGCGATAGAAGTGTATGATCTCATTGAATGACTTGTGTTCTACAGCCAATGCACTCTGTGAGCCCTTTGAGGCCACAGCTCTTGCGCATGATAAAAGAGGGAGTTTCAATATGGAGTTATCAATAGATATCCTGGGGAGTTGTCCAGGGCTGAAGCTTCGAGAAATATTTTGGCATCTTCTTTGATGAAAATTTCTAAGGTAAATAGTCCTATTTCTTCTTGTACCCTGAAAAGATGGAAATAGTATCCATGAGAAACAAAAACCTAAAAAGAAAAAGAAAAGAAAAGAAAAATGACGAACAAAAAAATGAATCATGTTATGAACAACCAAATATACCTTCCACTGTAAGAAGTCAATTCTTGGAGACTGCCCAAGCGTAGCCATTGGTCACTGTAGGAATGGGGAAAAAATTGTAATTTTTAGCTTGAATAACAAAACGATCAATGCTATGGATTTGATTTATACCATATCCCAGTTAAGTAAAAAGTGATGTAGCAAGAAACTAAATTCAAATTTTTATAATGAATTAATGTTACAGGCATGAGGACCCAAAGATCTATCTCAAAGTGTTAGCCTACAATCCTGAGACAGGTTAAACAAAGACCATTCTTTTAAAATATGTTATGGGATATAACTCAAGATGGAGATTAGGTAGATACTACATTAACCCAAAAGCAATGTAGCATAAATTAAATGAATAATTGCCTCTGTGCACTAGGAACCTAATAATAGATGTTTATGCTTATATAGAAACACCAAGCAAACAAGCTTTCTTGTTGTTGTTTCTTTCTTTGCATGATAGACTTATAATTAGGGGTGCATATAGTCCAGATACGGCTCAGATATGATACTCACCATATCCGATCCACTTACCAATCACGGATATAGATATGGAAGGAAATTTCATATTCATATCTGCTAAAATCGGATACGAATACGGATATGCATGAGGATTATAAGCGCATATACATGCAGATGCATAGGAGAAAACCAGATGACATTGAAAAAAAAATATATAGTTCATATGATACCAAAGAGTTCATTACTACATTCTCTATATCTAAAAAGTTAAGATTAGATATTTTGATCATCAAGATTAACCTCAAATCTATTAATCTAAGGATTCAAACGATTGCAACAGTATGACTAAAGTATATTTGAATATTTCAGATATGGATCCAGATATTTCATTGTGTAATCATATCCTATTGGTTATAGATTTCAGTAACCATATTCGTATTGTAATGGATACAGATATTTTTGCGTACCCCTAATTATAACCCAACACATATAAACTCCAGAGTAGGATTATTTACAAGAAAAATATGGAGAAAGGAGACACCATAAATATTTTATCTATTATCAGGTAATAATATAGCTATGACCTGTAATCGTATTGATATTATATATGGAAATTTAACTTTACATCATGTTTTTTAAATAACCCAGCCCGGAATCAAACCTAAAACCGTCAGAGTCATATTGGAACCTCCCAACTGTCCGGGTCACCCGCGGTGGCTAACTTAATATCATGTTCTAAAAAACCAAATTGTAGCACTAAAGATAACCAGAGAAAAGGGAGATCGAAAACTGGGCTCAAACCCAAACTTAACAATCATGGAGTCTGATGTAACAGGACTAAGTTACAGAAGGTGCATGTCGATACTTTAACGAAAAGGTAAATTATGGATAGACACCCTTTAGTATTGTTGTATTGAACATACTGCCCCTCTAGTTTTGTTTTTGCAGATAAGACTACCAGAGTTAAAAAAAATTACTCTTTTACCCTCAGAAAAGAGAAAATTGTTTTTCAAAAATGGGCCCGCTAAGGGTGAAAAAGTCAAGAAAATCATTTAGGGGTTTATCTGCAAAAATAAAACCAGAGGGGTAGTAAGTTCAAAAGGCGATACTACAGGGGGTTTATCTGCAATCAACCCTTAAAGAAGTCACGGATACAAACAGTTTGTAAAAAGCCTAAGCAGCAAGCACAAGCAATAGCAACAAATAGTACGGTTAAGCGAGTGCAGATATTACATTAAACCAAATTGCAGGCAGCAAAACTGCGACTTACGCATGAACAAAGATTAAAACCCAAGGATTTTGGAAAACCAAGTACTAAAGTACTGAGTAAATATTGAGAAAATTTGCTAAGAACCAATTTCAAGAGCATTAAAAATAAGACAGAATAAGGAACAAAAGTGAAGACTTAACAAGTTAAACAACAAAACAAACCCAAAACCAAAACGCAGAAATTTAAAATGGGATACTCATTTTACATCACACCTATAAAGCACAAACATACAAGGTTGCAGCCATCAGATTGTGACTAAGAAACAGAAAGGGTTTCATATTTTGGCAATCTCATGCCCCCAAACTTCATGGTGAATTATGAGCTAAATTTGTTTAATGCGCCATCCTTGAGAATAACATGAACTTAAATTAAATCGATAGGGGAAGGTAGAACATTGGAGACTTAGATGAATATATGGAAGATAAATCAAAATAAAAAATCACAATCATACTTAAATTATAGGGAAAATGATCAAGTAACAAAACACAAGCATTTAAAAAAAATAATCTGGACGTACATACATGCCTAAAAATGATTAAAGCGCGATTGTTTTAAGAACATAATTGAAAACTAAATGCAAAGGGAAAATATAGAAACTTTAGGAGAATACACAAAACCATAATACAAAATTGCCTCAACAATAACCTCCTATAAGAAATATATGCTGCAAGAAAGTAGTGGAGCGAGAAGCACAATACAAATAATGAAAACTCCCATACACTAAAGCTGCACCTTTTCCACGAAGCTTATGCCAAATGTACCAACTTTTTAAGAAAAAAAATACCTACAGACAAAAAAAACTAAGGAAGATTGAAACATTTTAAAGAATTTCAGAAAATCCAGATTGGGTTTTAAAATTGTACCTAAGAATCTATCAAGAATCAAATGAAAAGCCAATGATAGTGGAAGAACAGGAGGGGGGAGGAGAGTAAGGTGGGAGGAACTTTGGGTTATAGGGTTTTATTCTAAAAGGCGAGTGATTGGCTAGGTGCTCCCCCTTGTTGCTTTCCAGTTAATGGATACCAGATACACTCACCCGAATTCCCTCTGAGATACATTACCTCTGTTCTAACACCCTGTAGGTAAGAATGCAAATGGATCGTATATGGACTGAGTAAGACATTTATATTATCACAAATATGGATAAATTTTAGTACCTCCGTAACCAGAAAAGAATACAGATACAGTTTGAATATAAATACAAAATGAATATGTGCTGGATATAAGTACAAAACAGATTTTAACTCTTCATTTTGTCTTGAAAAGATAAAGATATAACCTAAATTACAATTTTTTCCAAATCACTTTGCTAGTGATTTGCAATTGCCAATACCTAATACTAGTAAGTTAACTCATTTTTGAAAGAGATAAACATACAAAATCAAAAGACCGTCGTTTTTAAGAAGTAGCCTTGGTGTGTGAGGGAAGTTGTCGCCTTAATTAAGCTAATGACGATCTTGAATAATTGAAGGCGACTGGGGATCAACAAGATATATATTATGTGGAGTTCTCATCATTAATTGCTACAAGAGGCACACCAATATAAAAAATACAAGAGCTTTTGCTGTAAAACTTAGAGAATAAGAAGATGTAAGCAAGAAAACAAAAGATAACCCTGTCATCATCAAATAGTTGCTCTATGAAACCATAAAGAAATCAATGTAATAAAAACAAAGGAAGAGCTATTAAAAGAGTTAATTTACCTAGCTAATTGAACGGGAAAAAGGACATAAACAGTTAAGTTAAAAATCCACAAAATAATCTGCCACAAGAAAATAATGATGATGTAACCTTCACAATATGCATTAAAGCAGTCCAAAAAAAGCCAGAAATTTAATTTAAAAACAATTATTTTCCTAAAAATAAAATAGAAGTGACGAACAGCATGACGATTAAGAGAAGCTAACTAGATCAAATTCTAAACACCTGAGATTAGGAGAGCAAAGTAAATCCTAGAAATTGGGGATTTTGTGTGATATGGGGATGCAGTGGCTGGGTTTGTGGCTGCCTCTTGGGTTGGGCTGGTCAAATGTTTATACATAAAAATTCTAACAAAACCTGAAAAAGTTGTGAGGTTTTCTACAACTTATCAATTTGAGTTCAGATAGGTTTAGGCCAGTGTTAAGACTCTCTTTATTGGGTATGTTTCATGCATTGGGTTGGCCTCTGAACTCTAGGATTCTGCCACTACAATGGATTACCGGTCTCGTTGTTCTCCTTGATTTCAGATCTTAACATTATATATTATCAACAGTACATTATATCCCTTAAGCTTTAATCATTCATTTAAAATTCAGAAAGGTGTTCAATTGACATTTGAAATTTCAATATAAATTTTGTATGTAGATAAATGATCAAGAATAAGTGAACAGTGTCGCTTTTGCCTTTTGTGTTGGTAAATTTTATATATCAAATTTCAATTATTCTTTCAAATGAATGAACAATTGAGATTTCTAACAAAATTACAAGGTAGAGATATCAGGTTCATCATAATTGAGATCTCCAGAACATTGAGCAGAAAATAATATTCATATTCAAATAGTAAGAATCTACATAATTTACCAAGGTCTTGTTTTGGCAGAGGCCTCTAGGAATTTATACATCATACATAATATACACAAAAATCAATTATTTCTTAAACTTCAAAGCTATATTTACTTTTATTTGCTTTTACATGATTATGCTTTGTTACTACATCAATTTTTTCCAAGAATCTAAAAAATAATAATTCATATTTTGGTTAGCCTTTGATATATTCATCTAAACATCCAAAAATTCTACCTTTTCACCTCAGCTCGCATCCATGGTATAGTATTTTTTTTCTCCTACGTTCACCACATTCGAATGAGCAATGCTTACATTTAGCCCCTATTGTTTTAAATATAAGATTTTTCTCATCTACTCTTTCCTTTACAACTTTATGAATTCTATCAAAACCAATCATGCTTTCGCCATTAACTTCTCTTCCTTCTCGAATATTTCATCAGTCTTTGTATAAGATTCTTCAATAGTGATTTCATTTGAATCCTATTTACAACAAAAGCCTGACATGACTACTAATCAAAACCTTCAAAGCTTACCAATCCACATATACGCAAATTGTAGCAATCAAGAATCAATCTTTCAATTAAAAAAGGAAACTTTTACTGAACTTAAACACCAATTTTCAATTAAACAGTGAGAAAGAGAGAGAGTACCTGAAATCAAAACGCCGCCAGCTGAAATCGGACCGCCGCCGCCGCCGCCACTAGAAATCAAAGTTAACTGCTTCTGTCGCTGAAATCGCCAACGCCAACGAAAACCGCCGTCAACGGAACCGCCGCCGTCAACTTGCTTGATAAAAAGAAGGGGTTTTGGGTTTTTGAGGGGTCGGCTCTAAGGTGGGTTTTCTGGGGAGGGGATTTTTTTGGGTGATATTTTATGGAAAAGTGCAATTAAAATGGTGGGGGACCGCATTGCAAAAAGAAATGGTGGGGACCACAAATTACAATTTTATGCTGTTCTGATTCCAATTGACTTCGGGCCTGTTTGGTTGATTTTCTAAAATAAAAAAAATAGGATAATGAAATCATTAAAAAAAAAATTTTTTTTAAAGCATGAAATGGATTTCCTTAAAAATGAGTCACGTCATCCAATAATATGGTGACAACACATCTCATCTTATTTCTTAGTTTTAAAAAGTGAATCAAATACAAGAAAAGAATCTATTATAGAAAATAAGTTTCTTATAATTGATTTCCTTTTTTTAGCCAACCAAATAGCCCCTTCACATAAATGTTGGGAGCTTAAATTACCACATGACAATAGCACCTTAGAATTATATTAGTATTACACACTGCGGGTAACTCGGTCCATTGAGAGGCTTCAATATGGCTCTTAAGATCTTGAGTCTCATTTCAGATTGGGTTATTAAAAAAATTTGTATTAAAACTAATTTCGACAATGATAATGTGTTAAAATTTGCACAATGTAACAAATTGGTCCAAAACAAGAAAAAACAAAAAAAATATGAGTTCAGCTCATAAAATCGTGAATTATGGTCTACACCAAGTTATTTTTCAATGGGTTGGAATAGCTATAAATTGCTAGAAATAATGAGTTATAGCTCATGTACATTTGAATTTTACACTCTGTAAAATTATTTGTCATGACTAAAAACGGTCAAAAATCATGGTTATAGCTCATGAATTCATAAATTTTGACCTCCGTGAAATTATTTGACTATAGGTTGAAACAAATAAAATTGGTCAAAATTCATGGGTTATAACTTATGAATTCGTAAATTTTGGACTCCACAAACTTTTTACTAATGGGTTTGAATGACTAAAATTACAAAAAATTATGTGGGTTATCGATCATGAAATTATGAATTTTGGACTCTGCGAAATTATTTGTCAAAAGGTAAAAATGACTAAATATGGTCAGATCTTAAGTGATAGCTCATAAAATCATGAATGTTAAACTCCGCAAAATTATTTGCTAATAAGTCAGAAGGAATAAAATAGACAAAATTTTATGTGTTATAAATCATGAAATCATGCATTTAGCCTCCGTAAATTATTTACCATGGGTCTGAATGACTAAAATTTACAAAAATTTGATGATTTTGGCTCATGAAATCATATATTTTGAACTCCGTGGAATTGGCAACAGGTAGAAATGACTAAAAATGACCAAAATTCGTGGGTTATAACTCATAAAATTATAAATTTTAAATTTCGTAAACTTATTGGCTAGTGGATCGTAACTAATAAAAATAGCCAAAAATCATGGGTTATAAGCTCAAGAAATTATTAATTTTGAACTCCAGGAAATTACTTGTCAATGGGTCAAATGACCAAAAAACGCCAAAAATCATCTATTATGGCTCACTAAGTCGTGAAATTTTAACTTCAGGAAATTATTTGCCAATAAGTCAAAACTAAAAAAATGGCCAAAGTTTATGGGTTATAGCTCATGAAATTGTGAATGTGTGACTCTGCAAATTTTTGAGAAACTAGGTTCGAATGACTAAATTTACTAAAAATCGTGGGTTATAGCTTGAAAATTATTACTTTTTGTCTACATGAAATTATTTGTCAATGGGTTAAAAAAGAGCTAAAATGACCAAAAATCATGGGTTATAGCAAATAAAATCATGAATTATTTGTCAATGGGTCTAAATGGGTAAAATTGAGCAAAAATCGTGGGTTATATAGTTAATGAAATTAAGAAATTTTGTTTCAGTCATTCAGACCCATGTGTCGAAATGACTAAAACTGACCAAAAATCGAGAAATTATTTTTCAATGTGTCGAAATGACTAAACATGACCAAAAATTATCAATTATAGGTTATGAAGTAGTGAATTTCATGTCTCCACAAAATTATTTGACAATAGGTCAAAATAAATTAAAAAAAGGCCAAATTTTGTGTGTTATACCTCATAAAATCATGAATTTTAGCCTCTGTAAATTATTTTACCAATGGGTCTGAATGACTAAAAATTAGGGAAAAAATCATGGGTTATAGCTTAATTTATAATTTCGTAAAATTATTTGCCAATAGATAGAGAAGACTAACAATAGCCAACAATCATGGGTTATAGCTCACAAAATTGTGATGTTTTGTTTTCGCGAAATTATTGCCAATGGGTCAAAGTGAATAAAAATTGTCAAAAATCATGTGTTACGGCTCATAAAATAGTAAATTTTTAACTCCATAAAATTATTTACCAATAGGATTGAACGACTAAAATTTTCAAAATTCGTGTGTTATAGCTCAGAAAATCATGAATTTTGAACTTTATAAAATTATTCACCATGGGGTTGAAATGAAATCGTGGATTTTACCTATTGTGAAATTATTTGTCATGGGTATCAACGAGTAAAAATGATCAATAACTATGGGTTATAGCTCACGAACATGTAAATTTTAGACTATGCAAAATTATTTATTAATGGACTAAAATGACTAAAACTGTCCAAAAATTATGGGTAATAGCTTATGAAATCATTAATGTTGGACTCCATGAAATTATATGACAATGGTGTAGGCGTTAAAAAAATGCTTACAGACATACAAGTACCACTCGAAATAACATGGAGGAACAATATACACATCGTCAGGCAACACAACGCAGCGCGGCAGAACAAGGTGCCGCGGCTAAGGCGCGGCAGTCCAGGGTGCCGCGGCCAAGGCGCGGCAGCCAATGGTGCCGCGGCCAAGGCGCGGCAGTCCAAGGTGCCGCGGCTAAGGCGCGGCAGCCTATGGTGTCGCGGCTATTATGAGAGGTGTTGTGGCAGTTGTGAGGCAGTTATCCGATGATTTTTTGAAGTCCACGTGGTGGAATATCAGAAATAGAACGTGTGCTGACATGGACAAGCGGTTAAACCACGAAAAAAAGTGGTTAAAAGTCGTGGGAGAGCGGTTTCAAGCTGTAGGGTGAAAATTTGATTCTTCCGAAGAAAGGAGTTTCGTTTGTATTTATAAGAAAGCTTATTACAAACTAACAAATCAAATGTTTACAACAGAAGCAGAGGGAAGGCCCTCTTTGTTTTGTGTGGGGACTTTAGGTGGCTATAGGACGCTTCGCTCGATGCTCGGGTCGAGTCTGCTTCCCTTGGACCGTTTGAATGAGGTTGCTGGAGAGCTTCAGTTCGCAGTAGAAGCTCGGGGCAATGGAGTTCGGGTCTGCTTGGTTCGTCGGCGATCGGAGCTAAAGAAAGAGAGAATTTTCACCCTTTGACAAGCATCATTTGGTGAATCCTAGAGATCTAAGCTCAGACTTGATCTTTGGAAGAACGAACATCTTACATCGATAAGATATTCGTTTTCAAATCTTTACTTCGATAAACGAAGGAGAGATCACTAGACAACCTCTCGATCTACAAATCGGTGGTCCACGAACTAAAGCGTTCCCGGCACAGGCAAAGTCCCACAAAAGCAGGAGTTGATAAACAATTTCTGTGTTATTTTCTCGAGAGTTGTATTTTCTTTTATTTTCATTGTAATTCTTTGTAAACGATCGAAGTTTTAATGGAATCTGCAATGGAAACAACTTTTGACGAAAACACTGCTATCCGAGTGGATTTGGCCAGCATTAATGAACCGTATTTATGAGTTCGCAGATCGATGAAGTGTCTGTCCGATCACTTGTACTGTGCGTGACCGCCCGGCGTGCCTTGAGCACGGTGCTTTCTCCTTTTCGGTCAGGAGAGGCGGTGAAGTAGGTGTACAGTACTCGAGTGGGTCTAGCCAGCTTGCCGAGTGCCGGCGGATCCAGCTCTTGGCTCAGACATCCGAGGTGAGTCGCATTTATGAATGCTCAGGTTGACTCGACACCTGTCCAGTCCCTTCGCACTGTGCGCACTGCGAGCGGCCGTTTGACGGTCCTGGGGTACTGTGCTCTCTCTCCCTTCGGGTCGAGAGAGATGGGAAGGTCCATCTCAGCACGTGGGGTAGTGGATACCCAGCTGTACTGACGGTTTTGGGGCTTGCTGGCGGATTCGACTCCGAACTCGGGCAGGCGAGTTGAGCGAAGAGCGAATTTCCGCCATCCTGATCGACCCTGACTCATGCTGGCGAGTCGACCGTTAGGCGAACCTGGACTTGAGTACAGTCGACGTCTACGCGGTTTAGGTCCGTGCCAGAGAACTGGGCGTGCGAACTCTTCTCGTAGACAAATTCCCTGTAGACCCATAGAGGTATTTTTTACCGTCTACAAGACCCCCTTCAAAGTTTTCAGACCTAAACTGGCTTGCGTGTGGTCTGGAATACTTTGAATGAAGAAATTGTTGGCGAAGCAAGTGCCTTCGATTTCTCTTAGGATTTTTAGCAAATCCTCAGCTATCAACGGGTTTGATGTGCCTTTACCGATTACCGTTTGAATCGGGCTAGCCATACTATTCTCCTCAGTATGATGAGTTAACTTGAATTGCGTAGGCTTCACTCCACAATTCCGCCAACCTCCATTTGATATGATCGCGAATGCTCGATTCCATCCAACCTCCAATTTGTTGTTTGCCTAGAATAAATACGAAAACATAACCACTAGACAAACAACATTAGAAGTAAATTGTTTGTTAAACATCATCAAAACAAGAAGGCCAACATAAAGTTCTTAAATTTGGCACTTAAATACCTTAAAGTTTTAAAACATGTACTTAAATAGCCTAAATTTCTTAAAATTGGCACTTAGATACCCTAAAGTATTTAAATCTTGCATTTAAATACCCTTCAATTGGCATAACTAATGGTATTTAAGTGCAAATTTAAAAAACTTTAGGATATTTAAGTACAAGTTTTAAAAACTTTAATGCATATAAGTGCTGCAAAAAAAAGAGTATATAAATGCAAGATTTAAAAATTTTAGAATATATAAATACTGCCAAAAACAAAAGAGTATATAAGTACTAAGTAGGGGAAACTACGGGGCATTTAAGTGCAATTGAGCCTTTTATGTTGATTTCACATGTCTCTACCTTCCGGTCTTCTAGTGTTCAAGAAAATACTATTTCCGTTGTGTTGCTAACGAGAAATGTCTTAAAATTTTGATATTATTATTATTATTGCTAGCGTTGCTGCACGCTCAAACAAAATTACTTTTTATTAAATTTCTATATGCCAAAAATATATAGTAGATCTGATTATAATGTGAGGTCTTAAATTTTGAAGAAACTATCCTTTTATATCATAGGAAAAGACAAGGTTTTATCAATATTAATGTTGTTTGTACAAGTTTTATTTCTTTTGTTGTGCAATAATAAATGCACATGCCACATGCACAAAACTTCTAACTTTCAAAGAAAAAACTTATGTTAATATTTTGTACTTTGACATTCTTTGATTTTTTTTTTGTGTGTTGCGCTTCTTTTTCTAAAAGAAACTTATAGTTTTCATTTATATTTGTTTTAGAACCAAAAATATAATGGATAATATGTAATTACGTATATCTAATTCCCATGTTCATGACATTGTATGGTATGGAATATTCTAGAAACCAAATAAAGAATTACATCAAAGAAAAAAAGAAAGAGAGTTTTTTTATATGATATAGAAGATTCTAGAAAATAAAAAAGAATGAAAGGAAAAGAAAACACAAAAGCCACTTGTTAAATTACATTTTTGGCCTCCCAATTATAGTTGAAATAAGATTATGCTCACCTTTGGTACATTTTTTTACTACGCTCACACTGTTTTTATATAATAGTATAGATTCTCATCGTTAGTATCTTATTTTAGCAGCTCTTCTCAATTTAATAGTGAGTTATTTTTTAAACAAATACTCTATTTCATTTGCATACTGACATAGATACGAATATGGTTGCTAAAATCTATGGCCAATAAAATATTGTTATATAGCGAAATATCCGAATCTGTATCTGAAATATCTAAATATATGTTGATCATATAGCTGTAGTTGTTTTAGTCCTTAGATCAATGTATTTGAGACTAACCCACCACGGGTAACCTACACGGTCGAGAGGTTTCACTATAGCTCCCATAGTCTTCGGTTCCATTCCAGTCTGGGTTATCAAAAATAAAAAAATGTTTATGAGACTTATGTTGATGATCAAAATATATATTATTAGTTTCTCATATATAACAAACATATTAATGAACTCTCTTATATCTTACAAACAACATTTTTTCGATATATCTAGTTTTCTCATATCTGCTTCCTATCTATGTGTATATCCACATGTATATTTGTACCCGTATCTAGTTTTAACATATGTGGATATGAGTTTTTCTTATGGAGGCATATTTGTATCTATATTCATGATTAGTAAACAGATACAAATATGGTAGATATCATATCCGAGCATTATCTGATCCATTAACACCCTTACCTAGATGAATTTATAACTACCATTTCTGCTATCAAAGTGATAGTTTAAAGGAAAATTTTGCAAAATAGACTTATTTTGCTAAATATTTAGCAAAATAGACCGTTTTGCTAAATATTTAGCAAAATAGATTTTTTTTTGCCAACAGGCCAAAAGAGGTTGATTTTGCTAAACAGACCATTTAAAACATACGAGACTAGTAGTCCCGTATGATTTAATCTCCCATTAAATCATACGGGATTACTAGTCCCGTATGTTTCGAATGGTCTATTTTGCAAAATCGACATCTTTTTAGCATGTTAGCCAAAAAGATGTCTATTTTGCTAAATATTTAACAAAACGGTCTGTTTTGCTAAATATTTAGCAAAACGGTCTGTTTTGCTAAATATTTAGCAAAACGGTCTGTTTTGCTAAATATTTAGCAAAACGGTCTGTTTTGCTAAATATTTAGCAAAATAGGTCTATTTTGCAAATTTCTTCTAGTTTAAAAGGATCCATATCCATACCTATGAAGCCTATTATCTACGCAAATCCATGTGCATGCAGCCTATTATCTTTGTATATAGATACACCACGTTGTGCTCATCGACACATCATTAGATACTTTACTAAGACTAGTATAATACACGTGTTTTGCACATGAATGTACTTGCTTTAAGTTTTGTTTTTTTTTGTTGAATAGTAAAAGTATGTATTAATAGATAAATTGTATAATAAGATTATTATTGTGCAGTTATTGTAATTGAATGTTTTTCTTATAATAATCGCCCAATGTTAACATTTTTTTTAAAATAAGTTCCCAAATCTGAAATTGCTCTTAAAAAACTACCAATTTTATAAGTTCTCTTAAATATGCCCCTCCAACTTAAAAGTTGTTAACTTAACTCTAAATTAACTAAGCTGCATTAATCTTGCTAGATTTTTCTTGATGTTCCTTATATAGTTACACTTGATATATGCAACATATTGTAATAGTTACTTCTCATTAATTATTTAATTGGATAAATTACACAAAACCCTTATGAACTTTCAGGCGATATGAACTTTTAAAATTATACTAAACCCCTAGCGACTTATCTGTTTCAAAGAAGTCCCCAATAACTTTCTAAATTTTGCAGATAATCTATAAATTAGAACAAGAAAATAGCATAAAAATGCATTTTGAAAGTTATTGGGGGTTTGGTGTAATATATCTAAAAGATATTGGGGGCTTTTGTAGAAAGTTATTAGGGGTTTAATGTCATTTCAAAAGTTTATAGAGACTATTTACTACAAAATGCTGAAAGTTCATGTGGGTATACTATAATTTACCTTATTTAATATTATAATTCTTAGTTCAAGTAATACTATTAAAATAATTATATTATCTATATACTATAAAATATTTATCTACTTTAATATTTTAATTATGTTCTTAAATAATTTAGTACTATAAATATTTCATAAAATTTTATTATATTGTCATTAACAATTATAGCATTATTATTAATATTAAATATTTTTTTGTGAAAATGTTAGTTATCTTTCATTACCAAGTTTAGTTTATTCGGTATCATGTAATAATCTTTAAGAAAATACTCTAAAATTATTATTAAATTATTTATTTTTTAATAATATAATATGAAATAAATAGTGCATTTTGTAATTTACGTGATATTATTAAAATAATTACATTATTTATGAGAATCTAAATTTATTCTATTTATTTTATTGCTAATTGAATTGTAGTTTAATTCTTAATAGTATTAGTATTATATTATTCTATTTATACTATTATTTTAATTATTTTATTATAATTCATAAATAAAATAATTTAATTGGTTACCACTAATAATTGTGTATACTTATTTCATAAATTATTTTATTTAAACAATTAATAGTTATACTATTATTGATAATTATAGTTATTTAGAAATTGATAATTATAGTTATTTAGAAAAGTGAGGAAGTGCATAATTAATAAGTTAAAATGTTATTGATAATTATAATTATGTAAGAAGGTGATAGGGTGCATAATTAATAAGTGGTTATATTTATTTAATGAAAGATTAATTAGATATAATGGTATGGTATGAATTATCAAAATTTGAGAGGATAAAAAAGAAAATTGAAAGTTTTAACGTCATAATTCTCTTTTTATAGTAACTAGTATTTAGCCCCGTGCAAAGCACGGTTTCTAAAGATTTTCTGTAAATACTGAACATGTTATCAAAATAAAGTATTCTGATTTAGTTATGGAGTAGTAGATATAATGCAAATAATGAAATTTGTTACCTGACTTGTAGAGTTAAATTGTTACCAGACATGCAAATAATAAAATGATTTCTTACCTGTGCAGCAAGCGACATTAAAATGGAGGGGTTTGAATAGCAAGTTAGGTATCTAACACGAGAAAATTTTGGTATGAAGGTTTTTATTACTTTTTATTTTTTTTTATTTTTTAATGAGGTCAATGTATCAGGATTCAATCAGAAATTTCACATCCTAGTCCAATATGCATTCAATCTGTTCACTTTATGAGATGTTGGGTAGAGAATTTTTTTAAAAAAAAGTTACATGTTTTTTTTTTAAATCCATTTAGATATCATGGATAACATCTAAATATTAGAGTTTTAATTTTGAAGCTTCTGGCTAATTTTTTGATCAAATGCTACTTTAAGCTGTTTAGTTTATAGGATGTTAAATTCATGGGCTAAAAAAAACCTATAATGGAAGGATAAGAATAACGATAAACAACCAAGTAAAATGAATCCTATCTGATTCCTAGAATCTGTGAAATTCTGAACTATACAGCTATATGTCAAACCAACTGTGATTCTTTGAGATTCAGTGACATTTGCTGGAAGGATTTTCTTTCATGGATTTACTACACGCAGGACTGGTCTTGACATAACACATGCAAGTATAACATACAAAGGTGCTGCTTATTGTAATTACAGTATCATTTCATGAGCTGAAGCTCACTGGAGGTTAATCATAATAGATTATAGATTGTTGTCAAATGCAGAAACTGGGAAGATACACGACCA
>NC_033803.1:69629444-69632029 GCF_001876935.1 Asparagus officinalis | reverse complement strand
CCTAGTGAGGCACTATCCATGAAGTCGGAATAGAGTCACATCACCAGGTAGGCTATTATCTGATGAGTTTGACTATCAGAGGTAAATGTTAACGTGATAGTTTTGTGGACCTGCCATCCTATTGAATCGGATTGACAAGTTGATGGACGTGATAGTTTTGGTAGATTCTGTGGTTGACAGAGGTATTTTATTAAACATAACAACTCAGAAAATTTATTACTCAGAATCCAATGAACTACAAATAAATCAACCCCCAGTCTTGAATAAGTGCATGGGGAAAAAGGGTAGACATGGCACGTCGCCTAGTGGGCCACAATCTAACGAGCTTGACTATCAGAGGTAGTTGTTAACGTGATAGTTATTGGAGACCCGGCATCCTACTGAAGAGGATTAGCTTCAGTGGCCGTAGTATCTTCTGGTTTTGACTGGGAAGAATGAGTTTGGTCCGATTGCTCAGGAGAAGATTGGGCTTGGTCCGATTGCTCGGGCTGATCTTGCCCACTTTGTTCTTCAGCTTTGATCCTGGCAATAATCTTCTGAGCCTGTTCGCCTTGAGAGATCAGTTGTCTCCAGTAACGGCATTCTGCAACCTCTATTCGAGCTAGGATGTTGGTCTGCAGGTTGTGTCGACAGGTCTCTACTAAGGTAGACTGTGTCATACCTGACGAACACCGGAGAGCCATGGTTCGAAACCTCTTGACGAAGGCTTTGACGGACTCCCTCTTCTTCTGCTTAGTGGCGAGAAGCATATGGATGGAGACTTCTGTATCCTCTTCAAAGAATCTTGACAGGAAGAGTCTCTCTAGATCTGCCCACTTTTGGATACATCCGGCAGGCAATTTTCTGAACCATTCAAAGGCAACTCCCTTGAGGGTGCCAATGAATAATCGAGCCAGTATGGCGTCGTTTGATATCACATTCCCAGTCTGTGACTTGAAATGATAGATATGTTGGTTCGGTGATCCCGTGCCGTCAAAAGCTTGTAGCGTCGGGACTTCAAATTTTGGAGGATAAGGGGCTGCGTCCCATTCGGCAGGGTAGGGCCTGACAACTCCCTCATCTTGGAGCTCGCTTCTGTTAGCAATGACATTGAGGCGGGCTTCCAATTCCTCGATTTTAGCCGACTGAGGATTTTGCTCATACTCCGTCTCTCTTCCTTCATCAGAGGAAGATTCCAGGTTGTGGGCTTCTTGGTCAGAAGCCGTGTCATCAACCATTTTTCCCTTCCCTTTGCTTGTGTGAGGTCGGGACGAAGACGTTCTTTCCCTTCGGGAAGATTCTTGCCTGAGTGGCGAATCTGTCTTCTGAGATTTGGCCTTGTCTGCGACGAGTTGAGTCAACAGGGCCAGGAGTTCATTGATGGCCTCTTGCTGAGATTTGAGCATGGCCTCCTGCTCATCAAGTCTCTTCGCGAGATCTTCATGGTTTCCCGTCATATAAGCGTAGCTCTCATGTTCAACAAAAGAGCTTGATGACTGGGACTCTGCAATGGCTGAGTGTTCATCATTGGAATTGGTTCCCCTGGCTAAACTCCGATAGTTGACAGGGGGAATGGCTCCTGTTCGCGTCCGAGTATGTTGATAAACTCCATCAGACTTATTCAGGAAGTCTTTCAAGCCAGGAGACTGATCGTTCTCTGACTCATCGGAACTAGGAACTGATGATCTCCCTCTGCCGATCATGTTAGAAGTGACTCTAAGGTATTCATCCTCAGAAGTCTTCTTCTTGTGTGAACGCCGTCGTTGGTTGGGTAAAGCAACGTTCGTAAATTGATTGAACACCAGCAGTTGGGCCGCATATGAGCAGCATTGGCATCCCGAGAGGACCGTAGGAATCAGTCGTTCACGTTGGAATGAACGAATGACTTGTTGCATCGGTCTTGCTCTCGATGTGAACTCTCTCGAATCTGTTATAAAGATTCGAGGAGAATTACTCACTGATTGTGAGGTTTGAACTGGAACCCCCAGTCCATGATTGGACAGGACTGGCTCTTGGTGAATCTGGATCTGGTTGAGATGCCTTGAATCCATAAACTTCTTATATCCGCCCCTCAACCTAGTCGCGCTACGCAGAGTATTCGCGGTATTGGATTTGGAACTTGGGACGCGAGGGTCGCGTTTGGCAGTGGCGCGCCCCTGGCCAGGGGGTCCGGGGGGGATGGAATACCCCCCGGCGGGGTTCGGGGCAGCGCCCCGAAGCTCCACGGTACACACCAGGCTCAATATTAGATTTGGCACTTGGGACGCGAGGGTCGTGTCTAGCACTTGAGACGCGAGGGTCACGTTTAGCACTTAGGACGCGAGGGTCGCGTCTGGCACTTAAGACGCGAAGGTCGCGTTTGGCACTTGAAACGCGAAGGTCGCGTTTGGCACTTGAAACGTGAGGGTCGCGTTTTGGTTTGGCGACATGAGGGTCGCGTTCTTCATAGCCGACGCGAGGGTCGAGTTTTGACTGGGAAACGCGAAGTTGAAGTTCGCGTTCAATGTAGACTTGAGGTCCGCGTTCTGGAAGTAAACCGCGCCATTGAGGGCCGCGTTCAATCTGGTTCTCGCGAAGCTCATGTTTGGGCTCAGGGTCGCGTTTGG
>NC_033803.1:69592285-69628444 GCF_001876935.1 Asparagus officinalis | reverse complement strand
CCTAATCTCAACAGGAAGTTTCTAGAGAATATTACTCAAAATATTCTTAAGAATAACCTGGTTACCTCCTAACGGGTATATAAGGTTAAACTATTTCCCGAACACTCCGAGGAGTATATGAGTATAAACTGCATCTCCGTGAACCTCCTAACGGGTATATGAGGTTAAACTATTTCCCGAACACTCCGATGAGTATATGAGTGTAAACTGCATCTCCTTGAACCTCCCAACGGGTATATGAGGTTAAACTATTCCCTGAACACTCCAATAGAGTATATGAGTATAAACTATTTCCCCAATTTTCAACAACGGTTCTGATTCAAGACTTTGACAACGGTCACGCGATAAACGCAACACCGGAGGAATCTTAGCTATTCTACAAAGCACTGAATAAGCTAAAAGATGAAGAAGTCAAGAATTGAAGCCATTCGCGGACCATTCTACGTAACTTCCCCAACAAAGCACTGGAGAAATTGCAAGAAAAGTTTATCATATCCAAAGTGTCCCAGACTCCTCTCAAAAAATGATGAGTCTGAGATACTTTGGAGGGGGTATCTGTAGGCGTTAAAAAAATGCTACAGACATTCAAACACCACTCAAGACGACATAGAAGAACAATATACACGTCATCAAGCAACGCATGGCGGCGCGGCAAGACATGGTGCCGCGGCTAAGGCGCGGCAGACCAAGGTGCCGCGGCTAAGGCGCGGCAGCCTATGGTGTCGCGGCTTAACCGCTGCAACCTATGGTGCCGCGGCAGTTAAAGCTGCTTCCCTTGGACGATCCGATCGAAGTTGATGCCGGAGCCGGAGCTTCGGTTCTCAAATGAGGGAGCCTTTGGCAAAGGTCCAGGTTCAACCTTTGGGAGATTAGCCAGCAGAATATGCAACGGCCAATCCCCCTTCTTCATGCTGCTGAAGATGGGTTTTAACAGGCAAGGGATGGCATGGGCTATCCCTTGATTCATGGGATTTGACCACTAATAGAGGTGAGGGAGATAGCTTGACTGCTCCTTGAATTATGGGATGTGACCACACGTTGTTCGGAGACGTCCTGCTGTTCATTCGTACCGTCAATGGTCATTCGAAGAGCTGTGCTCTGCATCACGCTACATAGGAGTGGGAAAGCCCCTCCTCGTATGCGTGACAACGGCTGTCAGATGCTTGCGTGGATCTGACCAACCACCGAGCGTTGGCGGCTCTCGTCCCTTCACCTGGACAACTGAGGTGAGCCGCATTTATGAGGGTGCAGGCTGTTTCGGCGCCTGTCCGCTCATTCGTACTGTGGACGGCCATCTGACGGGCCTGGAGTATTGTGCCCTCTCCCTTGATTTGTGGGATTTGACCACTGATGTAACTGTTCCCATACTCCAAGTGGGCAGTTGACAGTGAGCTGGCGAGTCTGCAGCTTGGGTCTGCAGGCGAGCTTAGGACTGCAGGCAGACTTGGGTCTGCAGGCGAGCTTGCAGGCGAACTGGGTCTGCAGGTGAGTTTGGGACTGCAGGCGGACTTGGGTCTGCAGGCGAGCTAGCAGGCGAACTGGGTTTGCAGGCGAGCTCAGGTGCGCAGGCAGACTTGGGTCTGCAGGCGGATTTGGGACTGCAGGCGAATTTGAGTTGCAGGCGAGCTCCTGAGCATGGATTGAAGAATAGGCCGTAACTTTCAAACCGTAAGTCGGAATTGGACGAATTATATATGAAAATCGCCTATCTCGACGAGATGGAGCCATCCGAACCAGGCCGAAGGCTTCGGTTCGCTTCCTCCGTTTTGCCAAATTCCTTACGGTTTGGGAGATATCTGCGTTTTCCCCTTTTTCGCTATTTCGGGTGAGGTTTTAGCAGTTTTGTTCTGAACTTCTCTGATAAGGATTTAAAGGCAATTTTTATTGCCTACAAAACCCCCTCCAAAGTTTTCAGACCTGAATCAGGCCGCATGGGGTCTGGAACACTTTGGATATGAAGTCCCGTAAAGTGATCCCTGCTCTTCACTCGCAGCTGATGATCGCCTTCTAGGATTTTGAGCAAACCCTCAGCTATCAACGGACTTGATTTGTCTTTACCAACTGCCGTTTGAGTTGGACTAGCCATGCTCTTGCCCTTAGCATGGTAAGTTGTCGAGGAGTCTCTCTTAGGCTCAATGCTAAAATTTCTCCTCTATCCTTAGCCTTTCGAGGCGTTTGGATTTAAGGGAGCAGTTTAACCTCGTATACCAGTCGGAGGGTAGGAGCAGTTTAGACTCATGCACCAGTTGGAGTGTAAGGGGGCAGTTTAGACTCATGCACCAGTTGGAGTCTAGGGGGGAAGCTTATCTTAGGGCAAAGATGAAGACGAACCCTGATTTGTCTTCTCTTGGGGCAAAGACGAACCCTGAAATAGCAGCACATCGCATAGTAGGCCACTATCAAACAACAACGCCTTTTATGGGAAAGACGGTGCTGGGAGAATCAAATCGTTCAGGGACGTATGAGTGTGACGATTGATTGGACAACATCATTTGCGGGAATGATGGTGTCGGCTATCAGAGGTAATCGTTAACATGATAGGGATTGCCGCGATCGGAGCGACTTTGAGGACCTACCATCCTTTTGAAGAGGATTGGTAAGTTGATTTGTCAGAGGTGACCGTTAACATGACAGTGGGGGTCCCGCCATCCTATTGAAGAGGATTGGCGGGGGATTGTGGCTTTGGTCCTAACTATCTGAAGGTTTGACCAAGTGGGAGTTTGATGCAGCCCACCTGAACTGCTAGTCTCGCCTGTTTTGAGCGGTTCGCCATAACCGGGAACCTGGCTCAAGAAGTGGGGCTCGCCTAAACTGTTAAACTTGCCTGATTTGAGCGGTTCGCCGAAACTGGGAACCTGGCTCAAAGAGATGGGCTCGCCTAAACTGTTAAGCTCGCCTGATTTGAGCGGTTCGCCGAAACTGGGAACCTGGCTCAAAGAGATGGGCTCGCCTAAACTGTTAAGCTCGCCTGATTTGAGCGGTTCGCCGAAACTGGGAACCTGGCTCAAAGAGATGGGGCTCGCCTAAGCTGTTAAGCTCGCCTGATTTGAGCGGTTCGCCGAAACTGGGAACCTGGCTCAAAGAGATGGGGCTCGCCTAAGCTGTTAAGCTCGCCTGATTTGAGCGGTTCGCCGAAACTGGGAACCTGGCTCAAAGAGATGAGCTCGCCTCAACTGTTAAGCTCGCCTGATTTGAGCGGTTCGCCGAAACTGGGAACCTGGCTCAAAGAGATGAGCTCGCCTCAACTGTTAAGCTCGCCTGATTTGAGCGGTTCGCCGAAACTGGGAACCTGGCTCAAAGAGATGAGCTCGCCTCAACTGTTAAGCTCGCCTGATTTGAGCGGTTCGCCGAAACTGGGAACCTGGCTCAAAGAGATGAGCTCGCCTCAACTGTTAAGCTCGCCTGATTTGAGCGGTTCGCCGAAACTGGGAACCTGGCTCAAAGAGATGAGCTCGCCTCAACTGTTAAGCTCGCCTGATTTGAGCGGTTCGCCGAAACTGGGAACCTGGCTCAAAGAGATGAGCTCGCCTCAACTGTTAAGCTCGCCTGATTTGAGCGGTTCGCCGAAACTGGGAACCTGGCTCAAAGAGATGAGCTCGCCTCAACTGTTAAGCTCGCCTGATTTGAGCGGTTCGCCGAAACTGGGAACCTGGCTCAAAGAGATGAGCTCGCCTCAACTGTTAAGCTCGCCTGATTTGAGCGGTTCGCCGAAACTGGGAACCTGGCTCAAAGAGATGAGCTCGCCTCAACTGTTAAGCTCGCCTGATTTGAGCGGTTCGCCGAAACTGGGAACCTGGCTCAAAGAGATGAGCTCGCCTCAACTGTTAAGCTCGCCTGATTTGAGCGGTTCGCCGAAACTGGGAACCTGGCTCAAAGAGATGAGCTCGCCTCAACTGTTATCTTAAGAATAACCTGGTTACCTCCTAACGGGTATATAAGGTTAAACTATTTCCCGAACACTCCGAGGAGTATATGAGTATAAACTGCATCTCCGTGAACCTCCTAACGGGTATATGAGGTTAAACTATTTCACGAACACTCCGATGAGTATATGCCGCTGTTTGGATCTTTTTGAACGAGGAGCGTTCATGTCGACGACGGAGGCGTATTCTGCGTCGACACAAATGGTTGATTCCTCTTGCACAGGGGTCTGCGAGGATCGTTCATCGACCCATTCAGCAGCCCCTAGACCTGCATTCTCGAATCTCGGCTCGGCCTCAACTGGTTCGGGGGGAAAAGAACCCCCTGCCTCGGCTTGGGTAGATCCCTCAGGCTTGGTTGCCTCAGCCTCTTGGGGCTGGGCCACCCGCACGACTCTGCAACCATCGCGAGATGTATTGCTGCGAGAAGAGGACGATTGTAAGTACCCTTCGAATTTGATCACAAGGGACTCAACAGTAGTCCCTGCAGCAACTTCGTCAGACTGCGCCACCACCAATTCATCTGAATGAACGGATTCTCCCACTGTCAGGCAACACAACTGTAGGTGTAAATTTTGATCTCCCGAAAACAGGGAGCTTCGTTTGTATTGATAAGAAGGCTTATTACAAACTAATAAATCAAATGTTTACAACAGAAGCGGAGGGAAGGCCCTCCTTGTTTAACGTGGGTTCCTCGGTGCTCGCGCCGAGTCTGCTTCCCTTGGACGATCCGAGCGAAGTTGCTGCCGGAGCTTCAGTTCTCAAATGAGGGAGCCCTTGGCGAAGGTTCAGGTTCAACCTTTGGGAGATTAGCCCGCCGAATATGCGACAGCCAATCTTTTCCTTCTTCATGCTGCTGAAGATGGGTTTTAACAGGCAAGGGATGGCATGGGCCATCCCTTGATTCATGGGATTTGACTACTAATAGAGGTGAGGGAGATAGCTTGACTGCTCCTTGAATTATGGGATGTGACCACACGTTGTTCGGAGACGTCCTGCTGTTCATTCGTACCGTCAATGGTCATTCGAAGAGCTGTGCTCTGCATCACGCTACATAGGAGTGGGAAAGCCCCTCCTCGTATGCGTGACAACGGCTGTCAGATGCTTGCGTGGATCTGACCAACCACCGAGCGTTGGCGGCTCTCGTCCCTTCACCTGGACAACTGAGGTGAGCCGTATTTATGAGGGTGCAGGCTGTTTCGGCGCCTGTCCGCTCATTCGTACTGTGGACGGCCATCTGACGGGCCTGGAGTATTGTGCCCTCTCCCTTGATTTGTGGGATTTGACCACTGATGTAACTGTTCCCATACTCCAAGTGGGCAGTTGACAGTGAGCTGGCGAGTCTGCAGCTTGGGTCTGCAGGCGAGCTTAGGACTGCAGGCAGACTTGGGTCTACAGGCGAGCTTGCAGGCGAACTGGGTCTGCAGGTGAGTTTGGGACTGCAGGCGGACTTGGGTCTGCAGGCGAGCTAGCAGGCGAACTGGGTTTGCAGGCGAGCTCAGGTGCGCAGGCAGACTTGGGTCTGTAGGCGGATTTGGGACTGCAGGCGAATTTCGAGTTGCAGGCGAGCAGGCAGACTTGATTGAAGAATAGGCCGTAACTTTCAAACCGTAAGTCGGAATTGGACGAATTATATATGAAAATCGCCTATCTCGACGAGATGGAGCCATCCGAACAAAGCCGAAGGCTTCGGTTCGCTTCCTCCGTTTTGCCAAATTCCTTACGGTTTGGGAGATATCTGCGTTTTCCCCTTTTTCGCTATTTCGGGTGAGGTTTTAGCAGTTTTGTTCTGAACTTCTCTGATAAGGATTTAAAGGCAATTTTTATTGCCTACAAAACCCCCTCCAAAGTTTTCAGACCTGAATCAGGCCGCATGGGGTCTGGAACACTTTGGATATGAAGTCCCGTAAAGTGATCCCTGCTCTTCACTCGCAGCTGATGATCGCCTTCTAGGATTTTGAGCAAACCCTCAGCTATCAACGGACTTGATTTGTCTTTACCAACTGCCGTTTGAGTTGGACTAGCCATGCTCTTGCCCTTAGCATGGTAAGTTGTCGAGGAGTCTCTCTTAGGCTCAATGCTAAAATTTCTCCTCTATCCTTAGCCTTTCGAGGCGTTTGGATTTAAGGGAGCAGTTTAACCTCGTATACCAGTCGGAGGGTAGGAGCAGTTTAGACTCATGCACCAGTTGGAGTGTAAGGGGGCAGTTTAGACTCATGCACCAGTTGGAGTCTAGGGGGGAAGCTTATCTTAGGGCAAAGATGAAGACGAACCCTGATTTGTCTTCTCTTGGGGCAAAGACGAACCCTGAAATAGCAGCACATCGCATAGTAGGCCACTATCAAACAACAACGCCTTTTATGGGAAAGACGGTGCTGGGAGAATCAAATCGTTCAGGGACGTATGAGTGTGACGATTGATTGGACAACATCATTTGCGGGAATGATGGTGTCGGCTATCAGAGGTAATCGTTAACATGATAGGGATTGCCGCGATCGGAGCGACTTTGAGGACCTACCATCCTTTTGAAGAGGATTGGTAAGTTGATTTTGTCAGAGGTGACCGTTAACATGACAGTGGGGGTCCCGCCATCCTATTGAAGAGGATTGGCGGGGGATTGTGGCTTTGGTCCTAACTATCTGAAGGTTTGACCAAGTGGGAGTTTGATGCAGCCCACCTGAACTGCTAGTCTCGCCTGTTTTGAGCGGTTCGCCATAACC
This sequence comes from Asparagus officinalis, assembly GCF_001876935.1. NCBI lineage: Eukaryota > Viridiplantae > Streptophyta > Magnoliopsida > Asparagales > Asparagaceae > Asparagus > Asparagus officinalis. The sequence goes on along the minus strand of NC_033803.1, from coordinate 69,621,804 downwards.
GGGAACCTGGCTCAAGAAGTGGGGCTCGCCTAAACTGTTAAACTTGCCTGATTTGAGCGGTTCGCCGAAACTGGGAACCTGGCTCAAAGAGATGGGCTCGCCTAAACTGTTAAGCTCGCCTGATTTGAGCGGTTCGCCGAAACTGGGAACCTGGCTCAAAGAGATGGGCTCGCCTAAACTGTTAAGCTCGCCTGATTTGAGCGGTTCGCCGAAACTGGGAACCTGGCTCAAAGAGATGGGGCTCGCCTAAGCTGTTAAGCTCGCCTGTTTTGAGCGGTTCGCCACGAATGGAAACCTGGCTCAAGAAGTGGGGCTCGACTAACTGTTAGGCTCGCCTGATTTGAGCGGTTCGCCGAAACTGGGAACCTGGCTCAAAGAGATGAGCTCGCCTCAACTGTTAAGCTCGCCTGATTTGAGCGGTTCGCCGAAACTGGGAACCTGGCTCAAAGAGATGAGCTCGCCTCAACTGTTAAGCTCGCCTGATTTGAGCGGTTCGCCGAAACTGGGAACCTGGCTCAAAGAGATGAGCTCGCCTCAACTGTTAAGCTCGCCTGATTTGAGCGGTTCGCCGAAACTGGGAACCTGGCTCAAAGAGATGAGCTCGCCTCAACTGTTAAGCTCGCCTGATTTGAGCGGTTCGCCGAAACTGGGAACCTGGCTCAAAGAGATGAGCTCGCCTCAACTGTTAAGCTCGCCTGATTTGAGCGGTTCGCCGAAACTGGGAACCTGGCTCAAAGAGATGAGCTCGCCTCAACTGTTAAGCTCGCCTGATTTGAGCGGTTCGCCGAAACTGGGAACCTGGCTCAAAGAGATGAGCTCGCCTCAACTGTTAAGCTCGCCTGATTTGAGCGGTTCGCCGAAACTGGGAACCTGGCTCAAAGAGATGAGCTCGCCTCAACTGTTAAGCTCGCCTGATTTGAGCGGTTCGCCGAAACTGGGAACCTGGCTCAAAGAGATGAGCTCGCCTCAACTGTTAAGCTCGCCTGATTTGAGCGGTTCGCCGAAACTGGGAACCTGGCTCAAAGAGATGAGCTCGCCTCAACTGTTAAGCTCGCCTGATTTGAGCGGTTCGCCGAAACTGGGAACCTGGCTCAAAGAGATGAGCTCGCCTCAACTGTTAAGCTCGCCTGATTTGAGCGGTTCGCCGAAACTGGGAACCTGGCTCAAAGAGATGAGCTCGCCTCAACTGTTAAGCTCGCCTGATTTGAGCGGTTCGCCGAAACCTATACTGCCGCGCCAATAGCCGCGGCAGTATAGACTGCAGCGGCCAAAGAGAAAGCATTCGGGCAGTTATTTTGCCCCTGTTTCAACTGTGGTGCACTGAGACCCCTATAAATACCTCCCTAAACACGAAGCAAAGGACGGAGAGCAGATTGGAGCAGAAGAGGCTTGAATCTTTGGTGATTTTGAGAAAGAAAGAGAGAATTTTCACCCTTTGACAAGCATCATTTGGTGAATCCTAGAGATCTAAGCTCAGACTTGATCTTTGGAAGAACGAACATCTTACATCGATAAGATATTCGTTTTCAAATCTTTACTTCGATAAACGAAGGAGAGATCCCTAAACAACCTCTCGATCTACGAATCGGTGGTCCACGAACTAAAGCGTTCCCGGCACAGGCAAAGTCCCACAAAAGCAGGAGTTGATAAACAATTTCTGTGTTATTTTCTCGAGAGTTGTATTTTCTTTTATTTTCATTATAATTCTTTGTAAACGATCGAAGTTTAATGGAATCTGCAATGGAAGCAACTTTCGCTGAAAACAAATGGATGAAAACAACTAAAATGGCCAAAAAATCATGGGTTATAACTCACAAAATCGTGAATTTTCCTCTCCGTGGAATTATTTGTCAATGGATGAAATGAATAAAAATGGGCAAATTTTATAGATCATAGCTCATGAAACGTGAATTTTAGAATCCGTAAAATTTTGCTAATCGGTTTTAACAAAAAAATATCAAATCATGGGCTATACCTCATGAAAACATGTCTTTTTACTGCATAAAATTATATGTCAATGGGTTGAAAGGATTAAAAAAGGCCAAAAATATTGTGTTACATTCTATGAAATAGTGAATTTTTTCGCCATTAAATAGTTTGTCTATGGGTTGGAACATGTAAAAATGATCAAAAGTCGTGCATTATAGTTCATGAAATCATGTTTTTTTCCTTCGTGAAATAATTTACTAATGGGTTAAAATGAAAAATAATGGTTGGGTTATAACTCATGAAATCATGAATTTGGCCTCCATAGAATTATTTGACAATAAGTAGATATGACGAAAATGACCGAAGATCATGGATTATAGCTTATGAAATCAAGGATTTTTGATTCTGCGAAATTATTTGCCAAATGATCAAAATGAATAAAAATCATCAAAAATCTTGGGTTATAACTCATGAAATCATGAATGTTAGACTCCAAAGATTTATTTGCTAATGGGTTGGAACGAATGAAAAAGACCAAAAATTATGATTTATAGATCATGAAATCATGAATTTTAGCCTCCGTAAATTATTTCCCAATAGATCTGAACGACTAAAAATTACAAAAAAAAAAATCACGAATTTTAGACTAAAAAATGGCCAAAATTTTAGACAATGTAAAAGTACTTGGTAATAGGTAGAAACGGCTAAAAATAGACAAAATTCGTGGGTTATAGCTCATGAAATTGTGAATTTTGGACTCCATAAAATTATTGGCCAATGGGCCGTAACGAATAAAAATAGCTAAAAATCATGGGTTATAGATCATGAAATCATTAATTTTACGCTCCATGAAATTACATGCCAATGGATCAAAATGACTAAAAATAACCAAAAATTATGGATTATATAGCACACGAAGTCGTAAATTTTTTGTCTCCCTGAAATTATTTGCTAATGTATAGAAAATAGAAAAAAGATCAAAATTAGTGGGTTACAACTTAGGAAATCATGAACTTTAGACTCTGTAAAATTATTTGACATTAGGTTTGGACGACTAAAAATTACTAAAAATCGTGGGTTATTGCTCAAGAAATCATAAATTTTGGGCTACATGAAATTATTTGTCAATGGGTTGAAAGGGATAAAGATGGCCAAAATTTATGGCTTATGGCAAATAAAATTTGAAATTATTTGACAAATGGTTTGAACGAGTAAAACTGACCAACAACCATGGGTTATAGCTGACAAAAATGAAAAGTTTTATTTCCGTTAAATTTATTAATGGGTCAAAACAAATCAAAATAGCCAAAATTCAAGAGTTATAAATCATAAAATCATGATTTTAGACTCCACAAAATTATTTTCCAAATAGTCAAAATGGCTAAAAATAGCCAAAAATCATAGGTTATAGCTTTTAAAATTGTGAATTTTGACTTTCACAAAATTTATTGTCAATTGGTCGAAATGAATAAAAATTGCTAAAACTCATAGATTATAGCTCATAAAATCATAAATTGTTAACTGTATAAAATAATTTTCTAATGGGTAAAAATGACTAAAAATGGTCAAAAACTAATATTTATAGCTTATAAAACATGAATGTTAGATTCCACAAAATTATTTGTCAATGAATCAAAACAACTAAAAATTACAAATCATGGGTTATAGTATATGAAATTAGAATTCTGGCTGCCGTAAAATTATTTGTCAATGTGTCCAAATGACTGAATATGACCAAAAATTACGGGTTATAGCTTACGAAATAGTAGATTTTTGTCTCCGTGAGATTATTTAACAATAGGTCAAAACAAATAAAAAAGGCCAGAATTCATGGATAATAGCTTATGAAATCATGAATTTTATTTTCCACAAATAATTTGCTAATTGGTCTGAAATGAATGACTAAAAATTAGAAAAACATCATGAGTTATGTATTATAGAATCATAAATTTTAGACTTCATGAAATTATTTGCTAATGAGTAAAAATGACTAAATATAGCAAAAAAATAATGGGTTATAGCTCACGAAATAGTGATGTTTTGTCACGGTGAAATTATTACCAATGGGTCAAAGTGAATAAAAATTATCAAAATAATGTGGGTTATAGATTATAAAATCATAAATTTTGGATTCCACGAAATTATTTGCCAAAGGGTTTGAATGACTAAAAATTTCCAAAAATGTTGGATTATAGCTCAGAAAATTATGATATTTGGACTTCGCAAAAATTATTCACCATAGGATCAAAATGAAATCCTAAATTACCTGCCGTGAAATTATTTGCCCATAGATCGCAACAAGTAAAATGACCAATAATCGTGGATTATAGCTCATGAACATGTGAATTTTGGACTTCATAAAATTATTTGTTGAAGGGTCGAAATGACTAAAAATGGCAAAAAAAATTATGGGTTATAGTTCATGAAATTATTTAGCAATAAGTAGATATGTCTAAAAATGATCAAAAAAGGTTATAGCTTTCATGACGACAAATATTCACTATTTTATGGGCTATAACGCAAGATTTTTGTCCATTTTTAGTCTTTTCAACCCATTAACAAATAATTTTATAAGAGTAAAAAATATTCATTATTTCATGAGTTATAAGCCTATAACCCATGATTTTTGGTAATTTTTTATCATTCAAATCCATTAGCAAAAAATTTGCAGAATCTAAAATTCATGATTTTGTGAGCTATAATCCATGAATTTTGGCTATTTTTATTCATTTCATCCTTAAAAAAACGAAGAGGAAAATTCATGATTTGTCAGTTGTAAACCATGATTTTTGACCATTTTAGTCATTTCCACCCATTGACATATGATATTATGGAGTCCAATATTAATAATTTCATGAACTATAACCCATAATTTTTTGATCATGAAATCATGAATTTTGGTATTTGTAAAATAGTTGAACTATAACTTACAATTTTCATTTCAACCCATAATTTTTTGATCATGAACTATAACTTACAATTTTTAGTCATTTTTAGACCCATAATTGTAAGTTATAGTTATGAAATCTTAAATTTTTGATATTGTGAAATAATTTACTAATGGGTTGAAATGAAAAGGAATGACCAAAATTTGGATTAGAGCTCATGAAATCATGAATTTTGGTATTTGTAGAATTATTTAGCAATAAGTAGATATGTCTAAAAATGATCAAAAATCGTGGGTTATAGCTCTTGAAATCCAGAATTTTGGACTATGCGAAATTATTTGCCAATTGATCAAAGTGACTAAAGCTGATTGTAAATTTTGGGTTATAGCTCATGAAATTATGATTATTAGACTGTAAAAAATTAATTGTTAATGGGTCAGAATGAATAAAAAGGACCAAAATTCGTGGGTTATATGATCATTATATTTTATTATACTTTTATACCCTTATTATCTATCTTATTTTGAATAAAATACCTGCTAGTAAGTATGTTTTCTTAATTTTATTATAAAAACTATTTACAAAGATAAAAAAACAAGAAAATAAAGATTTAAACTATGAGTATAAAAATAAATTTAAACTAAAAAATAAAAATGCAAGAAAATAAATCTATATTACAAAATAAAAATACAAGAAAATAACAAAATAAAAGAATATAAAAGTAAATCTACTCTATAATGCATCAAAAAATCTAATATACCAACATAAAAAAGAAAAAGGAAATAAAGTCCTAAAATATGAAATTCTAAAGCAAGAAAATAAAAGAGAAAAAGAAAAACTTACATTACGAGAATTGACCCATTGAAAGAACTTCTCCATCTTCATCATCAATAAAGAGAAGAAAAGAAATTTTTAAAGGGGGGTTTTTTTTATTAATTACAAACAAAGTTTATAATTTCAGAAAGTCCTTTCAATTAAGAATAACTCTCCTCTCTAAATGGAGTTTAACAAAAAAATTTACATTCTAAACCCTCTCTCTATAATTAATATTAGCCCTTAGATTAAACTTAATCCCCAAGTTACACAATTTCACCGTTTGATTCGTAACTATTTACCAGGTATCGATACTAGTATCGATACGACTATCAATACATATATCGATATCCATATCAATACTTCTTCAAATCTTATTACTTTTGCCAAATTTCTCTTGTGTGGCCTTTCATGGGCTTCTTTATCTTGATCTTGGGCTGCAACAAGGATTAAGAGATAGGAGATTGAGTTCCTTTGGAATCTTATTCTTTACTAGTATAGTTTACGTGTGTTGCGCGTAGGCATTTGTACTTGTTTTATGTTCTAATTTTTAAATTTATAGTGATATATTAACTATTACACATATTTGAAAAATAAATATAATTTTAAATAATAAAAACATGCTATTTTAATTAGTATTTAACTCAAATCTTATTATACCCCTAACTATTCAATTTATTTCTAATTGATAACTAATCTTAAATTTAACATTAATTAATTATTCTAATAATATAGTACTGATATATAAATAAGATAACAATAGAGAGATGAAATATAAAGAAAGTGCACAGTAAAAGTTAAATTAAAATTAATGAAAACTCAAGTTTATTACAAACTCTCAAAGGAGTTTGGCCACTTGCTCCTAATTTCAAATTAACCTATTAATTGAGGAGCATAATAGAAATTTCAATACTTTGAGGGACTAATTCAAAATAGCTTAGGGAGGGATTTGATATTAATTAACTGATTTGAGGTACTTCAGAATATCAAAGATTTAAGGAACTAATGTCGTAAAAAGCCTATTATTTTTGCAATGTTTAATTTGTATTTGTAAACTATACAATACTATTTTCTAATAACAATATTCAAATTTAAAATATTAACAAATATATTAATAATCCTAATAATTTATGTATTTTATATTCACTATTAAGTAATCCATTGAATTGATGCAGTACAAATCCACAACAGCCCTTATATGTCAATGTCCACCCAACTTAATATTGGATGCTCATCAAATTAACCATACATGAAAAGAAGCAAAACAAAACGATCACAATATTTGTTTAATTGCAACCCAATAATTGAGCAACTTTCTATCAATACAACAACAAACAAACACATCATATTTAATCTTAAATTGGATAATATTCATACATTCATACATGCACGACCATATAATAGGCACCGGCAGCGACCCTTCCCCCTCGACCACCACCACCTCTGTTTCCCCACAACAGACTCTATCTCCATTGTCTGCTCCACTGATGTCTCTCCTAACCCATTTTCTCTACCTCCTTCAAGCATTACCTCCGGCGCTACCATTGAACCAAGACCTTCCATCTATTCTTCCATCAGCACCACCATCCCCAAAGCCTCCACCACTATTGTCAAGTTTGGCCACCAAGGAAAGCTACTTAATAAATTTAGTTGGTAACTATAAAAATAGTTTCATTTCTAATTTTCTATTTACATTGTCAGAGCAAATGAGAATGAATAGCAAGGAGGAAGAGAAGAAAATTATTTACTTATTTTAGTTGGTTATCTTGAGTGAGCCTTTCTGTGAGTGTTGGGAGATGGAGAGGAGGTTATATAGCCCTTAAATGAAATAGACATTGTTGAAGGAGTTTTTATTATCATTAATTGGACCACTGAATTTTTCTTGAGGTTACCAACTATACTACTGATGAACCCCTCTTCAAATCCTACATTCATGTAAAAATAACCATTACATTTTTCATGTATAAAAGTAACAGTAATAATATGAATTGAAAAGACTTGTGAAATAGTGGAGAGAGTGGATGGAGGAGGTCATTTAAGATATTAAATATAGAAAATAAAGGTATTTAATTAAGAAAATTATTAATAAGATAATTATTAAAAATAATTATTTTTTTAAGTATGCATGTATGTTCATGTATATATGTGTTACTCATTTTAGTTGGTAATCTTGAGTGAGCCTTTCTGTGAGTGTTGGGGGATGGAGAGGGGGTTATATAGCCCTTAAATGAAATAGACGTTGTTAAAAAAGTTTTTTTATCATTAATTGGATCACTAAAATTTTCTTGAGGTTACCAACTATACTACTGATGAACCCCTCTTCAAATCCTACTTTCATGTGAAAATAAAGGTTACATTTTACTTTTCATGTATAAAAGTAACAATAATAGTATGAATTGAAAAGACTAGTGAAAAAGTGTTGATAGTGGATGGAGGAGGTCATTTAAGATATTAAATATAGAGAATAAAGGTATTTAATTAAGAAAACTATTGATAAGATAATTGTTATGGGGTACAACTATTTTCAGATATATGATCTGATGAGTCGACATCTCGACCGACGGAAGAGATAGCCAGAGATCAGCTAGCAGTCTGACTCAGCTGACCAGACGAGTCAACATTCATCAATGTTGACTCGAAAGACGCACCAGTCGGCCCTCTCGCAGCAGGCAACTTGCCAAGAGCCTAATAGACTTAGCGAGTCGTCACTCCTCTCAACAAGTCAACTCCCATCATGAGGGGCATTGCTTCTTAGCGAAGCTAGAAGATAACTTCACCAAAGCTTATCCATCCTGACAACAAGTCATATCATGTCTACTCATAGACCATGCGTCATCATGCCGCTTATCAGCTCACTTCTCATCGATCGCTCCTCAAATCAAGGTCAAAGTGATCTTCCTCCTATCGCCAGTCGACATGTGTAGAGTAAAGAATGACTCACCTTCCAACTCACACTTTGTCAGTGCCGTTTGCATGGCCAAAATATCCAGTTTACCATGGACATCCACTCTATATATGGATACTATTGACCATCAGAGCGAGGTAAGCAAAAAAGGTAATCTGAATCTTCCTCTTGACCCAATCTAAGAGATGATCATCTTTAATGCACATAGCATAAGAACACATAGTTCTATACTCCACTCAAGCTTAAATTCATGAACTGACTTGACCGTCGGAGGTAACATGAGGAACCGGTCCCCTCCCTCTCACCTAAAATGAAAAATAATGGTCAAATTTTGGGTTATAGCTCATGAAATTGTGAATCTTGGTCTCCGTAAAATTATTCGGCAATAAGTAGATATATCTAAAAATGACTAAAAATTATAGGTTATAGCTCATAAAATCAAAAAATTTAGACTCTGTGAAATTATTTGCCAAATGATCAAAATGACTAAAAATGATTTAAATCATGAATGTTAGACTCTGAAACTGTTTACCAATGGGGCGGAACGAAGAAAAGAGACCAAAATCCATGGGTTATAGATCATGAAATCATAAATTTTAGTCTGCGCAAATTATTTGCGAATAGTTGTGAATGACTAAAAATTACAAAAAATCATAAACTAATCAAATCATAAATTCTGGACTCCGTAAATTCTAGACTTCGTAAAAATGACTAAAATTTGTGGGTTATAGCTCATGAAATAATGAATTTCAGATGTTGTAAACTTATTAGCCAATGGGTCATAACAAACAAAAATAACTAAAAATCAAGGGTTATATCTCATGAAATCATTAATTTTGGACTATGAAATTACTTGTCAATGGATCGAAATGACTAAAAATGGTAAAAATTATGGATTATAGCACACGAAGCCGTGAATTTTTAACTCCTTGAAATTATTTGCCAATGGGTGGAAACTAAAAAAAGGCTAAAATTTGTTGGTTATAGCTCATAATATCATGAAATTTAGATTCTACAAAATTATTTGACACAAGGTTTGGATGACTAATAATTACTAAAAATCGTGGGTTATAAAGGGATAAAGATGGCAAAAAATTTATGTGTTATAGTAAATAAAATCCTAAATTATTTGCCAATGGGTTTGAATAAGTAAAATTGACTAAAGATCGTGGGTTATAGCTCATGAAATCCGGAAGTTCTGTTTTCATGAAATTATTTGTCATTGGGTTGAAACAAATCAAAATGGCCAAAATTCAAGAGTTATAAATCATGTAATTGTGAAATTTAGACTCCGCAAAATTATATGCCAAAGTGTCCAAACGGCTAAAAATAATAAAAAAAACATAGGTTATAGCTCATAAAACTTTTAATTTTGGTTTTTATGAAATTATTTGTCAATTGGTCGTAACAATTAAAAATATCCAAAATTCGTGGGTTATAGCTTATGAAATTATAAAATTTTAATTTTATAAAATAATTTCTCAATGGTAAAAATGACTGAAAATGGCTAAAAAGTAAAGTTTATAGTTCATGAAAACATGAACTTTGGATTTCACAAAATTATTTGTCAATAGGTCTAAACAACTAAAAATTTCTAATTATGGGTTATAGCACATGAAATCGTGAACTTTGACCACTGTGAAATTATTTAGCAATGCGTCAAAATGACTAAACATGACCAAAAATTATGGGTTATAGCTTATGAAATACTAATTTTTTCTCTCCATAAAACTATTTGCTAATAGGTTATAGCAAATAAAAAAGGGCCAAAACTCGTGGATTATATCTTACGAAATCATAAATTTTAGGCTCTACAAATTATTTGCTAATGGGTCTGAAATGAATGACTGAAATCAAAAAAAGTCATGGGTTATAGGTTATAAAATCATAAATTTTAAACTTTGTTAAATTATTTATCAATGGGTAGAAATAACTAAAAATAGTCAAAAACCATGGGTCATAGCTCACGAAATTGTGATATTTAGTCACTGTGAAATTATTGCCTATGGGTCGAAGTGAATAAAAATTGGCAAAATTTGTGGGTTTTATCTCATATAATTGTGAATTTTGGACTCCATAAAATTATTTGCCAATAGGTTTGAGCGACTAAATTTTTTCCCAAATCGTGGGTTATAGCTCAGGAAATTATGATATTCGAACCCTACAAAATTATTCATCATATGGTCAAAATGAAATCATGAATTTTACCTACCGTGAAATTATTTGCCAATGGGTCGTAGCAAGTAAAAATGACCAATAATCATGGATTACAGGTCATAAACATATAAAATTTGGACTTCATAAAATTATTTATTGAAGAGTCAAAATGACAAAATATATCCAGAAAAACATGGGTTATAACTCATAAAATTATTAATATTGGACTCTATAAAAGTATATGCCAATGGATGGAAACAACTAAAATGGCCAAAAATTGTGGGTTACAACTAACAAATCGTGAATTTTCCTCTCTGCGAAATTATTTGCCAAAAGATGAAATGGATAAGAATGGCCAAAATTTGTGGGTTATAGCTCATTTAATCATGAATTTTAGATTCTAAAAAATTTTCGCCGATGCGTTTGAACAACAAAAAAATATTAAAAATCACGGGTTATAGCTCATGAAATCATGAATTTTTTACTCCGCAAAATTATTTATAAATGGGTTGAAAAGATTTAAAATGGCCAAAAATTTGCATTATAGCTCATAAAATAGTGAATTATTTTCACCATGAAATTATTTGCCTACAGGTCGGAACGTATACAAATGGCCAAAAATCATGAGTTATAAGTGATGAAATAATAATTTTTGACTTCGTGAAATAATTTATTAATGGGTTGAAATGAATAAGAATAGTCATATTTGGGTTATATATAGCTCATGAAATCATGAATTTTGGTCTCTGCCGAATTATTTAGCAATATGTAGATATGTCAAAAAATGACCGAAAAACATAGGTTATAGCTCATAAAATCAAGAATTTTAGACTCTGCAAAATTATTTGCCAAAAGATCAAAATGACTAAAAACGATCAAAAATCTTGGGTTATAGTTCATGAAATCATAGATATTAGACTCCAAAAAATTATTTGTCAATGAGTCAGAACGAATAAAAAAGACCAAAAATCGTGAGTTATAGATAATGAAATCATGAATTTTAGCCTCCACAAATTATTTGTTAATGGATATAAACAACTAAAATTTACAGGAAAATCATGGATTTTAGCTCATGAAATCATAAATTTCAAACTCTATAAAAGTATTTATCAATGGGTAGAAATAACTAAAATGGCCAAAATTAGTAGGTTATAATTCATGAAATTATGAATTTCGGACTCCATAAACTTATTGACCAATGGGTCATAATGAATGGAAACTATTAAAAATCATGGATTATAACTCATGAAATCATTAATTTTGGACTCCATAAAATTATTTGTCAATGGATCAAAATGACTAAAAAATGGCAAAAAATCATGGATTATAGTTCATGAAGTCGTGAATTTTGTCTTCAATTGCCAATGGGTCAAATTGAATAAAATTTGCCAAAATTCATGGATTATAGCTCTTAAAATCATAAATTTTGGATTCTACAAAATTATTGTCAAGGGGTCTGAACGACTAAATTTTTTTAAAAATCGTGGGTTATAGTTTAAGAAATCATGAATTTTAGATTCTACAAAATTATTCACTATAGGATCGAACTGAAATCGTGAATTTTACCCACTGTGAAATTATTTGCCACTAGGTCCCTGTTAGTAAAAATGACCAATAATCATGAGTTATAGCTCTTAAACATGTGAATTTGTGAATCCATGAAATTATTTGTTGAAGGGTCGAAATGACTAAAAATGGCTAAAACATGGGTTATAGCTCATGAAATTATTAATGTTGGACTCCACAAAATTACATGTTGGATGGAATAAAATTGTTAAAAAACGTGGGTTATAGCTCACGAAATCGTGAATTTTCATCTCTTAAAAAATTATTTCGCAATGGGTGAAACGAATAAAAATGGCCAAAATTCATGGGTTATAGCTCATGAAATCATGAATTTTAGATATCGTAAAATTTTACCAATGGGTTTGAACAATAAAAAATTACCAAAAATCATGGGTTATGGCTCATGATACTGTGAATTTTTTTACTCCATAAAATTATTTATCAATGGGTTGAAAGGACTAAAAATTACCAAAAATCTTACGTTACAGCCCATGAAAAAGTGAATTTTTACCGTCAAGAAATTATTTACTTGTGGGTTGAAACATGTAAAAATGACCAAAGGTCATGAGTTATAGTTCATGAAATCGCAATTTTTTGACTTCGTGAAATAATTTGCTAATTGATTGAAATGAAAAAGAATGGCCAAAATTTATGTTATAGCTCATGAAATTGTGAATTTTAGCCTTCGCAGAATTATTTACCAATGAGTAGATATGTCTAAAAATGACCAAAAATCATGGGTTATAGCTCATGAAATCGAGAATTTTGGACCATATGACATTGTTTGCCAAAGGATCGAAATGAATAAAAATAACCAAAAGTCATGAGTTATAGCTCATGAGATCATGAATTCTAGACTCTACGAAATTATTTGCACTTGGAACGACTATATTTTACCAAAAATCGTGGGATATATATCATGAATAAGTGAATTTTGGACTTCACAAGTCCATTGTCGAAACGATTAAAAATGGTCAAAAATCATGGGATATAGCTTATTAAATCGTGAATTTTGGTTAAAAATAACCAAAAATCATGGGTTTAGCTCATCAAATCGTGAAGTTTCGGCTTCACAAATTTATTTACCAATGGGTCGTTTTGATTATAAATTGCCAAAAAATATGGATTATAGCTCATGTACATGCGATTTGGACTCTGCAAAATTATTTGCCAAATAGTCAAAATGACTAAAAATTGCCAAAAAACAAGAGTTATAGATCATCAAATAGTGAATTTTGGCCTCCATGAAATTAGTAACTCTTTTTTTGAACGACAGCTCCAAAATGACCAAATTTTGTAGGTTATAACTCATGAAATCATGAAATTTGGACGCCATAAAACTTGTACCAATGGATTTGAATGACAAAATTTTTTCTGCCAATCAGTGGAAGAAAATCTTTGTCACCTCCGTCCTTCGATGCTAGGACTTCACGAGTTTAGCCTAACAAAAAATCCACCACCACCATCAACGACAGAGAAGAATCTATATCACCTCCGTACTTTTTATGTGTTCACTCTTTCAAAGCTCAGCGAGAGGGGAAATGAAGAAACTTTTAGGCGGGATTTTGTTTGTGTATAGTTAATTCGCCCCTCACCCAAAAAAGTAAATAAATAAATAAATCACTGCCACATATAATTTAAGAAAGCAACTTAAGCGTCACGAGGGCACATTTAGAGAATTTTGGCTAGAAATTTTCTTGGTCACTTTATCACATCGTGCAAGTTTTAATACCTTATCATCATCAGAATTACTTTTAATACCAATCTGATTATTAGATGCTATTTTTAATACCAATTTGGTAATTTGGTCATAAGTTTTGTAGTTGATGGTTTAGCTTATGAAAATCTATAATCCGAGACCAAAAGTGTTAATTAATTGAATGTAAATGGAACAGTGAGAGTATATAGAGTAGCCGAATTTGAAAATTTGTAAATATACTGCTTGTTTTGCGACTATATAATTAAGAAAGTTAAACGGACTTTCGTTTTGTAGAAAAAACTCGCAACAAATGCAACGTTCAAATTGGGGAGAAGAAAAAAAAATGCAGGCTCCAAAAGAAAGAAAAATCGAAAGATAAAAATGTGCACCTCATCAAAAAGATCTTTTAAAATCTAAATAGAAAATCAACTATATCCAAGTTTTCTTATATGGCAAGATTAGCTTTTGCACTAATTGTTTCTAAACCCAAACAGTGAATTTGCATTCAGAAATATATTTCCTGGATAAAGATTTTAAAGTTGATTTCTAGCTTATCATTGCAGCAAACCAAACAGCCCAATGTGGTGGGGTAAAACAATTGTCAAGTACTCACTCCTGTAATTACTCATCCAAATTCGATTCATAAGACTATTTGAAAAAAATTCGAATAGCATCTCTCCCCACTTTCTCCACGCTCTTTATCACTTGTCTTTTTTATTTAAACTTTTATGAAGAGATTCGTTAAGATATTGAACAATTTTTCACTTCTGCCCCATTCCAATTTTTTATTATTGAAATCGACTTTTTTTTTTTATTTATCAAAACCGACCCGATTTCGTGATTAGCAACGTAATCACTTTCCTAATTAGTCGAGGTTACCAACCTCGACTATTTAGGACATTAATTTTTAGAGTTTAAGACTTCTAATTAGGGTTTAACACCCTCCTAAATAGTCGGGGTTACCAACCCCGACTAATTAGGAAGGTGATTAAATTGCTAATTAAAAAATCAGGTTGGTTTTGGTAAATAAAAAAAAAGGCCGATTTCAATAATAATAAAATTAAATGGGGCTGAAGTGAAAATTTGTTCTTAAGATATTATTTGGTTCCGGTTCCCAAAGAAAAATAAGCCAGCAACACACAAAAAAACCCACACAAATTTGATATCACCAATAACCGAAAACCCAGTGATTCCCAAAAAAGCTTATAAA
Source organism: Asparagus officinalis (assembly GCF_001876935.1). Lineage (NCBI taxonomy): Eukaryota > Viridiplantae > Streptophyta > Magnoliopsida > Asparagales > Asparagaceae > Asparagus > Asparagus officinalis. The sequence goes on along the minus strand of NC_033803.1, from coordinate 69,606,637 downwards.
CAAATTAAGCTCTGGACATCACAGGGATCAACACCAATGAGATAAGGGTCCATGAAAGTCAATTCACAGCAAACAAACAAGATATCATCAACTAACACACCTTTGCAAATGCTGATTTAGATACCAATTCCATGTGAGAAATTCATAAATCTTAATCAATACTAATTAATCCGCAGGTACACAAACAAAACAAAACAGAAAAATGACTAGCTTAATGCAAAAGAAGATAACAAGAGCATAAAAAGGCTCAAAATGCAAGCGCTATGGATTGTTCGACATGTTTGCCTAATAACTCTTGATGATTTCTCCAAAAAGCAGAACAAAAGAGCACTTAGTCAAACAAACTGAATCCCATGTCCTGCAAAAAAAAACGCAAAAAGAATGAATTAGTAGAACCAGAGGAGCGAAAATGAAATGAATGGAGTTTTTAGGTGAATTTTTACATCATCGGATTCTTCCTTCTCTTCGACTTTCTCTTCCTTCTTGGTCTCAGCAGCTGCAGCTGGTGCAGCGCCACCAGCAGCGGGTGCCGACACGGCCATGGCAGCACCACCACCGGATGGAACTGAGGCGAACTTCTCCCTTCCGGAGGCAATGAGCTCGGTTATGTCCTTGCCCTTGACTTCAGATAGTAGGAGTTCAATTCTGTCATCCTCGGCTTCAGCCCCAACTACAGGATAAAAGCCACGATCAATAATTGATTTGTTCGATTAGTTGCATTTGATTGGGTACAGTTGGCTAACAGATGTACACGACTCAAAATTCAAGTGGCAAAAACTGGTTTGCTGAAATGAATAGTTTGGAGCTGCAAATCAAACTAAACAACGAATTGGCTTGCCAAAACTACACTAAATAGGCAGAACATAGTTAGAAATAAAACGCTAGTCTCATCTTCATGGTGTATGGCTAGATTTGAAGAGTGTCCAAATATCATGCATCATCGCTGCCGTAATGAGATTGCTAGTACTCTATTTTAACCCTCACTTATCTTCAAAATTTTCACCCTTATGCTACGTATCATCTCACCGAATCAATGCTTATGGCTAGATTTGAAGAGTGTCCAAATATCATGCATCATCGCTACCGTAATGAGATTGCTAATACTCTATTTTAACCCTCACTTATCTTCAAAATTTTCACTCTTATGCTACGTATCATCTCACCGGATCAATGCTTATGGCTAGATTTGAAGAGTGTCCAAATATCATGCATCATCGCTGCAGTAATGAGATTGCTAATACTCTATTTTAACCCTCACTTATCTTCCAAAATTTCACTCCTATGATACGTATCATCTCACCGAATCAATGTTTATTGGTATCAGATTTTTGTACTAGCTTCGATATCACAACACCTACTTTCTATTTATTCTGATCCTTAAAAATCAAAAACAATCTAGACGGAATTTTTCTTTCGAATATCCCCCTCGCATAGCTTATGTGACACTTCTCCACTATTTTCTCACTTCCACTACCTAGATTCAACAACATTGGCATGATCCCTTCCCATATCTCTGTAAAGGTAATCTGAAGCCTATATTGTTTCTAAGTGTGCATATTTTCTATAAAAAAATACTTTATTGTCCTCGGAGATGAACGCAAACCCCTATCACAAAATTTCTAATTAACCATTTCACTTATTTCCTATAGTTGTCTTGGTAATGAGCTTAAAATAAATAAATGAGCGGCCATGACTCGCAAAAAAAATACATTTTGGATTAAAAACATCAAAAAAGATGACAAGGTTTCATCTTGCAACAAAAGAACGCGTCTTTTTGATGTAATATCACTGCAAGGGCAAAAGGAAACCGAACCTGAGCCCAAGATTTCCTTGACATCTTCAGCAGAGGGAGTGGTGTTCCCGCCCAAAACAGCGAGCAAGTAAGCGGCGACAACCTTCATTTCTGCACAAATTACGCAAATAACCGCACGAATTACCTCCCGAAGTGATTTAAGACCACAAAAAAATTAGAGAAATTAGAGGATTAAGGAGAGATTTAGGGGGTAAATTACTCGAGAAATGGGGAGGAGCGATGGAGAGCTCGGCCGCCTGATCTAGGGTTTACGAGACGAGTGGGAGAAGCTGCGGTTAGAAATGACCAGTATTTATATTGGGTCACGAGGCGTTGGGAATCAATCTGAGCCGTTCGTTGATGATCCAAAGGAGACTGATATGTGCTGGGCGTTTCCCACGGAAACCCTCTTGATCTCTTCTTATTTTCGATGAAACCCCTGAATTTTGGGGGCGTCGCACATGTTCCCCTCTAATAAACTGGGACTTGTAAGCCGAGAAAGAATCCGGACTGACGGTCCATGGCATTAAATGTGCATCCAAAATGATATCAACTATTGGATGGATATAAGAATCTCAAAAGCTAATGATCCGCAGGCTAATATTTATTGGTGCCGTTTAATGCCATAAAACTAGGGGTGAGCATGGTTCGGTTCAAACCAAACAAACCGGTCAAACCGGCCGAATTTTGATAGTTCGGTACGGTTTTTACTAGAGTTCAGTTTGGATTGGGTTAAAGTTTTTTTCAACCCGAATCGACCAAACCGACCGAATTGCATTACCCGCTCTAATAACTATTAGCATCCGCTTAAATCCGACCCATTATATTTCATATAGAGTTGTTTCGCTGCACATTGATATATATTTTTCTCTCACGCGACTTGATAGCGATAGAATACTCCAATAATGGTGTCCTCTCCAATTCTATGGCTACTCATTATCTCTAGTTTTCTACCCCTCTATTATCTGTTCGCTGCTTCTACTTTTGACCAATCCACTTTGGAGGTGAGAAGCTTAAAACATAATGTTGGGGTATTTTACTAGAGTTCGGGTTGGATTGGGTTGAAGTTTTTTTTCAATCCGAACCGACCGAACTGTATTACCCGTTCTAATTACTATTTGCATCAGCTTAAATCCGACTCATTATATTTCATATAGAGTTATTTCGTTGCACCTTAATATATTTTTCTCTCACACGACCTGATAGCGATAAAATACCCCAACAATGGTGTCCTCTCAAATTCTAGTGCTATTCATTATCTCTAGTTTTCTACTCCTCTCTATTACCTATTCGTTTCTTCTACTTTTGACCAATCCACTTTGGATGTGAGAAACTTAAACCATAATGTTGATTCTAACATTTTCTTGAATTTTCTCCTCGATTGATACAGTTTTGGATCAGATTTCTCTTTGGATTATACTTATAATTTTATAAAAACTATACACAACATCCAAATTATTACGTATTTTTTATTTACTTTGTCTATCAAATTGAGATCACTTTAATTCTATACATAAGCTTTCTCTAAAAAAAATCATGTAAGCTTTGGTAGATATAAGATTTTGATTTCTACATCTAATATTCAATAGCATTTGATAGTTTATTAGTTTTAATAAATTAAAGTGTAAAGAGACTTATTTCTTCGTCAACAGATTAGAAGTGAAAATTGAATTTGGATATAACATTTTTTACCAGAGTGAAAACCGAATAAACCGACCCGAACCTAACCGAATGAACTTGAATCTATTCGGTTCGGTTATAAATGATAGGCAGTTCGGTTCGGTTTGGCCAAATTTGATCAAAAACCGAACCGACTGAACGATTGCACAACCCTACATAAAACTGAGTGCACTTAATACTTTTCCCTCTAAACTTTCAAACTTTGTTAAGAGACACCCCCAACATTGTTAATGGATCAACATGCTGCACAGTATTAACACCGTTAATTAATAGCGTGGTCACATGAAGCAAGACATTTTTTGTTCCATAATTATTCTAGTGTGTCACTGAACCGGATCGAAAATAATTTCGCTTGCAGAATTTTTTGGCTAATAAGCAATGAAATACTCTCAATTTCGTGACTTTGCAAAAAGAAACACTAGAGACACACCATTGGACACAATCCCAACCACACCCCCTCATCTGCTACAGTGCAGGGGCCCCACATGGGATTTTTTAAAAATCCCATGTGGGGCCCCCTGCACTGTAGCAGATGAGGGGGTGTGGTTGGGATTGTGTCCAATGGTGTGCCTCTAGTGCCAAATATGTACTGCCATAGATACTAACATTAACATAGGCAAAACTTTACCAAATTGCTTAATGACATGACTACGATTAAATGAGTTAGGGGATTATAAATGCGGGTCTCAACCGGCCTAACTTTACCAAATTGCCCCATTTCTGATATATATTTTTTTCAAACTCACCAAAGAGAGAAGGAGATCAGTGGCAAATTTTTTGATTGGTAGTAATATCTCTCAAGAAAGAACATGGGTTGGGGGAGAAGTAATTTTACCTTGTGCATGTATGGATTATGGTCATGATGGGTACCATGCGCATGATGTAAGTGCAACATACAACCATTGCTGCAAAAAAAAAAATCTCCAAATGCAGGGCTATTATTGTTATTATTAAAAATATTACACATAAATGAAGTTCAAAATCCAATCGCTCAAAGTTAACCAGTAAATAAACTAGAACATAACATTGCATTATCACCATTCCAAATACATCCCCCTGACCTAGATTTTCATAACAAATGTAACAAGAAAAGGATACAAATGTCCCTAACATCATAACAGCGTACTTGTAAAATATCAGAGATCTTTTATGAAAATCAAAATCATCTTTCGATTTTCTAAATTTTTTTTTTCAAATAAGGTACAGTTTCAACTTTGCGCAAAATCATCTTCTTCTTCAGCAATAATTCATTTTCCTCTTCACAATTATGTGGCTCAATACTTCAACTGATGATTTTGAAGATAGTTTCGCCCAGTAACACATAATAAAGCGATTTGGCGGACTAATATCAAAATATGAAGAATGTGAGGGACTACCTATCAAAATTCCGAAGCGAAGCTGACTCACATCTAGAAACCCCGAGGAAGAAAGAAACCGGATAAGGTTCCATTTCCGTTTCCATCTCATTCCATCATCGCCCTTCTCCAAAAAAAAAAAAAGTTCAATCCATCTCGATCGGCTTCCTCCGTACGCGCGTCGGTATTGTTTTTGGCGCGGACGACGCGCGTTATCGCCGACGAAGATGCGAGGGTGGAGATGTGGAAAGAAATCAGGGAAAGGGAATCGGGCTCCATCCTCCCCTCTTGTTTCTCCCGCCGCCTCCGATCTCGCCGCGTCTCATCTCTCGAGCTCTCCAATCGCAAGGAGATCGTCAGCCCTCACAAGGGCGCCGTCAACTCTCTCCAGGTGCCCTAAAAAAATCTATCCTTTAGGGTTTTAGCATTCTAAAGTTCGTTACTTGCTCCATGGGAGATTAGAGTTTGCTCCTGTACCGTTGATAATGAGAGAGAGAGAGAGAGAGATGTAACCTAAAAATATCTCCTTTAGTCTTATTTAGCACTCTGAATTTAACAATTCGAAGAAATCTAACAATTCAAATACAAATAAACTTCTAATCCTACTACAATTTGAAGAAATCTAACAATTCTATCATTGAATTGAAATCCAAATCAAACTCCTAGAATTTAAATTCAGACTAAACTTTAAAATTTAAATCTAGATGTCGTAATCTTCCAACAAATTTATCTATGCAGATTAGTATTTCCACAGGATGAGGACTCTTCAACCGAATTTGGATTTGACCTACAAATTATCCTACATCAATGGTTATGCCAATAAAAACAACAAGGCCTTCATTCCAAATTGTCAGTTTGACCACAGGGGTTCTTTGCTTTCATCAATTCAATGTGGTTCATCTCTTAACCACTATCCTTTCCTGGCTGTACCTCCAGTCCTCATTGCTCAATAGCTACAATGCCATTACTTCTACTGGAGCGGAAACTTTTTGATCTCTGTTGCACATATTCGATCCATCTCAACTCATTTTACCTCAATAAGGAACAACCTTTATATGGTTGCATCCATCTTCCCCCCTTCTCTCAGTCTGTTGCTATTCATTCATGTCCATTGGATTCTTTGAAAAATTTGCTTTGGAAAGGCCCTTCTTTTACTCTCCTAAGTTGTGCTTCAAGATACTATGACTATGTTGATTACTGCAACGATTTCTTTGTTATCCTCGCTAAGGAGATTAAATATTTGGATAGGCGCAAGAGACTTTTTTGTGTCCTTACATAAACGTGTTTCTTAATCTTTCTCTTGCTCGTTTTATACATTTAGGATTACTGATCAATATTCCCAGATGTAACCAAAATTTTACGAAAAAGACGCGAGTGTTGCCTCTTTTTCCTTCTGACTTAGGGCTGTAAACAGAGCGGATATGAACCGGTGCCGCCATTAGACTAGTAGATACTAGCCATGTCTTATAATTTTGGCCTTCTGTCTTTTGTTTTGATCTGGTGTGTGTTCTTTATCACGAGGATATTAGTACTGATTTGTGTTTAACAAATGTTGATATTGTGAAAGGCAACTTATTCACTTACTATGACATCTAATCAGGTAGATTTAACTGAAGGACGGTATCTGCTATCTGGAGCATCAGATGGATCTGCTGCTCTTTTTGACGTACAGCATGCTACCGACTACGAGGGAGGAGGAATGATTGCGAAGCACAAAAGTCTATTTGTTGTTGACAAGCAGCATGGGCACGGTCATAAATTTGCTATATCATCTGCTATCTGGTATCCAGTGGACACAGGGCTATTTATTACAGGCTCTTTTGATCACTATGTCAAAGTATGGGATACAAATACGACTCAAGTAGGTTACTTATCCCTCAAGCCTGTCTTATTATACAGGTCTTCTGTAATGATAAGCTTTTCCTTTATACATTTAATCTGCAGGTTGTGATGGACTTCAAAATGCCTGGAAAAGTTTATGGCGCAACAATGTCCTCAATAGCCACAACACATATGCTTATTGCTGCTGGAAGCGCAGACGTTCAAGTCCGTCTATGCGATATTGCTTCTGGGGCATTTACACATACATTATCTGGTCATCGTGGTGAGAATTTTTAACAAAAAAATTGTTGCTTAAATTTTTATGTGTACATATTTGTATATATATGTAATTTTATATGTAATTTTCAGCTTTCATTTCATGCATCAATCATAACGAAACACTTGATATTTTCATGTGCTTAAATGGATAAAAGAAGCATATAGACTTGGAGAAAACAGTTTAAGTATGCATTCTATAATTATTTATTTAACATAAATTGTGCAAAGTTGTTTAGAGTATATCATCATAAGAGTAATTGTTAAAACTTGAGAGAAATCTTGTTGTTGGGATCTGATAGTTTCTCGAAGTGTTTGTATCGATCATAAAAAGCACGGGTTCATGCATACGGCAAGACCCTAATGATAACCTGCATTTTCTGTTTGCAGGATATGTTTATTCACATGCCAAATTTCCACCCAAGTGAACTTCATCATTTGGGCCTCAATGGAGCTTGTATAGGTGTGGCTTATGGATTTGTAAACTTTGTAATTCTTAAGATTTGGAATTTCATGTCTGTAATGGAAAATACTTTAGAGTTTAACCAAATTTCCAGTTATAAATAATTACCTAATTCATAACCAAATTATTGGGGCTCCTTAAGCTCCTTAATTGGAACGCTATGAAGTGATTTCTTGTCCTTAATAACGCATTGTTCTGGGGGTAACCTGATCAATCTTAATGATGTGCAGATGATTGAATAATGGTTGAGGTAACAATCACCCTATAGACATTCGGTTCCAATGATCTCTTTATCCTTTAATAAATGTTAGTTTTTTGTGGTATTATGAGAAAAAAAGATAACTGCAAGGAGTGTTTGTAAGCATGTTTGTTATGTTTTGGTGTTTGGAGGGCATGGGGTGGAATGTTCACATGGACAACTTACGCCGAAAACAGTAAAATATAAAAAAGTTAAGTATATTAACCGTGACTAAATGAGAAGTGAGGACCAACTACTAACCATTGCCATGTGATTTGATCATGCAGTAGTGGACATGTAGCTCGTCTCTGTTTCGGGATTTTGTTTGTTTTAGCCATGCTGTCATTTGGATGTTGATGATATCTTTTTTATTGTGGGAGCTTTGAGGTGTCTGAGTCTATTACAGTGGATGATGCGTAGGCACCATTACAAATGAGACTCTAGGAGTTTTCGCCACTATATTATCAAAGAATTTGCTGAGTTATATTTTTTTGATGTCAAAACGTTTGGCAGTTGTGGCTTTTCTACATCTTGTATCAAAATCGATTGCAATAATCAATCATGATTTTGTTCAAGCTCCCTATCCTTGTTAATCAAGATCTGATGATATTATATTCCACAGACTATTAACAGTGAAAGATTCCCTCTATATTTTGTCTTAACAACATGGTTTTATAGAAAATGTAAAAACTATATTAAATTAAAATACATGGCTCATCAAAGTATTATAGTCGTGTTTTTACAGGTTAGGTTACACCTTCTTTGAATGTTGTTTTTAGTTGAGTATTTAGTAATTAACATTTTGAAAATTAAGTAAACTGGAGTGTTTGATTCTGCAATATATGTAGGTCGGTTTAGACATTAGCCCAAAGATGCTTCATTTGTATGTCATGTCTATGATGGCAGATGGAGTTATGACTCTGGAATGGTCTACCTCTAACGAGTGGATTTTGGTTACTGGGGGTTGTGATGGCGCCATACGTTTTTGGGACATAAGACGTGCAGGATGTTTCCTTGTTTTAGATCAATCAAGATCTCAGCTTGGGAGACGCCCACCTTTCTTGGAAAGCACATTGAAGAAAGTATATTCTTATCCTTTTTCAATTGTTTTACTTCCAGTATTATATTTTTCTGTCAATGCATTCTGGAATCAGTAGTGCGCTCTTGCACATCTACATTTTCAGGTAGTGTTTTTGGGTAGCATATTTTACCAATCACCATACTACAGTTTTTTCTATAGACATCCTTCCGGTACATTTTTTCCAGATGCAAACTATGTTCAGATCACTCACATTCTTTTAGTTGGGAACAACTGAGCTAAATGTTGGTCTAGCTCTGATCAATTACCTGTGAAGTCCATTGGCTAGGATCATAGCTTATTCCTTTTTCTCGTCTATACAGTTTAGTTTAATTTTTTTTATTAACATATGCTATATACACGCCTTTTATCCACTATTCAATTCCTTTTTCTGACCTCTGATATCTATTGTGGATTAATCATATTTGTTAAGTCTAATAGATATGAATTTGTAAGGGACTATGCCTTAGAAAATGTTGATGCATGACAACATCAGAGAATTAAAGATAAAACCCATCATTGTATCTTATTGGAGAGTGATAATTCATTTTGTATTGAGAAAATTAGTTTAGGATAGATATTTCATTTTGAGTTTAGATTGGATATTTGATTTGAGCTTAGGATTAAGTATCTTATTTTGATATGGGATTAGTTAATAGATTGAAGTTTGAATATGAGCCTATTAGGTCTATTTAAATTTAAGAGAAGTTATATGATTTGGAATTTGAATTTCCATCATTACTGGTTTATTGCCATCTTGTCTCCTGTCAAGTATGTTTATGCTTGTTTCTGACTGTTTTGCCTTTTCTTTTCCAATGATTGCAGCGAACAGTATCCTAATTTATTATTTCATATTGTTCAACTAAGAATTAGAGAGTTTCTTTGCTTAGCATTATAGCATCTTATTGCTTTCTGAATATAGAACTGGAAGAAATTGTTGCAGTTCGTTTTCGGATCTTTATTTGGCATCTGTTGGCTTAGCAGGGTTCTGTAACAAGGAAACTTCATGCAGGACAATCAGTTTCTGCAAAGACCAATGGTCAACCAAAAAAGATGTCAGCCCTTCACAGAGGTAACACTTCAACCAGAGGGTCTGTGGTGCAGAGAGTACATCCTGGTATGTTATCCAGTCATAATCGTGCGACTGCTCATTACGGTGCTGTGACTGGACTGAAAGCAACTAGAGATGGCATGTACCTTCTGAGTTCAGGTTAAGTTGCATTTGGATTTTTTAAATCCGTAATTGAGCTATCAAATAAGTTAAAAAACGTGTATTAATTTACTATTTCAATTTGCACCTATCAAAGAATTAAAAGAATTATAGAAATAAGTTCAAGCGTCCTGATCCGCCACCCCAATCTTTCCACGCAAAGAGTCATCTGCAAATAGGAAATGTGACAAGGTGGGACAGTTTCTGGCCAACATTATTCCAATTACCGATATTGATAGGAACATGTGGCAGAAGTGAGGGCTTCCCTTTAAAGAAGCCCGAACTGTACTGGAAGACTTGGTTTGCGTGCCTGATCTTGACCTTCTTTCTGCGTTATGGCTATTAATCTTATTAGAGTCAGTAGCTTTGAATCTAGCCCCGAACCTTTCCCTCGCCGGGGGTTCACAACGGGAAACTACATAGCAAGTAAAAGTAAATTGACATGAATTTTCCATCATTTCTCAGAAAACTACCATGGAGTTTATCTTTTTGTATGGGTAACTTTTAATAGATTAATATGAATTTTCATCATTTTCTCAGAAAACTACCGTGGAGTTTATCTATTCCAAGTAGTTACCATGAACTTTAACGTTCATTGATGGTAGTCATGGCACTTCGCTAAATATTCTAGTAGTTCTCTGAGAAAACAGTAAAATTTCATGATAGTTTTTTAACTTCACACAAAATGAAGGATGCCCAATAGTTGCCCTGGTCAAGTTTTTGGGATGTTTTCCTCTTAAGCTAAACCTCGATAAATTTCTCTGACCTTTCCTATTGGTACTGTTTACTTCCATGTTGATGCTCTGAGAATGTTGTTGTAGTTAATAAAACTTATGTAGGGTCTTATTCTTGCCTTGAAGTATTGAAGGTTTTATTTGTGCTGTAGATGGTGGTACCATTCTTATTTGATTATCTTGTCAGTAGCTTGAGCTTCAATAGCGCACGAGCTTTATTCCATTTTTATGTAGTTCTGACCATATTATTACCTGATGTTGTCCTCTGGACTTGGGCTTTCACATGCACTGGTTAAGCACCTCTATTCAATTATTAACTAAACTTCTGTTCCCAGGCTCCGATTCAAGATTAAGATTGTGGGATATCGAATCTGGCTGCAATACATTAGTCAACTATGAAGCTATGCGCCTACAGACAAGTAAAGCTTTACAGCTAGCTATCAATGAGGATTCTTCACTTGTCTTTGTTCCATGTATGGCAACAGTCAAGGTGCCTTATCCCCACTACTGTTGCTTGTATTTTGAGGCCTCAAAGACACTGTTTTGCTGAATAAACTTTGAACTTTTTATTTTGGTTTCCTTCCCTGTTTTAAGGCATATGATATGTGGTCTGGTATGATGTATCGGACATTCCGTGGTCACTATGAGGCGGTGAACTGCTGCTGTTTTAGTTCGCAAGATCAGGTGAATATTCATTTGTCCTCCTCAGTTGTTTGAGTTTGATAGATGTACTGATGTTTAGTTTCATGGCCATGCAGGAATTGTACACAGGGAGCAATGATAGAAAAGTGCTCATTTGGTCACCACCAAATNCCCCCCCCCCAATATATATATTTGAACATGCCATTTTGGTGATTTTCATTCATTATGGTCTGAAATTTATTACCCATGACCGAGATCCTCAGGGCTTATTGCCTCATAAATTTATTTGAAATTTGAGATAATGCTGTTGAAATAGCTGCCTCAGAAGGCAAATATCTTGTATTTTCTGTTTAAAACGGAGACTGCTGGAACATCTTTATCAGAATGTAGGTTAGATTCTGTTTCTAGCTAGATATTAGATGGCCTGCCGTCAAATTATATACTCACATAAATGAGTTTATGCTATAAGAATGCTGTTCATGAGATACAGTGCCAAGTTCATAAGATAGAAAATGACAGCCCTGTGCAAATTGTAGCAGAAACCTGGCATTGATGCAAGCATGAACGAAATGACTGCCCTCATGCACTCATTTATCTGATTCTTTTATGCAGGAAGGAGATGGCTCTCTAGAGGAAGATCGTGATAATTGGAGCGACTAGGCTTTGTCGAATCCTCTTTTGCAATTAATTACGTCTAATATCTGTAAATTTATGTGTCTATATTTGTTTGGTTCATTCGGAATTTTGATGTAATCAGAGTTCCATCTTTTGAAAATAGGAGGACTTCACATTTGTCTTCGCTTTCTAATCGTATATTTGTACTGGCTTGAATACATATTTGACAACATATGTATCGAAGGTGAAGTAAATGTCAGATTGCAGGCGTTTCTCTTGGACATTAAATCATGATTCATGAATACCTTTGTGTTACATACATACTTCTACCAAGCGTTTTCTAATGTAATATTTTGTTGTCAATTATTTCGGGGATTTGAAAGTTTGTAGATTTGATCACTGGATATCCTGTTGTCTAGGGATATCATCGAGTGAATTATGCATTTCCTCTAGGATTTATATCCAACTATTTGACATGCTTCTTAGGATGAGCAAGCCCTGTCCGTCGATCTTCGAGCAGGTTCAAATTTGAGTATCTTGATTTTAGTGTTTCACCTGAGAATTCTTTTTTCACCAGAGTGAGTGTCATGGATACAAAGAGTCTGATTTGCATCACCATTACTGAATGCATGAGCGTCGACATGCAATTATGGAGAGTTTCAGGCGGATTTGTGTCAAGAACGTAGGCAACATCCTAATTGTTGTGGGGTATTCATTTTGCTCTCTTTCTGAAAATTTCACATGTTATAAGGTACTCCATAGAGTGCTGCTACGGGGACCCAAAATATGGGACCAATGGAGGGGACATGTGAGGTGTCCCCACCCTATTGCATAATGAGTTGGCATGAGTTGGCATGACCAACTCATTATGCAATAGGGAGGGGACACCTCACCTGTCCCCTCCCTTGGTCCCATATTTTGAGTTCTTAAATCATTTTTCTGAATTTCAATTCAACGCACTCAAATTAACTGAGCGGGCCCTGCTGATAACGGTTCAACGAATGGTCATGAGCAAATACCAGGCAGCATATCTACAGAGGAGGGGACCATCTTCCCTCTCTCTCTCGCGCTCATCCTGGTGCCGATGGCTTCAGTTCTCGTGAGCCCTTTTCTCTGCAGCAATCCACCTCTAGCACAAGCAGAGCACGCGGCTCGCCTGCGACCGAGGCGTCGTCGTCGCCTGAGACGGATCCGTTGCGTGAAGGCGAGCGAGGTTGAAGAAGGGAAGAGAGTTGTGGTGGAGAGCGGGGCGGATTCGCTGGAGATATGCAGAGTCGTGAACGGGATGTGGCAGACGAGCGGCTGGGGGGAGATCGACGGCGGTAGAGCCGTGGAGTCGATGTTGCGGTACGCGGATGCAGGGCTCGCTACCTTCGACATGGCCGATATCTGTAAGTTCTCGGTCATTCTCATATTAGTGTTGCAACGTGAGGTCTATTCTACGCTAGCAGCATACATTTGGACTTTCTGGGGGAAAAACGTCAAACAAGAAGCATGACAGGTGGGGAATTGATATCGTATGTAAATGATTAGAATATCAGTTCAAACAGAATATCGCAATACCACACGTGGTTCAAGACTAGGGGTGCATTCGGTCCGGATACGGCTCGGATATGATGCTTACCATATCCATATCCGCTTACCCATCTCGGATACGGATACGGATACGGATATACCTCGGTAAGAAAAACTTATAACCATATCCGCTAAAATCGGATACGGTTACGGATATACATGCGGATATATAAGCGGATATGCATGCGGATACAAAACAGATATGAGAAAACTAGATAGTATTGAGAAAAACATAGTTCATGTGATACAAAAAAGTTCGTTAATATGTCCATTATAACTAAATAGTTAAGATTAGTCAACTTGATCATCAAAATTAACCACAAATCCATAATCTAAGAATCGAAACTATCGTAAGAGTATGACTAATATGTATTCGGATATTTCGGATACGGATACGGATATTTCACTACAAAACCATATCCATAACCATATCCTATCGGTTATAGATTTGAGTAACCATATTCGTATCCTAACGGATACGGCCTCCCACTCGCCGCCGGCTACCGCAGACGAATCCTTCAAAATTGGAGCGAAAGTTGTGGACTTCTTGCTAGCTCGCATCATCTTCTTTGAGTTGATGAAGATGTGAAGATTGCGATGGAGCTTAGATCTCTGTAATAGCAGGGGGGAGGAAGTTGGGAATAGCAGGGGGGAGGAAGAAACAAAGAATAAAAGAATATTTTTTATGGGGGAGGGTGAGCCTTCGTTTGATTGAGGCCAGCTGGAGGTGATTTTTACAAAAAACACCCTGCAGCTCGCACAAAGGATTAAGTGCGCACGCATTGATCCGTATATATATGAATACTCTCTCTTATATATGTATAATGTATGTATGTATGTATATATATACTCTCTCTCTTAGTATATATGTAT
>NC_033803.1:69579341-69592275 GCF_001876935.1 Asparagus officinalis | reverse complement strand
AAATACAAGCTGTAAATTTTTAAAATTTGATCAAAGTGAACATAAATACAATTCAATACCAAATACGGTAAGTGGCATGCATGATGCGGCTGATCTGCATTGCAAGCATACTTATTTACATAATAAGTAGTTTTGAGTCAGCTAATAAGTAAAAGCTTACTTCCGAAGGACCAATATGTAAAAACACCACGAAAAATCCCTATTCACCGAGAAAAACAAAAGAGCGCGAAATCTTATCTCCTCTCTGAAACTGAGGGGAAAATGTCGGCTTCTTCTTCCTCTTTAATTCACCCTAGTCTCGTCCTGACCTCGGCCGGCGGTGACAATATCTCGATCTCACCGCCGTCGAATCTCTATCCGATGCTCGAGCGCCGCCGCCGCCGCGACGCGGACGAGAAAGCTCTGAGAGTGACGACGGTGAAGAGCGGCGACGGCGGCGACTCGCTGGCGATCTGCCGGCGTCCTCAACGCGGATGTGGCAGACCACGCGGCCGGGTTGGGGCCGCATCGACCGTGACACTGCCGTACGATTGCGCATGCTTCGCTACGCTGATGCTGGCCTGTCCACCTTCGACATGGCCGATCACTGTAATTTACTAATGTCGTGTTGTTTTATTTGATTTAGGTTCTAATTGAGGGTGCTAATGAATTTTTAAAAAAAGAAATCGGCTAACTTTAGTAAAGTTGCTATCTTTTTGTTAGTGAACTCTTAAGCTTGAATTATAGGATTCAGTCTTTTTCTTCAAATTTCTATCTTTTCTTTTCCTCAGAGTGAGGTTAGTTTACCGATTCTAGTTCTTGACACGAGTTTAACGATATTGGCAAGTCAAAATTTTCTATTTGTTTTAGGGGAATGAGAAATATGCTTCTGTAACGCCCTAGCTCATAATTTTTTAAAGTAAAGTTGCTATCTTTTTGTTCTTCACATGATGTTTATATTATTTGAGTTTGTAATGTGTTATTCTTTGAGGGAAATTTGAAATATGCTCCCCTAATGCCCTAGCCCCTATTTCTTTTTATTTGTTTATTGAAGATGATATCCTTTTGTTCTTCGCATAATGTGGAATTGAGAGATTAGCTCACATTGGTTAATGATTACATCATTTGGAACTATCAGAAAGTTTAATGAGTTTGCTTGTGAATCCCAGACTTGAACAGCAACACTTTAGGTTTTATCTTCGAATTTCTGTTACGAGCTTAATGTAATGGCTCTAATCCTTGTAAGGATGAGTACAAAGGGAGTCAAAGACGTCGCTTTGACGCAATAACTAATGCCAACTGTGATGATAAAATGGCTATTTAATGTATTTTCTATGTTTATTTTTTGCTTGTAACATATCAGGCCACTGTTCCTATATATATGTTCATCACGGGTGAGCGGACTATAGTTTATGCTCATTTAACTTTAAGGATTTTTAACACTCTATCCAGAAAGCACTTTAGTATATATCTTATTTCTTCTAAATATTCGTTTTGATCTCCGACAGATGGACCGGCGGAGGATTTGTATGGTATCTTTATCAACAAAGTTCGCCGTGAGCGTCCTCCAGAATTGCTCGAAGAGATCAAGGGGTGAGATATCATTTCATTTTGATTGTTTCAATAACATCAGAACAAAATCAAAAGAGAATTAAAGCTATTTGCATTTAGGACTAGCCAGCCATTACAAATTTGAGTTGTTATTTGTTTTATTCAGTGATAGGGTATAATCATATTGTTGAGAGATTCTTCCAACTGCTCATGTGCCTTTTCAGTGTCATAAAGATATCGGGGTTTTTCTCCTTTTGAAGTTTAGCTGAGCTGAACTGTCTCCATGCTTGAGTACACTATAAGAATTAGAATACTCAATTCTTTCGATAATGAAAACCTAGTTATGTGAAACTCTCCAGTCTACTTATGTGCATCAGGTTGATGGTTATTGTATTACTTATCTCATGATTTTGCCTGCAGTCTTACAAAGTGGGTGCCACCGCCTGTTAAAATGACAAGTACCTATGTGCGGGAGAACATAAATGTTTCACGAAAGAGGATGGACGTAGCTTCCTTGGACATGCTCCAGTTCCATTGGTATTTCTTTGGTCCCTGTCTTTTTTACTTGATTGAGAATTATCTGTTCTTTAGGTTGTGCAATGTGTGAATATACGCTAAGATGTGATGTCTGACATGCACGTGCACCTTTTTCTTTTAAAAAAAGGATATCATGTCCCTTGTTTTTTTTCTTCCTAGTTCTTAAAAAGGAGTCAATATGTATCTTTTGGGTCATTATTAATTGTTTTGTCGGTGGGTTGCTAAATTCTCTTAGCTGTACGGGTCTCACTTTAACTTTCTTTGTGGTGTATAATGCCGTCATAGTCCTACAAGTTTCAAGATTTGAATGTGTGCAGCATTTGGTCAATGTTCCTAGGTTCACTCATCCTATTAAAGAATCAGTAGATTATTTATTATTATTTTTAAGTGACTGAAGGAGTAAAATTTTGCATTTTGTTTATTCAACTTGACAATATATGAGGGTATGCCTACGAAGCAAGTAAAAGATGATCATAAAGTTTAGCTCTTTAGATAATCTGTGAAGAGTTAGGTTTTTAGATTTGAAAATGTCCAAATGTGTGTTGGTCTTATGATGCAGCTCAATACACAAAATGTTGTTTCTTTTCTGCACCATCTCTTCTCTTTCTTTCTTGTGTCATGCTGAAGCGTACCTGAAGTGAGCATCTACAACTATAGACAAATCAGTCACATGTTTCTCCTTAGATGCCTTTATCAAAAGAACCAACTTATCAAATGCTATTACAAGTATGGAGTTTCATTCTCCAGCACATTACTATGATAAATCAGGGCATCTGATACTTGAATATTTGTTAATCTGTTATCATCCTTTTGTAATTTGTGCTGGCATGGTGTATCTATAAACAATACTACCTGCTGTACAGTATCAGTATGCATGTTATATTTCAGTGTCGTTTTCTAGTGACAAAATTTATGTCTCTCCTTAAATCAGGTGGGATTACTCTAATCCTGGATATCTTGATGCGTTAAAGCACCTCGCCGATCTGAAAGAAGAAGGTTAGATAGTCAAATTGTTGGATAATTTTATTTGAAGTTTTTAGGGGCAAATACATCCACAATGTCATGGTAAGGCATCTCCTTTGATCTCATCTAATTCTTTTGCTGAAAAGTATGCAGGTAAAATCAAGACTCTTGCTTTAACTAATTTTGATACCGAAAGGTTACACATAATTCTCGAAAATGGGATCCCAATTGTCAGCAATCAGGTGACTATCTCTGCTTTCCAAATTTCTCTTACTGCAGTTTTTTGCAGTCCTAATTGCGAGGTGCTGAAACTGTATACTAGGTACAACATTCTATTGTAGACATGCGCCCTCAACAGCGAATGGCCGAGCTCTGTCAGCTTACTGGAGTCAAACTGATAACGTCTCTCTCTCCTACACATGTGCACATGACCATTTTCTTCTTATTATTTTTTAAAAGCTAATCAATATGTTAGATTTGGATGCAGATATGGAACAGTGATGGGTGGTCTCCTCTCTGAGAAGTTTCTGGATACCAATTTATCAATCCCATTTGCTGGTCCTCCTTTGAACACCCCATCTCTGCAGAAGTATAAAAGGGTAATTCTTTTTTCAACTAGACTGTGTATACTCCTGTACGCAGCTATTATTTGTGTAATTTGGAAATTATGCAGTATTTATAAGCGATGGGGATATATTTCAGATGGTTGATGCTTGGGGAGGTTGGGGTCAATTCCAAACTTTGCTTAAAACATTGAAGAATGTTGCTTCTAAACATGGGGTCTCCATTCCAACCGTTGCTGTTAGGTACATACTGAATCAGGTAAATCTGCTCGTACACTTTCATGTTATGTTGTAGTTTTCGCTGCAACGGTGATTACAATGCAAGTATCAGTTATAACCCGCATGCGACTACCATCATATGCAGTTGCAGTTGTTTGGTGAGGTTTAGAATTCCATAATTTGCTGCAGTTGTAGTATTCGATGTCTGTTTTGTGGTAATATGATCTATTGGTTGTTGGCTGCAATTGGAGTTATACCCATTTGTAGCAACAAATGGTTGCAACTGCGACTTACGTCTAAATCCGCATAAGATGTTGGCTGCATTGAAGTCCTTTTGCAACTGTAGTCGAAACTACATTTATCAGTCGCAGTTAACAATCAACTGACTCAAATTATTGCAGTTGCATGCAAATGCAATTATAGACACTACGATTAGAGTGAACCATTCTTATAAAAACTTAGTGGGTGCATCTAGGGGTGCAAACAGATCGGGCACGGTTTGGACTTATCATATCCATATCTGCTTAGCAATCACAGATACGGATACAAATATGGATATGTCTGGTAAGGATAAATCATATCCATATCCGCCAAAATCGAGCACACATACAGATAACATAGGAGAAAATGTATTCGGATTTAAAACGGACATGAGGAAAACAAATAAAATTTGTAAAATATATATCTCACATGATACAAGACAGTTCATTAAAATATTCCGCATATCTGGACAGCTAAGATCATAGATCTTTGGATCATCAAAATTAATCTCAAATCGATTAATCTAATGTTCACTACAATTGCAACTGTATAATCGCCATGTATTGGGGTATTTCGAACGCAGATCTAGATATTTCTCTACTTACCCATATCCGTATAATATAGATGCTTAGTATAACGGATATGAATATATCCGCGGATACAGATTTTTTTTCGCACCCCTATGTGCATCCCACTTCCTTTTTTTTTTGTTTTAACTTGCCATTTCTTTTGCTTTGTTTTGGAAAACTACAGCCATCAGTTGCTGGATCGATGATAGGAGTTAGGCTCGGACTGGCAGAGCACATTAAGGACACAAATGCTATATTCTCCCTTGCTTTGGATGAAGAAGATATGAACAGCATCTCCGAGATATCGAAGAAAGGGAAAGACCTGATGAAAGTAATTGGTGACTGTGGTGATGAGTACAGAAGAGCGTAAGTTCAGACAAACTTGAGATTGAGAATCCTAGTCTACTGAGGATTTCCTCACTTAAGTGCATAATGGAACAGTTGCTATCATAGCCTTATCATCTTCAATGACTTAGAAGTTACCATAAATTCACATATTTTGAGGGTTTGAGCCATGAAAAATCATAGTAACTTTATTATTGAAAAGTTGTAAATCTATATTCAGTAGTAGATCTATGTTCAAGGATTCAGTATACCTGTATAATAATAAGATAACCTGATTACTGATATTGTGTTTATTGATAGTATTTACTTCTTCATCCAAATGCTTGATTCAAACCTTACTCCTAAGCTGCTATAGACTTCCCCTTTACTCGTTGCAAAAATGTGTCATTTAAATATTTGAAG
The DNA here is from genome assembly GCF_001876935.1 of Asparagus officinalis. Taxonomy (NCBI): domain Eukaryota; kingdom Viridiplantae; phylum Streptophyta; class Magnoliopsida; order Asparagales; family Asparagaceae; genus Asparagus; species Asparagus officinalis. The sequence goes on along the minus strand of NC_033803.1, from coordinate 69,586,886 downwards.
GAAATAGTACCTTTGGTTCAATATATTGATAGATCTAAATTGATTCCTTGAAGCACCTATACAGTGATGACTCTTGCAGTTTATTGCAAACGCGCTCTGTGAACTACAGGAGGTTAGCTAATTTACCTCTAAAATTTTCTAATAGCACGTAGAGCCTCTGGCATCCCAACCGAGTCATCTTCTCATTATCGTATTCATCAAATGAATGTCATGTAACATCAATATGTTGCATCAATATGTTGCAAAAACATCATATAATAATTCATGTGTCCGCTATTTCCTCGTAAGCGTTTAACATGTACTATCTATGGTACAAGTACAAGTAACAGAGAGACACTTTTGTTTGGATACGAGGGGTCTGAATGCTAATAGGAAACTTTAGGAGAAATAAACGGCTACCCCGCTATAGTAACAGGGCCTATCTGCAATTAACCCTTATACTTGTACACCACATGCACACACACTCAAGTTCAACATCCTCTTTCACAAAATGAAATAAAATACATCCATAGCTAGAACATTGAGGGCATACCAAACAGGGCGCATCACAATGCACATAATATTACATAATCATATAAATTACTTCACATACAATACTTTACATACAAAAGGATTCCCATAACCATGCTGCACAAGTACACACAAAGTTCCTTCGATAGAAGGATAGACTACTACAACATTAAAACTCGAGAAGATACACGCTGCCTGCAGATTTCTTATTCTTATCTATAATTTGGCTGTTGGCCTTCACAGTTTTAAAAGTCTCTGCTCAGCTGCATCAGACAAAAGACAATATGAGAATAGGACTCTATATGACCAAACAAAAGATCCGTTATCGAAATAAGAAAGATGCATCAAATAGATAAATACCTGTATTTTAAGATTAAAATTGCATGACATTATATGGTAGCCATTTTCATATGCAGTTCCTTTCAGAAAATTACATTATGCTTAGAGACATGTAAGAAGATGAAAGGGTGACGGCATATAATGATAAGGGAGAGCAGTCTTATCTTAGCGTCTATAACATGAAGGCCTTTGAAAATTTCCTAAAGTACACAGCAGTTATGTAAAGGCCAAATAAGTATTGGGGCAGTTATCTATAATTTGGCCTATACCTGCTAATACTTATTTCTAGAAAATATATACTTCATTTCTAAGTTGGCAGTCACTCATGAGTACAAACACAAGTTTTGATACGAGGCGATAATAAAAAGATAGTTATAACCATATCTGCATGCACATCACAAAGGAAGGAGATAATAGCAAGATAGTTATAAACATATTTGCATGCACATCACAAAGAAAGGAGACTCGTTGCATTTGAAATTTACCTGCACCATAGTGTTTCAATTTTGCCTGCAAACGAAAATATTCATCCTTAACCATATTTAACGCCCTCAAGCACCTACGGGAAAAAAATTTCTCATTAATAAATGTCTTCAAACATATGGGTTGCAACTGGAATTATATTTTGAATCCCATTTGCAGCTCACAAATGTGCAACTATGATTTATGTCCTAATCCATGAAGTTGTCAGCTGCAAGTGAAGGGCTTTTTGCAACTGAGGTCGAAGCTGTATTTATCAGTTGCACCAAATGACCAAATTATAACTGACTCGAAATATCTCAGTTGCATAAAAATGCAGTTACAATGAACTATTCTTTTAAAAACATGTTAGCGCATCCCACTTCCTTTTGACTGTTTTGACTTGGGCACTTGCTTTACCTTGTTTTGATTTGAAATGCTTAATGGGACATTTGTCTTCACATCTTCCATAAATTCACATGTACACATATGCTTTGTATAAACATGATTCAGCAAGGACGACTCACACTTTATATACACTAAAATCAAATAAAAACACAAACTGGATAAGAGAACACATGGGACATATATATATATACAAAGCGAATGGAAAATAGATAAATGAAAATATTTAAATCAGGTAGTAAAAAAGTTAAAGTAAAACAAAATCTTTTGAATCAGAGTTCAAATATTTGACACATCTAAAAAACTAAAGGCTAGTTGTCTAAATCATCAAAACTTATCGCAATTCCATAATCTAAGGTGAAAATTTGTTTGATAAATACATATATTCAAATATTCAGAAATCAATTGAGACTTACAATGCGGACACACTAAGGTTCAAAATCCTCTTCCTTAATCAGTAACTAGATCATTCAGGACACGTCTAAACTCATACAATTACACTTCAAATGACACATACAACAATATAAATTACTTTACACCCAAAGTACTTCCCATGACCATGCTGCACGAGTACACAAAGTTTGTCAAAAGAAGGATAGTTGATATGGAACATACAGACCTTGTACGGCTATTATACGCTTAATCTTCTCCAGTTTGGTATATAAATAATCTACTACAACATTACAACTCGTGAAGATACACAGTGCCTGCAGATGTCAGATTCTTTTTATCACTTATGTCTTTTAATTTAGCTGTTTGGCTTCACAGTTTAAAAGTCTCTGCTCAGCTGCATCAGACACAAGACTATATGAGAATAGCACACCATATACAACTACATGGAAAATCAGTTATCCAAATAAACAAGATGGCATCAACAAGATAAGTAGTTCTATTTTGATCAAATTTTCATGACGTTATAGGGACAAATAAGTATGGGGGCAGTTATCTTTAAATTTCGCATATAGCAGCTAATATTTATTTCTAGAAATTACTTTGTTTCTTAAGTTGACTGACACTAATGAGCACAAATATACAAGTTTGGGTATAAGATGATAGAAAAGGAAATTATAATTATAACCATATCTGCAAGTGGATTACAAAAAAAAAGAGATACTTTGCATCTTAATTTTACCTGCACCAAAATGCTAAATTTTGCCTGCAAACGATAATATTCATGCTTAACCATATTTAATGCCCTCAAGCACCTGAGGGGAATAAAATACTACCATTAGTTTCCTCAAACATATAAGGAATATTCTAGAGCACAGGATTTACATGTTGTAGGTATGAAAATCCTACTTACCCTTGTTTATCATGTACTTCACAATATTGACGGAAATGCACGCAAGCCACCATGATGTTATGTGCACCGATGCTGATTAAAAAGTTTCATTTGAAACGATGAGGATCAAAAGGAACAAATATCAGCAAAATAATTCAGAGCCATACATGAACATTAATATCTTTATTGGAAATAATTTTAAGAATTTTAATAAGCACAAATTTATCTAGCGGGATTCCGTAACAATTGAATAAAATATATGAATAGCCATGCTTGTTTAGAAAGCACTAAAACCTACAGCAAGTGTTAAAGAACATAACCAAAAAAAAAAAAAATCCAGCAGTCAAGGTTTCAGTTTCTTAGGATATATGAGATACATGCATGTGTCAGTGGTTAAATTTCACATCGTGGTAGTTGAATGAAAAACTACAACTTTCACTTATTTGTGAATGTGAAATTTAACAATTCAACTAAACTGCCGAAAATTCATAAAAGCACACGACATAAGTAGAAGCAATCATATATCTTGTATGCATTACCATGATATGTTTGGAGCTGTATATCTCCGACATCCCTGTATTCTTTACCTTGCCCTCCTGGCGTTATACATATCTATCTATAGAAGCACTTATCCATGTGACTGAGTCTGTGTCAGTGTCAGTGCATGTATGTGCGTATGCATGTAAATAATAGCTTTACATTCAAATTTCTACCTGATTATCATCTTACAACAAACAATAACAACAACCAAGCCTTTATCCCAAATGTTTGGGGTCGACTACATGAATCCTATTTTTCCATTCCATTCTGTTGCAGGTCAATTCCTCCGTTACGTTAGTCTTAATCATATCCTTCTTAATTGCTTCTAACCAAGTCATTCTAGGTCGACCTCTAACCTGATTACCATCTTAATAATAGTAATTATACATATCTATCTATAGAAGCACTTATCCATGTGACTGAGTCTGTGTCAGTGCATGTATGTGCATATGCATGTAAATAATAGCTTTACATTCAAATTTCTACCTGATTATCATCTTACAACAAACAACAACTACAACCAAGCCTTTATCCCAAATGTTTGGGGTCGACTACATGAATCCTATTTTTCCATTCCATTCTGTTGCAGGTCAATTCCTCCGTTATGTTAGTCTTAATCATATCCTTCTTAATTGTTTCTAACCAAGTCATTCTAGGTCGACCTCTAACCTGATTACCATCTTAATAATAGTAATACATCTAAAATAACAGTAATGCATTTGAGTGTCCAGCACAATGCATTTCTTAAATGTACAGAAAAATATCGCATTGAACATTCTAAAGGTGAAACTGTTACCTTTTATTTCTAGAGGGTATCAACTAAGTAAGGGGGTCATGTAAGGCAGATATGATATTTTCTACCTCAAGAGACAAACAGATAAAATGTGGGTTCACAGGAAAGCAGGTTGGGCATGCCCGCCCTTGGCATAATGTAGCTTGCCTTGCCCAGCACTACCTATTCTTTAACAAATCAGCATTCATAACACTAAATAGTAAATATCTATTTTCTGTCTCAATCTTTTGTATACCCTCTAAACATTTTTCTCATGTGTATTTACTCAATTCACTTTAACTTGTCATAATGATCACCTTTCTCATCACTGGTTACAACAACAACAACAACAATTCTTCCACATTGAAATGCAAGTAGCTATAAAAGTTGCTTATCAAACTTTGCTACCCGTGCGCTATAGCAGAAGCTAAAGTTTCATCTATACATTTAAATTATTCTAGTGACGTGGTAAGAAAATGAATATGCATGTCAAATAAAAGAACAAGTATTGTATATGGTACAATACAGATGCATGGATACACGAAATCTTTTAAAAAAAGATGCAGATAAAGTTTCTCCATGGATACAACAAGCAAGCAATATTCTATTATACAGATTTGAAGTCAAGGGAGCTCGCTATAAGAATCAATCAAGCTTTATGGACTGGGTATTAGCACGACAGTATGACATCGCCTTCTATTTCTAGACCAAAATGCAGGTGTCACCCTAAAGTCAATGACATACCTTACCAATTCCAAACCATGATACCACTGCCATCTTTCCCCAACTAAGTTAAATTGAATCTGCAGGAAACAAATGTTTTTGAAGTGTTGAATGTGTCTCCTTATGGACGTACATGGGTGTGTGCGCGCATGTACGTGCTGTTTTTGAAGTGTTGAATGTTGCTCTTATTGACATACATGGGTATGTGTGCGTGTGCGTGTTGTGCATGCATGTGTTTGTGCATGCATGGACTATTTACTTGGCACATGCAAGCCTCTACTTCCATCTTCCTAATTAAGCTATGTTTACAATGCGACTTTCGTATAAATACAAAGAATATAAAGAAAGTTAAAACTACCATGCTACTTTAACACAAGGCGATTTAATTTACTTGGGAACCTTTTCATACATGTGTTGATATTCCTATAGACAACAAGAAACCCCTGTTGACGATGCCGCGATTGCAAAAAGCACACTAATGAAGAATACAAAAAATAATCTTTAGAACGACAAGTAAATTTCGAAAAGGGGGAAGTACCTTGAGCTGCTTCCCTTCAGCTGGTGAACAAAAGAGTCCACCTTCTGGTAGTCCACAACATCCTGATCTCTGCAAGCAGCAAACCCCCAACATAAATCACAGAGAGAAAAAAAAATAGCCAAAAACCTCAAAAAACGAAAAGGAAAAAAAATAAAAATAAAAACACACAGCAAATTGCTGAGCTCAGACATCATCCTCTCAGAATCATCACAGAACAACTTGATCACCTCAGCCAGAAACCCGCTCCCGTCCTCCTCCAGCATCAGCAGCTGGTTGAACTGCTGATCAAGCAACCCCTGCGACAAAGATCCAAACTTTAACCCAAAAAAAAAAAAAAATCGGAAAAAAACCCTGGCAAGAGATCCAAGCAGCTGGAGCTCACTCCGCGATCATCGAGTTCGCCAAATGCATCCGCTGCCTCCTCCTCGGGCTCATCGCCGCCCATTCTCGATCGCGATCAAAGCAGCGAGCCAAAGCTTTTGTCCAGTGGAAAGAGGGTTCGAGCATCAAAGATGGCGCCTTTGAGAGAGAGAGAGAGAGGGAGAGAGCGGGGGTCAGGGGTTTAAAGAATAATTTTTGGGTCTAAAGAATAATTTTTGGGTAGTGGATTATTGCTGTCTTTTTGTCTTTTTAGGTTAATTAGCACCTAAATATTTTTAGGCCTCGTTTTTGTTATAATGTTGAAGTAACCGGCGTTAAATTTCAACATGATAATTACTATTCTAAAATAACACCGTGCAAATCACGACATATCATTTTTTTTCCTGTTATAGTAATCCTAATTTCTAAATGCTGCAGTAATATTTTTAAAAATTGCTACAGTCCCGCCTCTGCTACAGTATTCTCGTGCGTTACAAGGATTTTTTTTTTCAAAAATCATTGCATTGTCTAGTTTCTTGTTTACTACAGTAATAATGATAATGTAGTATTTACTGTAGTACGAATAGTGAATTTTGGGTTCTCTCATTTGTATAGAGGAGTGTAGATATAACAGTTATGGGAGAATCGCTATAACTCACCAATGGTCTTCTCTGTCATTATGCGTTGTATTAATTAATTAATTATAAGCCTGATATATTTGGCTTGTATGTATGATTTTTTTAATATTTATTTCACTTTTCTTGTGAATATGATTGGAAAAATGATTTATGACAACAATCAATATCCTTTGAGAAACTAAAAGCATCGTTGGTAGACCACAAAACTACTTGGTTTAGTGCTTAGGGATATCAAAATTATTACAACACTGCTTGAAGGGTTCAATGCACCTAAATGTGAAGAGGTGATGGTTTTGTTTTAGTTCATAAAAATACAAATAGTCTGTACAAAAGTAAATAAAGGAGGGATCAATGTAAATACTTATCACAAAAATCATTTTATATTTTGTTTTTTCTTTGGCAGCGCTGCGTAGTTGTTGCAGTAGCACTACCGTAATTTATCGCTTTTCCGATATTAGTCCCCCAGATCATTGATATTTTGAAGATAATTCCCAGTGCTTGATATCTTGAAATTAGCCCCCCAATTCTTTTTATTGTTTTAAAATTAGTTCTCAAAATCTCCATATTTTGAATTTGTCCCTCAAATTTCTTATACTATTTTGATAACAGTCCTTTTATCCATTTTGGCAGAATCCCCTAATAAAACTTACTTTTTTGTCACTTACCCCTTGATAAATTTCAGTAAAACCATCAATAGTGGTTGTTAGTTAGCTTCAGATTTTTTTTCCCAAGGGCCTGTTTTGTAATTTTCAGACTTTTCAAGAGGCTATTAGTAATTTTTTTAATTTTTCAAAAGGTTATTTATAATTTTTAAATTTCTCAGCAGGTTGCATGCAGTTTTGGAATATAATGATCTTTTACAGTTTTTAGATTATTCTGGTGATTGTTGGTAATTTTAAATCTTTTGAAGGATCGTTTATAATTTTTTGTAATTTTTATATTTTCACAAAGGCATTTAGATTTTATCCAGAGGAATCAA
>NC_033803.1:69574542-69579331 GCF_001876935.1 Asparagus officinalis | reverse complement strand
GGTTTAAAAAATAATTTTTGGGTGGTGACAACGGAAACGGATTCGTTGTATCTAGTGGATTATCGCTGTCTTCTTGTCTTTTTAGGTTAATTATTAGCACTTAGATACTTTAGTCCTCATTAGGTAGAGTTTAAATTAATTAGGGTTAAAATTTAATATGATAATTATTATTCTAAAATAGTTGGTGAAGAAAATATTTGTGTTTGGTATAACAGTTATGGGATCCTCTACATCCTAGATTGTAGAGAATGACTATAACTCACTGATAGTCTTCTCCACCCTTATGTATTATATTAATTAATTACATTATATAAAAACTCTCCTAATTGTACGGCCCATTAGATTAGCCAATCTTATTTATGCATGCATGTACAAATGTTATGTCCTTGCTCGCGTGAATGAGTCTGATATATTTGGATTGTATATCAGTATATATGATTATTATTGTTATTTTTGGTATTTATTTCATTTTTTCTTGTGAATATGATTAGAAAAATGGACCATGAAACTACTATATTTTATGCTTGAAGGGCTCAATGCACCTAAATGTAAAGACATGATAGTTTTTTTTAGTTCATAAAAAAACAAATAGTCGGTAGAAAGTTAATAACGGAGGGATTAATTGGGGGTTATTTATTTAACTCAAAATTTTGAAAGCTCGGTACTCCAAAAATCACTTTTTAGAATAAGTACATACAATCTAAATACTTCCCACAAAAATCATTCTGTATTTGTTAACTACATCTTACCTCATAATGTTTTTTTCTTTGGCAGCTATATATGTATGTATGTTGCAATAGAACAACTGTAATTTTGAAAATAATTCCCCATTACTTGATATTGAGAAACTAATTGGCCGAGTCTTTCATTGTATTAAAATTAGTTCTCGGAATCTCCATATTTTGAATTAGTCCCTAAAATTTCTTGTACTGCTATTTTGATAATAATCCTTTTAGTCAATTTTGGCAGAAACCCTAAATAAAATTTATGTTTTGTCACTTAACCCTCAATAAATTTTGGTAAAAACCCCAATAATGGCTATTAGTTAGTTTTAGATTTTTTTTCCCAAGGGGTTGTTCATGATTTTTAGACTTTTTAGGAGGTTATTAGTAATTTTTGGACTTTTTAGGAGGTTATTTGTAAGTTTTGGATTTTTAGGAGGTTATTTGTAATTTTTAAACTTTCGAGAGGGTTATCTGTAATTTTTTGAATATAAGGATCTTTTATAATTTTTAGATTATTTAGGGGGTTGTTTGCAATTTTAAATTTTTTAAAGGATTATTTATTATTTTTGTAATGTTTATATTTTTACAAAGGCATTTATAATTTTTGCATTTTTTTAGAGGTATGTTAATTTTTTTTTTGATTTTCTATTTTTTATAATTTTAGGTTTAAAAGGAGTTGTTTGTAGTTTTTAGATTGTTCAAGGGGTTGTTGTAATTTTTAAATTTTTATTGTTTGTAGTTTTTAGTTTTAATTGTTCGTTTGTAATTTTTTAGAATTTTAAGGGTTTTTTTAATTTCAAAAAAAATTAGGCTTTTTGTAATTTTCTGTATTTTGGCCAGTTACTTTTAATTTTCTTATCTTTTAGAAGGTTACTTTTAATTTTTATATTTTTTCGGTGTCCATCTATATTTTTGTATTTTCTGAAATTTTAAATTTTTTCCAAGAGCGTTTTTAGAAAAGGGTTAAGAAGCTATTTTACCTTTAGATTTTCCTAGAAAAGTTTGCAATTTTCATACTATTAAGGGGTTGTACATAATTGCCATGTTTTTTAAGGTCGTTTTTAATTTTTAAAATGTTAATGAGCTTACAAATTCAAGATTTTAAGGGGGCTGTTTGCATTTGTTTATAGGGGTATTTGTAATTTTTGAATTTTTAAGGAAGCACTTCGTACTTTCTTTTCAAGGGTTGTGTTTAATTATTAAAAAATATGCTCATCAAAATTTTTTAATTATGGTAATTATGATTTGATTAGGATCGATTATCAATTTTTTTTATTATTTGAATTTTTTAATTATGGATAATTATAATTTGATGAGTATTCTTTGGTGAAGATGGGATCAGAAATCCACATGTTCGTTTTTAATGGGATTAGGTGTCCACATGTCATGCTCATAAATAACACATATTAGTATTTTTTGCCTTTAAAAGTTCCACCAATTTCTAATTATCTGTAGAAGAGGGATATATAAAGACATCCTCTACAATTTGGGATGTAGATGATCTTATCTTGGTATAACATGTCATAAGGGTTAAAATTAAACATAAAAGGATCTCTACCACTCTCAACTCAAAATGCATAAATTACAAAAAATCCCTCTCAAAATATTAAACTTATAAACAACCTTCTCAACAATTTGACAATTATAAAAAGCCTCATGCACAATTCAGAATTATAGAGAAACCTAGAAGTTCTAAAAATTTCAAAAAATACCCTTATAAATTTAAAAAATTATAAAAAAGTCATAAAAATTTCAAACCTATAAAAAAGTACATAGACAATATAGGATTACAAACATCCCCTAAATTTGCAGAAAATACACTAAAAGTTTTAAAAATTGTGAAAAACATCCTCAAAGATTCAAAATTTATAGAAAACAACCTAAAAAGATCAAGACTTACAAACAAGTAGTTTTTATAAATTTAGATTTTTAGCTTTTTTTATGTAATTTATTAAACTTTTAGGGAGTTGTTTGTAAATTTCAAATTTATAAATTTTTTAGTTTATTGTTTGTATCTTTTAAAATTTCAGTATGTTTTTTATTTATTTTTGATTTCTAAGTTGTTTATGGCAATTTTAAAACTCTTGGGGTTTTTTCTCCAAAGTGCAAACTTTGAGGGGGTTGTTTGTAACCTTATTGATGCTCGATATCAAACAGAATAATCCGGAAGAGGATGATTACGAGGTGATGAAGGATGATGGAGGACGTGCTCCCTTCTCCGACTTTATGTCTGGTTTTTGAACGGGGGCTTGATGTCCATGCTGCACAGACAAGAAGAAACCATGAGAGGGCGGGGACTGGTTCCCCCGTGGTTCATCTGATGGTCAAGTTAGTGAAACTCAAGTGGGGAATGGGAATGTCAGGAACCAATGTGGTTCTTGAAGTGGCAATATGCATGCCCAGAGGATCTACATGAGCTCCTCTGTCTAAACGAAGAACTGTGTGTTCTTCGTCTTTTTTTAGGGTGAGAGAGGGTGGAAGTCTTGGCCTTTTTCTTAGGTCTTTCTTCTTCTTTTTTGTTAGGTTAGGAGTATCCATGTATATATCTCCGTTATTGGGATAAGATTGGTCACCTCTAGCTCAGCATGGGGAAGCGGTGTTGGAGTGCAGGCTAAGAGCCGAGTCATCCCTCACTTTACAGGTATTGGCTGGCGACTGGAGGGGAAGCCACTTCGTCATGGGAGAGTTATTGGCTGGCGACTGGAGGGGAAGCCACTTCGTCATGGGAGAGTGTCTTCGCACTTTCTAGGAAGTGATTGAGCTGACAAGTCATGGAGATCATCATACCAAAATCTGGATGAGGCTGGTCCAAGGTGGACTAAGATGTTGACATATGCTCTGGGGAAGAGACTTGAGGCCGGGGTCGAGTCCTCATCTTAGCCGATAGCAGGGAATATCCCTTAAGTCGTCTCTGAAAATTACCCAGTGAATGGTCGAGTGCCTTAAGTAGGGTCGTCATCGACGATAGGGTCGACTGATATCGCCTTTCGTCTCGACACAAGAGTGTCAGCTTGATGAGTCGACGGGGTTGAGGCCTCTGTAACAGTGCCTTGGGTTTATTCCTGATAAAGTAGCAAGATCTCGTAATCAGCCATGATGGTCGAGTTGCACTGGAGAATTCGACCATATGTTGTGCCTTGGGTTTACCCTGAAAAGGTACCAAGGGCTTGAAATTCGACTGAGGAACCGAATGCCTAGAACTCTTGAGAGTTGACTACGTCTTTATTTCCCCTAAGGCCGAGAGACGACTGTAGGAGTCGGCCAAAAGGTTGAGGTTATTTTGTTAGGACTCTTATTGTATTATTTTGCAAATATTGTATCTTGGGTGAGTGAACACCATAACAAACCCTATATTGTCAATATACTACTTATAGGTTTGACTTCTCCATGGTGTTTTTTGTGAATTTTTGAAATATGAGGTGTTTTCTGCAACTTTCGAAATTTCCATGGTGTTTTCTCAAAATTTCTAAACTTTTTTGGGCTGTTTGTAATTCTTACATTTTTAATGTATTGTTTGTAGAATTAAAATTCTTATAGTGTTTTTTGTAATTTAAAAAATTTAGGGTATATTTTACAATTTATAAAACTTTAGGTTGTGTTCTATAAATTTTGCTTTTTAGGAGACTGTTTGGAGTTCCTAGAATTTTAATAGACTATTTGTATGTTTTGAAAAGTTTAGGTTTTTTGTAAATTTCAAAAAAATTAGGGTGTTTTTAGCAATTTTCAAAACTATGAGAGTGTTTTCTTGCAAAAAAAATTAACGTTATTGAGGATGTGGTAGTAATTTTATAATTGTCCTAGGGTTGTTTATAATTTTTTAATGTTAGAAAAATCTTGTCAATTTTCAAGTTTTAGGAGGCTTGTTGTAAGTTTGAGAACATTTTATGGAAGTTTTTTTTTAATAATTCTACATGTCTAAATGAACCAATTCTCAACTTTTCACCCCCTTTTCTTCTGCTCTCTAAATTAATTAGAAATTTACCGTTATATATGGTTAAACTTTTTCCTTTGTAAAGTTTTAGAAGAATAACAACTATGGGTAAAGGTAAGATAAAGTTTAAGAG
>NC_033803.1:69556226-69573752 GCF_001876935.1 Asparagus officinalis | reverse complement strand
CCTCCCCTCCCAAAAAAAAATCCTATCCCCACCTCAACCAACAAAAAAAGCATTTTTACTCATATACCAAACAAGTCCCTAGGGTAATTACACTTTTAAATGCCCTATTGATTATCTAATACTACACATGTATATCCTCAGTTTTAAAGCCCTTCAATTAAATACCTTAAAGTTTTAAAAAATTGCACTTTGGTATTCTTGATTAGGTAAACATGATAATTTTTAGCACGTCCTATATATCGCATGTGAGTGTTGAAATTATCCTAGAGGGGTGAATAGGGTATATGCTAATCTAATCCGATATTAATACCAATTTAAATATTATTAACAGTTATATCCTAGTAAGATGATATTCAACAAGATATATGAGCAAGGATATGGAATTAAACTAAGGGCGATATAAACATGATACAATGACGATATAGAATGTAATAAATAATGAGCACAAATAATACGCTAAGGCAAACTCAAACACACAATGTGATTACGGAGTTCGGTAACTCCCGACCTACGTCTCCTCCACTCTCGAGGAGAATCTCCACTATCACAACCGGTTTTTAACGTTCACTGAAAACATTTACAACTCACACAATCTATTTTCTAGCTCACCGAAAACTTTCACAATTCACACAATTACAATCACAAAATACACCCTTTAAGTGTTGGCCTCTCACATGTCACCTTCCTCAAGTGCTCGGATTTACCACCTCTCCCTAGGATTTACTACCAATGCCACTCCTCTTGGACCCCATCTCTCACCACACACACTCCTCTCGGTGTACTTGTGTATTACAATATGTTCTCACAATAAAAGCTTAAATACAAATGGTTTGTTTTCCAATACAAGATGAGAACTAAGTGTAAGCTCACTCAATCAGACCCACAACCCAAATTATACAATGTGTGAAAATACTTAAGCTCAAGGGTTGTTTGTGAAACAATAAATAAAATGAAACTAAACTTAAATCAATCTAGCACAAGTATATCTATATATCTATATCTATATATATATATATATATAGTAATTCTTATGTCAACTTAAGTGGATAGGAAAAAATTGTCCATCAAACTTTTTAGCCACTCATATTGTTTTGGGATCCATGAAAGATATGATGAGGTTATATATATAACAAGGTTTTAAATGTCACCCGACATGTCTGACATATCGGCCGACATATCAGTTTGAGGGCTTGACCGACACGACATGGACGTTTTCAACTCGTATGTCGGTTTATATATATATATATATATATATATATATATATGAATCAAAATATGAATATGCTAGAAGATAAGTTTAGAAAAACTTATCTAAAAATCAAGAGTGATAGAGATAAGAAATTAAATCTCAAACAGTAAATGAAAAGATCTCCTCCTCTTGTGAAACTCTCTTCACATAAACACTTGTAAAAACATGTTAAAAACTTTTCTTGGATGATTCAGAAGTTAGAGGGAATGAGGTATATATAGGTTCATGAAACAAATCCCAAAAACCAAGAAAATCCAAGCAAAAAGACAAAAAAACCCAAAAATCACGCAACCTAGAAACTAGTCGTTACAGTGCTATTAGTCGACTGATACTGTTCATCAGTCGACTGATGAGCTGGCCGTTACAGGTCGTTCATCTGCTATCGGTCGACTGATGAACTCATCAATCGACTAATAACCTGCATCGGTCGACTAATGGTTGAGCTTTTTCAGCCACTTTCATCAGTCGACTGATACTGTTCACCAGTCGACTGATAACGTGCACATGCACTGTTCAGATATGAAATATGAGTTTGAAGTGCCTTTAAAAATAGCAAATAAATTCCAAAAAATATAAAACTTTAGTAAATATTTATAAACATGAAAATGAACATGTTACAAAAAGAATTTTTTAAATTGCATTTTCCATTTGTGAAAACTTATTGTTTTGCAAAATCTCTAAAATAAATGTTCATTTAAATTCATGATTTTGACACTATGATTTAAACCAAATTTTAAAATCTTTTGAATGAATTTATGGACATTGACAAAAGATGTAAAATAGTATATTCTAGTCTATAGTCCATAAATATGTTATTTTGCAAATAAATATGATTTCATTGATTTTAAACTTGTTAATTAATAAAATTATTTTAAGTACATATAAACATGAAACGAATATGTGTGTATGTAATTATATTCATGCGTTTCATATTTATATAGGTAAACACATTATTTTCCAAAACAAACTCGATAAATAGATGTGTATGTGTGTATAATGTTTGAGCTTTAAGTATCAACACACAAAGTATAAACCTAAAACATTATACACAAGTTATTGATCTTCAATAAAGCTCGTCTTGGTTGCGGATGAAGCTTGATCTTGAATTTGACTTTGAATTGCAAACGACTTCATTCCGATATTCCGCCAACCTCCATTGAATGTCATCGTTAAGACGCAATCCATCCAACCTCCAACATCGATGTTTGTCTAGAATACCTAATAAACAAATACAAACACTAGACAAACGAGGTTAGGGATTGTTTGTAAATCAACAAAAACAAGATTGGACCATAGACTCATAAACATAAGACCTAACAAGTGTCGCATGAGAATTTTTGGGATGTTCGCTTAACCAAGGATATTAAATGAAACATTTTGAAACGGTAGGGTATTAAAGTGAATGGTTTTACAACTGAGGGTAAATATTTGCAACATTGGGTAAGGAATAGAGCATTTAAGTTTAATTTGCCCTTATAGTTTCCTCTAATTTGCACTTGTATACCTTCACTTGTTTATGGAAGGCATTATTATATACTAAGGTTTTGGAATTTGCACTTTTAATGCTAATGTAAGAATTTTCACTCAAAAATTCCCCATCTACTAATTTTAGAGCTTTTTACAATAAGTGAGTACTTATTTGGGAACTAAAAACTCTATAGGATCATCTATTAAAGAAATATATAGTATCGAGGACATAAGAATAATATTTCACTTGTCTCATAATTAGTATTATAGTTTTGAGTACAAGAATAATTTGTGGTTTATACTTTATTAATTGTGTAAAGTCTCAGTTTGCATCAATGGTTTCTGGTTTATACCCAATCATTAAGATAATCAAAAAAGAAATCTCTTTAACTCGCACAATTTCTTTAACAAAATTTGGCATGTAGTGTACTCCAAAAGTCTTAAGATAAGGACTTTGTTCATCATTGTTGTTTTGCACATAAATATACCGTTATCATGCAGTTCATCCGTTATGTTAAAACTAATTAAGGTGGCAATTGAGATTACTTAAGTCAAATAATTAACATTATAAGTCAAAGAATTCAAATTGCAGAAATAGTCCTTTCCTTGCAAGGCAACAATGTTTCCATTGTCATTAAAAAAATATAATATAATCTGAATCCTGTTTATTCAAAATTAATGGATATATCTTACTTTATTTTATTTTATTGCAACAGTTGATTATTTATTTGACTATTGTTGTAATTTTCTTGAATGACAAATAAGAATGAACGCAACACATTAGGAATATGACAATATTAAAATTTAATGTGAATCATAATCATCCATTCAATAATTAACTGTAAAGATCAAAATAATGGAGCGATCAAAATAATGGTCGCTCCACTACTCTTGACGTCACAGAGTAATACATGATAAGTTTCTTGAATGACATTTATATATAGTGAAAAAAATGTACAATAATTTTGTCTAATAAAAATAGGTAGAGATAATATTCTGTTATTGTGTTTTCAGTCGTCAAATTGTGATCTCTTGTCAACAATAGATAGGTATTCTTTATTATGTCTAATTCAGTCAACTCGACACTTGGGACAGTCAGAATCCCGATTTAGCCGACTCGCCGAGTCAACGTCTCGCTGGGTTGACTCGAGAGGCGGTACTTATCAGTCCTCTTATCAAAGACGACTCGCCACAAGCCTACTCGACTAGTTATCTGGCCGACATCTCACTAGAACCGACTCGAAAGGCGGTACCTCTCGACACCCCTTAATACAAGATAAAAGGCGACTATGACCTCGAGTCCCCCGCTGACAGTGCGTCGATATCACATTAAATGCTTGACAGGCGTCATCATTTCTCCATCCCTGACACTATTTATGACACATCGGACCACGCCGGCTTCGCACGCCGCCTATCCCATCTCATTAATGCTGAATTGACTGCGCCCATTCCGCGATGACTCCACAACAGACTCCTGTAAAATCGACGCTGACTCAGCTATCAGCCCAGACTCTGCCGAAGAGACTAAAATGCCCTTCCTTCATTACCATAAAAAGGAAAACTATTCCTAACATGAGAGTAAGCAATTTCTCTGCATTTTTCTCCATTCCACTGCACTTAAGAACTGCTACAGTTCGCCATTTTCCCCCACTCAAGTGTCTTGCTGTTAGTCTAAGTGTGTAGACCCGAAGCTGCAATCGAAAAGACGAAGAAAACAGTCAGAAGACTGTGCGGTCGACCGCAGTGGCAGATCCGATCGACCGCGTGCACTGCAGGAAACTGAGAAGTTTCTGACGCTCTGGCCGGTCGACCGGCGTGGCCGCTGCGGTCGACCGCAAATGTGCACAGGACCCTGTAAACAGATTTTTCTCTGGCCGGTCGACCGGCCTTGGCACGGCGGTCGACCGCGAATCGTCCAGACAGTTTCCTAAACTGTTTGGGAATCTGTTTTGTTTCAGGATTCTATATATACCCCAAACGTTTTTAGGGTTTATAGAGACATCAAAAAGAGAGCTTTTTGACTGCAAAGAGAGAGAGAATCTCAGAGAGATTAACCCCTTGTTTGAGAGCTTGTATTTTCTTCTTCAATTAATAAAAAGATTGTGCGATTGATTGTTTCGAATCCCCAACAACTGGTATCAGAGCTTCGTTCAGCAATTTGTGTGAAAGCCATGGCAGAGGAAAGCAAATCAAAGATTGAGAAGTTCGATGGATCGGATTTCGCCTACTGGAAGTCGCAGATGGAGGACTATCTGTACCAGAAGGACTTGTATTGCCCGCTGTTGGGCAAGGAAAAGGGAAATAAGAAAGAGGAGTCAGATGGTGATTGGGAGGTACTGGATAGGAAGGCTCTAGAACAAATCCGGTTGTCACTCGCCAAATCAGTAGCCCACAATATTCTGAAGGAGAAGACGACGGTGGGGCTTATGGAAGCGCTCGCGAAGATGTACGAGCAACCGTCGGCAGCAAACAAGGTGCATCTAGTCAAAACTCTTTTCAACCTCAAGATGGCAGAAGGACGGTCCTTCACGATGCACCTCAGCGAGTTCAACACGATTGTTGATCAACTTATCTCCGTGGACATCACGTTCGATGACGAAGTGCAGGCCCTTCTACTACTATCGCAGTTGCAGGATAGTTGGGCAGGTTGTGTGACAGCAATTAGCAACTCGGCGGGGAAAGAGAAGTTGAAGCTGAATGAGGTTGTTAGCATGATTCTATCCGAGGAGGTTAGAAGAAAATCGTCCGAATCAGAAGGTTCAGGTTCAGCCCTAAGTTTCGAGCAGAGAGGCAGAAGCCAGAAGAAAGGGAACCAGAACAGGAATCGGTCGAAATCAGTGAAGAAGAGGCCGAACTCGAAGGTTAGGTCTATCAAAGGGAAGTGTTGAAACTGCGGCCAGGAGGGCCATATGTCTTCGGTCTGTAAAGCACCAAAGAAGGATGCGGGTGAGCAGGAGGCTCATATCGTGCAGGATGCCTTGATCCTTGCTATGGATAGCGATTCTGATTCTTGGGTCATCGACTCAGGAGCTTCTTTCCACGCCACTACTAATAGAAAACTACTTCAGAACTATGTAGCAGGGGACTTTGGTAAAGTATACTTGGGGGATAATGAACCTTGCAATATTGTTGGAAAGGGCGACGTTCAGATACAGATAAAGGGCTCTAAGTGGAACTTGAAGAACGTGAGACACGTGCCGAAGCTGAAGAGGAATCTTGTTTCGGTGGGACAGCTTGGAGCAGAAGGCTACGTTTCGACATTCACCGGGGATTCGTGGAGGATCTCCAACGGTACGATGGTTGTTGCCAGAGGCAACAAAACGGGAACTCTCTACCTCACTTCACATGCGAGTGACACCCTCGCAATTGCAGCTGGCAAGGAGAGTACAGATCTGTGGCACAATAGGCTGGGGCACATGAGCGAGAAAGGGATGAAAATTCTACATTCACAAGGAAAGCTAACCGGGATCGACACCGTGGAAGTCGGGGTTTGTGAAGACTGCATCTTTGGGAAGCAGAAGAGGGTTAGTTTCCAGAAGGGTGGAAGGCCACCTAAGGCTCAGAAGCTAGAGTTGATTCATACAGATGTATGGGGCCCAGCCAGTGTGTCTTGGCTGTTCGAGATACTACGTCACCTTTATCGACGATCACTCGAGGAAGGTGTGGGTTTACTTCATGAAGCACAAGTCAGAGGTGTTCGAGAACTTCAAGAAGTGGAAGGCCATGGTTGAGAACGAGACAGATCTGAAGGTGAAGTGCTTGAGATCAGATAATGGTGGAGAATACGAGCTGGAGGAGTTCAAAAGGTTCTGTGCTACGAATGAGATTCGCTTAGAGAGGACTACTCCAGGGACGCCACAGCAGAACGGCATTGCAGAGAGGATGAACAGGACCTTGACAGAGCGTGCGCGGAGCATGCGATTACATGCAGGTCTGCCTAAGACATTTTGGGCAGATGCGGTACATACGACAGCATACCTTATTAATCACGGGCCATCAGTTCCATTAGATTTTAGGATTCCAGAGGTGGTTTGGAGTGGAAAGAAGATAAATCTCTCACACTTGCGGGTACTTGGTTGCGTGGCTTATGTTCATATCAGTGACCATGTCAGGGACAAGCTAGAAGCTAAGTCACAGAAGTGCACATTCATTGGATACGTCATTGACGAGTTCAGATATCGCCTTTGGGATGAGAAGAACAGGAAGATCATCAGGAGCCGGGATGTGATATTCAATGAGGAGGTGATGTACAAGGACAGGGATAATGCCAAGGATAGCCAAAGCAGTGGGAGCAGCACTACGGATACAGGGGGATCCGAGTACATGGACTTGGAGGAACTTCCAGATGGGGGCGACGATGTCAGTTCTGACCGTAGAACGAAGGAGACTACAGGTGCAGAAACTACTACCCAGGGCATGGAGCCTAGGAGGTCATCTAGGGTACCCAAACCAAATCCCAAATACCTCTCGTCACTTGATTATCTACTCTTAACAGATAGCGGAGAGCCGGAGTGTTATGAAGAGGCAGTGCAAGTGAGTGAATCTCAGCAGTGGGAGCATGCGATGCAGGAGGAGATGGATTCTCTACTCACTAATGAGACATGGGAGTTAGCCCAGGTACATGCACAGAAGAAAGCCTTACACAATAAATGGGTCTACCGGGTCAAGCATGAGAGTGATGGAAGCAAGAGATTCAAGGCCAGATTAGTAGTGAAAGGGTTTCAACAGCGGGAAGGAGTTGACTACACGGAGATATTTTCCCCTGTTGTGAAACTCACAACCATCAGAGTGATGTTGAGTTTGGTAGCTGCAGAAGACCTCTTCCTTGAGCAGTTAGATGTGAAGACTGCCTTTCTTCATGGTGACTTGGATGAAGAAATCTACATGGAGTAGCCTGTTGGCTTCATTGAAGAAGGAAAGGAAGAAATGGTGTGCAGGCTCAAGAAGAGCTTATATGGTTTGAAACAGGCTCCGAGACAATGGTATAAGAAGTTTGATAACTTCATGCAGAACAATGGCTACAGAAGATGCAATTCGGATCATTGTTGTTATTTCAAAAGGTTCGAGTCTAGCTTTATTATTTTGTTATTATATGTTGATGACATGTTGGTAGCAGGACCGTGTTTAGAAGAGATAAACAGTTTGAAGAGGCAGCTAGCAAAGGAATTTGCAATGAAGGATCTGGGTGCAGCGAAGCAGATTCTAGGGATGCGAATCAGTAGGGATGAAACTGAAGGGACATTGAGATTGAGCCAAGCTGAATACATTGAGAAGGTACTTCAGAGGTTCAACATGCAGAATGCTAAAGTTGTTAGCACACCCCTTGGAAGTCAGTTCAAGTTATCTGAGGAGCAATCGCCTAAGACAGATGCAGATAGAGAGCATATGAGCAGGGTGACATATTCTTCAGCCATTGGGAGTCTCATGTACGCGATGGTATGCACGAGGCCGGACATCGCCCATGCAGTGGGAGTTGTGAGCAGATTTGCAAGCAATCCAGGAAAGTAGCATTGAGAGGCCGTGAAGTGGATAATGCGGTACTTGAGGGGAACAACGAACAAGCCACTATGTTTCAGTCTTCAGCCATTGGGAGTCTCATGTACGCGATGGTATGCACGAGGCCGGACATCGCCCATGCAGTGGGAGTTGTGAGCAGATTTGCAAGCAATCCAGGAAAGTAGCATTGAGAGGCCGTGAAGTGGATAATGCGGTACTTGAGGGGAACAACGAAGAGACAGTAAAGACTGTCTCGCGTGCGAGACAGTCTATACTTGTGTTCTTTTTGACATTTTGGATGACTTCCTTTTGAGCTGTGTTTGGATATCTCTCGGCATTTTTTGACGCCTACAGATACCCCCTCCAAAGTATTCCAGACTCAATCTTTTATAGAGGAGTTTTGGGATGCTTTGGATAAGATAGGTATTACTTATGATCCTTTCCATGCTTGGTTGGGTAGATCGTATAGAAGAACCTGTAGATGGCTTCAACACTTGATCTCTTTGTCTCTCAGTCTATTCAGTGCTTTGTAGAATAGCTAAGATCCTTTCGGCATGGCGTTCATCGCTTGACCGTCGTCGAGATCTTGAATTGAAGCTGAAATTTGTACTTGTGAATTCAGCTTTTGTCATCAAATTGATACCGCATTGTTAATCACTGTATCAGTCTTCATAGGAACACAGTTTATACTTATGTATTTTTGGAGTTCTCGGGAAATAGTTTAACCTCGTATACCCGTTGGGAGGTAGCCAGGTTATTCTTAAGAATATTTTGAGTGATATTCTCCAGAAACTTCCTGTTGAGATTAGGGAAACAGTTTAGACTCGTGTACCTATCGGAGTGTTCAGGTTATTCTTAAGAATATTCTGAGTAGTATTCTCCAGAAACTTCCTGTTGAGGGTAGGAATACAGTTTAGACTCGTGTACCCCAGCGAGACAGCTTTGAGATGGTCAGAAACCACCTTGAACAACTGCCACACACGTCCATTAACTGCTAAAGAACATGGGGAACGTCGTGGGCGAGAATCGCGTGGATAACTGCCAAAATAACGGAGTTTGAAATGTGGGAAGGCAGTTAAAACAAAAACTGCCTGACAGTTACTATTTCCGAGACAACGTTTACTGTCTCGCGGGCCGAGACAGCAAACACTGTCTCGCCCGCCGAGACAGCAAACACTGTCTCGACAGCCGAGACAGCAAATGCTGTCTCGCGAGCCTGTTTTCCGCCAACTGTTCATAGGGGCTATAAATACCCCCCGAAGGCCATTTTTGAGAGGGGCTGATCATTTTGAGCACTTCAGAGCAGAGAAAGAGCAGAGTTCTTGAGTTTCTGGCAACTCCTTGATATTCAGGCTTTGACTTGATTTCAAGAAGAACGACTATCTTACCTTGATAAGATATCGTTTCAAGTTCTCACTTCGATAAACGAAGTCAGAATCATAAACCCCTCACGATTCGATCAGAATCTGTGATTTGGTGGTCCACGGGCTAACGCACCCCCGGCACAGGCAAAGATCCCACGCAAGCAGTGATCCAAACAACGATCATGCGTTTGTTTCACAAGAGTTGTAATTTTCATTTTGTTGTGTAAAAGAAGTCTTATAAAAATGCTATCTCTTTTTGAATTTATTGTAATCGACTGAAGATATAATGAATTCCATGACAAAACCAACTTTTGACGCAAACAGATACGAGGCGAAGCACCACGGGGTATGTTTATACCTTAGCGTCGACAGCAGTGAGCTGGGTCTCACGTCTGCAGAAGATTGTGACTTTGTCTACAACCGAGGCTGAGTATGTCGCGGTGACTGAAGCAAGCAAGGAGATGATCTGGTTGAACGGGTGCTTGGAAGAGTTGGATCTGAAGCAAGGGAGAGGAGTTATTTATTGTGATAGCCAGAGCGCTATACATCTTGCCAAGAATCCAGTATATCATGCCAGAACGAAGCACATTGACGTCAAATACTATTTTATACGCTCGCTGATCGAGGACGGAAAGTTGCATTTAATGAAGATTTTGGGGAGTCAAAATCCGGCGGACATGTTGACGAAGGCAGTCACCATTGAGAAACTGGAGTTGTGCGCAACTTCAGTTGGCCTTCACGAGTAGAAGACGAAGGCGGAGCCACACTACGAGGATCGGCGAGATCGCCGGGATTTTGTTGATTGAAGGAAGAACTTTTTCGGGGGAAAAGATACATGCGAAGAAGGGGAGAGTTCGGGTGAGCTCATTGATGGCGCTTTGGTCTCCAAGTGGGAGATTGCTAGTCTAAGTGTGTAGACCCGAAGCTGCAATCGAAAAAACGAAGAAAACAGTCAGAAGACTGTGCGGTCGACCGCAGTGGCAGATTCAGTCGACCGCGTGCACTGCAGGAAACTGAGAAGTTTCTGACGCTCTGGCCGGTCGACCGGCGTGGCCGCCGCGGTCGACCGCAAATGTGCACAGGACCCTGTAAACAGATTTTTCTCTGGCCGGTCGACCGGCCTTGGCACGGCGGTCGACCGCGAATCGTCCAGACAGTTTCCTAAACTGTTTGGGAATCTGTTTTATTTCAGGATTCTATATATACCCCAAACGTTTTTAGGGTTTATAGAGACATCAAAAAGAGAGCTTTTTGACTGCAAAGAGAGAGAGAGAATCTCAGAGAGATTAACCCCTTGTTTGAGAGCTTGTATTTTCTTCTTCAATTAATAAAAAGATTGTGTGGTGTGGCTCCCGAGGACGTAAGCACGTTGCCGAACCTCGTTAAATCTGTGTGTTCATCTCCCTTACTGTTTTTTGCAAGTTAGATCTTTATTTGTGGTTTTATTCCTACTTTCCTACTTTCAACACAAGGTCCGGAAGGGCAAGGGTTCGATTGATTGTTTCGAATCCCCAACACTTGCTAACTTGATTATCGGAGGAACAACGGGGGAATCGGACCTCGTTCTCTTANAGATATTCGGATAAGTTAGCGGCCCCTAATCAACCCAGTTCCTATTAGTTTATCTATGTGATTAGATATAGACATCATGTCTTCCATATCTTACTAGTTTTATAGTTTATATGTAATTATCATTCTTAATGAAGAAGGTAACGACGCTCAAAGAGTTTGGTGAGAGTGGAGGTGCACAGATGATCTACTTTGACAAAATAAATCTCATTCCAGTTGGTTAAGTATTACCAAATATTGTCGTTGCAAATATACATTGATATTTTAGCCATAGGCGGACAATTTATTTTATGTTATATATTCATATTGTAAAAGATAAACCAGTAAACTACATGATTATCTATGTTCAAACCTGCTAAAAGAAATTCAATTACATGGAATGTTTATTTTAACCCATGTCAAAAACGTAAGCAATTAGCTATCCAAAAAAAAAGCAATTAAATATTATCTTGTTTGATAATTCGAAGTTTGACATCTGTGAATTGTTGTAATCTATTTGTAATCATATGTGACATAAATGGATGTCTCTCCTCCTTCTAGATACAGATAGTTGCATCATATGCTTTTTCCTTTTGCGATCAGTTTTCTCAAATCAGAAGTCATCCACTTTAAGAAATTATATGTAAAACCCCGTAATTTTAGATATATTATGAAAAATAATAATAAATGAGTTATATCATGATAAATATCATCTATTAATGGTTGAGTATGCTAGGAATCCATTTGAGATCGATTTAGTGTATATATGTGAATAAACGAGTGTAAACATGCACAAAACCATGCAGTCATGTGCATTCTGGTCGGTCGACTAGCCTAGGCCGATCGGTCGACCGATGATACCCGACCGGTCGACCAATCGGTTGTGGCGGACGGGTTTCCATAGCTCCAGAGTTCGTGCAGGTGTTCGGGTCCGTTTTGTTTCGATTCAGGCTTAGTTATATACATAAGTATATATATTCATTTTAAACATCTTTCCTTCATCTTTTCACGTGATTTATCAGCAGCCACCTCCCATCTCAAAACCCTAACGCTAATCTGTGAGTTTTTGAGAGATTTTTTGAGACGGTTATCAAGAGGAAGGCGAGATTTGCGAACTTGGCGAAGAAGGATCTTGCACGCACGTGTTCAGGTGTTCAACACGACGTTTGAGGCATGATCATTTTCCTCCAAACCTATCCTCAGTAAAAAGTTCATGTTTTTAAAGTGTTAATTGCTTAAACTAATGCTTAAAGCTTAATCTGATAATTTAAAAACCTAGTTGTGATGTTAGATCTTTAATTAACAAAGAGATCAGTAGGACTAATCTATAATTGATCATTAAAACCGTAATTAATTGAAAATTTATGTTTTAGTTTGGTTTAAAATCCTAATTTATCAATTAATCGAGAGTTTTGAGTAATTAGGATGCTAAACCCTAATCTTATAAATTCAAGAGATGTAATCATGTTTAAGTTAACCCTTGCTAAGTAATTTGAATGTTTAAAATATGTTTAGCCTTGCATGCTAATAAAAATATGTTGTTGAGAAAAGATGCAAAATACAGAACCTGAGAAGAACCCGTAGTAGTGTTATCGGTCGACCAATCCTAAGTGATCAGTCGACCGATTGTGTCGTTCAGGAAATTCTTTTCCTTGCTAATCGGTCGACCGACTTGTAATAACCAGTCGACCGATAAGGACCTCTTCCTAGTGCACATTTGCCGTCGGTCGACCGATGCCTTAGAGCAGTCGACTGACATGTTGATTTGTATGTGATGTTTTCTCTTGCACGTTGAATCGTGAACATGGGGTTCGAGCCATATGATGGTACACGCGCAATATCATGAGTATCCACAAGTAAAGTCGTAACACGCACACGGATATCCCGAAGCGGATTATTACAGGTATTGTTTCGATCATGTTTGAGTTAACAATTAATCATAATACATATGCATGTATGGATATCGTTGATGAGCACGTACAACTCAGTACTACTTGGGATAGTGCGTCGATATGCCGTTAGTATAGGCCATTGAATCGTGATTTTAGGATACCTGATTTGGTAGTCTGTCCCGCACGATGATGCGATGAGGCTAGAGAGCTGTACTTCTAGGATACCTGATGTGTAATCCGTCCCGGACGGTGATGTGATGAGACTAATGAGCCGTGTACATATTTAGAATGTCTGATTTGGTAGTCCGTTCCGCATGATAATGTATTGTGATATATCTGATAGCTTGAGTCTTTGGCTGAAGCCATTTATGAATATGATTCATCGCTGAGTTATATTATGACCGGACTATTTCGCGTTTGGGAGTTACAGGAGATTTAGTTCTTGTATCCACATCATCTACCCAAAGGGTAGCGCGAGTTATATGGTCGATATTTATGATATTGCAATAACTTTACTTTTCTGTATTGCTTTCCTTTATCTTTTATTCTTAGGTTGGAATTGATATTTAGCGATTCACAATTTGAGACATATAGTATATACATGAGAGTTTCCTTATTTCGATTATTTCGCTCGACGTACTACGTCTCATGTTGTGAGTTTCTAAATATTAATCTCATTTAGATACAGGGTAAATGATTTAGGTAGACTATGCACTCATAGATAGAGTCTCCATCACATTTAGTAGCCTTTCCCCTGTGCGCAGATGAAGATGATCTTGCTAAAACGCTCTGATGTTGTTGTTGTTTTTCTTTTTCTTTTTGTTTTTGTTTTTCCTTCTTTTTAGACAGTAGATCAGAATTTCGAAGAGCCGCAAGTTGACGGATTTACAACATAGTCGTCGTCGCTTATTTTTAGTAGTTGATACTCCACAGATATTTATTTATGGTTTAGTTGATCATTAGACCTGTATTTCATTTTGAGAAGGCTGGGTGCCTCAGTTTGTCTTCATTCGACTCTGTATTAAGTTACTTCACATTTATTTCAGACATCAGTTGTATTTCGTTTTTATTCAGTTGGGACATAAGTATGCTTATTTGGATATCTCTTTCTATATCATGTCCATTGCATTTATTACTCTTATTTTGCCTGTTTTGTACCTACAATTGTTATTGATTCCACTATAGAGATATTATTATGATGGTGAAACATGTTGTTGCACGGTATGAGTGCATGACAGATTTGATATCTCTGGGTTCACCTTAGACTGCAGTCATGCGTGAAAACAGGGGCGTCACAGTATATTTTTAAAAATATCATATAATATATGTAGACATCATATTACATGCCTCGTGTATTATGTATCAATACACCCAGTTATGTTCATAATGTATACCGTTACATTGTATTCTATTTCTGCTTCACTTGTAAGCTTGCAATAAAATCTCATTTACCTGTTAAAAAAATCATAACCAAATCAAAACCTCCTATGTGAGCATAATGGCCTGATATATCAACTATGATCTCAAAATTCATTTTGAGTTTCCACATCCATACTTACCTAAAATATCTACTCTTGCCACACATCTGTACATACCTAAAATATCTACTCTCCCTCTCTCTCCCTTTCTCTCATAATCAAACCCACTATTACATTACGTGCACTCAAACTCTCACACATATTATTTCTTCGCAAAACTTTGTATATAAACCAACACATAGCTTCTCTGAACTCCATCTCTCTCTCTCTCTTCTTCTTCCTCCTCTCATAGTTCAAGCTAGGTGATCAATGGAATTAGACGGAGTAGCAGAGAGTTTGAAGGACAAGTGCATATTTATCACTGGTTCGACTGGTTTTCTAGCAAAGAGTATGGATCTTAATCACACCTAGTCAATTATTTTTTTTTATGTTGGTTAACATTTGATTAAATTTTCTCTTGGGGGGTTTGAATTAGTCTTTGTGGAGAAGGTGCTTAGGATTCAGCCTGATGTGAAGAAGGTCTTCCTCCTTGTGAGAGCCGCAGACACCAACTCCGCCAACCGACGCTTGCAAGATGAGGTATATATGCAAAGAATATATGCTTGCACTTCTCATCAATTCATCTGCAGTTTTGATTGGGATCTAAATTGTTAAAGCTATGTAATTATGTAGCCCTCAGTGCTCTCATAACTTTGTAGTTTTGGTGTATGAGATGGATTTTAAAAGGGCTAATTGCAGATAACCCTATGTGCTATAACACATTAACATTAACATTTTAACATCTCGTGACAACCACATGATGGGTACAAAAAAAAACGAGGAGATCACTCTATTTAGACATTGGGGGTCTAAGTGTTGATAAAAAATATTCGATAAAATAAGTGGTTACTTTCCAACGGTATATTAAGTGTATCTACAATTAGTCTGTCTTAAAGTGATATGAGCTGATTTAAAAACTTCTGAAGTTCAAAACAGATTAAGATATATAGCTTCATAAAAGTCCAGGTTTTGGCGCAATAAAGAGTGCTTTTAATCAAGATTATGTTGGAGTATAAAATTATGATGTCCATCCCTGATCATTTCGGAGTATAACTTGTTGTAATAGGGTAGACTTTAAGAAAATCTATTTACTTGTTAACACATGTTTTTATTCGAAAACCTTTTCAGGAAAAAGCTTTCGACAGGTAACTAAGCTGTGAAAGAAACTGATGATATTGTATTTAGAAGAATGCTGATTTCTACAGACCTAATTTAATGTTTCTAGAAGAAATATCTTTGTAGATCTCAGTTGACTGTTGTAATTTGGATTAAAAATGGATTAGGTTTGCAAATTTGCTTTTTAGTTAGCTAGAGAGTAGTTATGTCTTTGTTTCAACAAACCTCATTAATAGGCATATGGTAACAAAAAGTTAAAGAAAACTAACAAATTGCAAGTATGATAAATTATTAGTTCGATAAGTTTGGTATATCTGATATATGACAAGCAAAATTTGGCAAATTTTCAGGTGATATCAAAGCAATTGTTCGATGTTCTAAGAGAAAAGCACAGAGAGGAGTTCAATTCCTTTTTCACTGAGAAAGTATCTCCTATTGCAGGAGACATAACTATTGAGAACTTAGGTATACGTGACACCGATCTTAGAGAAACTTTATGGAACAAAATCGATATTGTCATGAACGTAGCAGCGACTACCAATTTTTACGAGAGGTACCCACGGTTCGATTTCAATCATTAAATCATATGAAAGTTATTTCTCAATGGAGTTTTGCTTCTTTTGTTTATTGTAGGTATGATGTTGCATTGAACATAAATGTGTTAGGAGCTAAGCATGTGCTGGAGTTTGCCAAGAAATGTCCCAAACTTGAAATGCTTCTTCATGTTTCAACTGGTGAGTAAGTTTCTGTATTTGATCGAAGATTTTAGCACACATAAGGATGTCAACACATTTTAGGGTAAATGTCACAAAACTGCCGTTAACTTTGGGGATTTTGCATAAACATGTTTCAACTTATTTGTTTGAGAAAACTATCATGACAATTTCTCAGTAGACTGCCATGCCTGATGGAAGTTAGGTAACTTGTTGACAATTTTGCCCTTATATACTTTATATCTCGATATATCTTCTGTATTACTCTTATGAACTTTACAGGTTAATAGATTTAAATAACAGTAGTTTAGATGCTTAATCCAAGATGTCGATACTGTTGGCGACAACCTATAATAGTTCATGGTATTTTTCTGCAGTTTTAATATAGGTTCATGACAGTTTTCTCTAAGAAAAATTCTTAAAATAGTCCTCGTGTAACCCATAAAGTTCATGATAGTTTTATATAGTTATCCATATTTTTTTTAATCTAAAATTAAGATTAGCTATTTGATATTGTACAAAATATTTTTGTTTCCAAGTGCACTTGAAGTATTTTTAACCCTTGTCTCTTATCTACTATATCAGCATATGTGGCTGGTGTGAGAGAAGGAATTATATTAGAGAAGGCATTTCACATGGGAGAGACACTAAAAGGAGGATTTGATTTAGATATTGAAAAAGAGCTAAAGCTTGTAGAAGATAAGAAAAGGGAGCTTTATACGGATAATAATGCAGAGAAAGATGTTCAGAGGTCAGCCATGAAAGAATTGGGTCTACAAAGGTCTGAAACTTAAGTACATCCTCATTATTTTCTACAAATAAGATTTGAGCAAATATGAACTAAAGCAAAGTGTAGCCTAATGCAATGCCGGTCAAATGATAAAAGGCCATTCATTGACTTATCATTTAAGAGTTTTATTTTTCAAAATTCGATAAATTTTGATCTCACATATTTCTCTTGTAGGGCTAAAACTTTTGGCTGGCCAAATACCTATGTTTTCACAAAAGCAATGGGAGAGATGTTGCTTGGGCATTTAAGAGGAGACTTACCTCTAGTTATTTTGCGTCCCACGATCATAACTAGTATTTATAAAGAACCATTGCCAGGTTGGATCGAAGGGACTAGGTAAAACTGTGTGAATTTAATTTGAAATTTCATTATTT
>NC_033803.1:69544373-69556217 GCF_001876935.1 Asparagus officinalis | reverse complement strand
CATAAGTTATAATGTTATGAAACTTTATATGCGTTTGCAGAACTATAGACAGCTTGATTATCGGTTATGTGAAGGGAAAGCTCCCATGCTTCTTTGGAGACCAAGAATTGATTATGGATGTTGTAAGTTTCCTAACTTTACTTTATACAAAATGCGCACATATTTTCATAAAGGAAAATGTTTGAAATTCATACATGCATCTAAATAGTTATAATGTTTTATTTATGGAATACACGTATAATGTTCTTATTTCACTTCTTAGATGTATGATTTCCTCGTATGTTGTATGTCAAAGCAAAATGCAAGCTTATCCTAAAGAACTCTGAACAAAAATTTCTGATGTAGATTCCTGGAGATATGGTGGTAAACTGTATGCTTTTTGCAATAACTTATCATTTGAACCAAAGATCTCAATTCATCTACCATATTTGCTCATCTACGAGCAATCCTGTGAAGTATACAACCTTAGAAAGATGCGGGTTCAAATATTTCACTGAGAATCCACGAATTGGGAAGAACGGAGAACCAATTAAGACACGAAGAATTCCAGTATTCAAGAAAATGTATCTTTTTCGCGCATACATGGCTCTTCGATATTGGCTGCCATTGGAGGTGAGCTATTGCAATTTTACATTAGTTTTGAAGGTTTGCATACTCATTTTTTATATGTTTTGTTTACATTTTTGTTTTTTTTGTAGGCATTGCATTTGGTTAATGTGGTACTATTTCAGTTATTCTCTGAACAATACAGTATGCTTAGTCGCAAGTATAAGTTTGTGATGCGCTTGGTTGATCTCTATGAGCCCTATGCATACTTCAGGGGATGGTATGGAAATTTTCCTAAATTTTCAACTTTAATTGTAATACTTGAAGCACGCTACCGTATTTATCATGGTTTTAGTATGTAAACTTGCTTAATTGTTCTGAGTGGAAAAGTATAATTCTAATTGTTGTAATAGTTTCTTAATTTTTATCCACTATTTCTAATTTAATTTCTGATCCTATTCCAAATTTCAGTTTCGATGACATAAACACGGAGTACTTAAGGATGGCGATGGCGAAAGAGAATAGCAAGGACTCCAAGATTTTCGATTTTGATACCAAAAATATCAACTGGGAAGATTATCTCTATGATGTTCATATCCCTGGTGTCTTGAAATATGTATGCAAGTGAATCTTTATGGTTTTTCAACCTGTCGATGCTTCATGGGTAATTAAAACATCGGTTAGTGGTATAACAGTAACTATATGCTGAGATATCACAAACTGGATTTCAGTAAAAAA
The DNA here is from genome assembly GCF_001876935.1 of Asparagus officinalis. Taxonomy (NCBI): domain Eukaryota; kingdom Viridiplantae; phylum Streptophyta; class Magnoliopsida; order Asparagales; family Asparagaceae; genus Asparagus; species Asparagus officinalis. The sequence continues at coordinate 69,554,933 of NC_033803.1, read as the reverse complement.
TTATGTGTTTGACAGGGAAAATACCGTCAGTTAGCTCAATGTTTGTACTTGAAATCATTGTTTATCTGAAAGAAACAACTCTACTCTTTTCGTGCTCTGAAAAGTTCTTATATCTATGATTCAGAAGGACCAATAAAGGAACATAGACAAATTATGAGCTCGCAAAGTTTTATGAGAATTTTTTATTATTCAAGGGAATTGAGTTGATTCAGTTTGTATATGTTGATGAGAGGTGTAATGTTGTCGAACTATTTACAATAGGAAATCACAACTTTATCAATTGACAGGTCTACGCTTTACTAAATTACTCGGAAATGGTAAGAATTGTCTAGAGAGGGAGAGAGAGAGTATATATATACAGGTAAAGTGATCTTCGTCATATCACATGGGCTCTGCCACGCCGCCGATCACTCTTCATTCGATGCTGAGACGATCTCTCCAATGCTGAAGTGTGTTGGGGATTCGAAACAATCAATCAAACCCTTGCTCTTCCGGACCTTGTGTTGAAAGTAGGAAAGTAGGAATAAAACCACAAATAAAGATCTAACTTGCAAAAAACAGTAAGGGAGATGAACACACAGATTTAACGAGGTTCGGCAACGTGCCTACGTCCTTGGGAGCCACACCACACAATCTTTTTATTAATTGAAGAAGAAAATACAAGCTCTCAAACAAGGGGTTAATCTCTCTGAGATTCTCTCTCTCTTTTGCAGTCAAAAAGCTCTCCTTTTGATGTCTCTCAAACCCTAAAAACGTTTTGGGGGTATATATAGAATTTTGAAACAAAACAGATTCCCAAACAGTTTAGGAAACTGTCTGGACGATTCGCGGTCGACCGCCGTGCCAAGGCCGGTCGACCGGCCAGAGAAAAATGTGTTTACAGGGTCCTGTGCACATTTGCGGTCGACCGCAGCGGCCACGCCGGTCGACCGGCCAGAGCGACAGAAACTTCTCAGTTTCCTGCAGTGCACGCGGTCGACCGGATCTGCCACTGCGGTCGACCGCACAGTCTTCTGACTGTTTTCTTCGTCTTTTCGATTGCAGCTTCAGGTCTACACACTTAGACTAACAATCTCCCACTTGGAGACCAAAGCGCCATCAATGAGCTCACCCGAACTCTCCCCTTCTTCGCATGTATCTTTTCCCCCGAAAAATTCTTTCTTCAATCAACATCCCGACGATCGCGCCGATCCTCGTAGTGTGGCTCCGCCTTCGTCTTCTACTCGTGAAGGCCAACTGAAGTTGCGCACAACTCCAGTTTCTCAATGGTGACTGCCTTCGTCAACATGTCCGTCGGATTTTGACTCCCCAAAATCTTCATTAAATGCAACTTTCCGTCCTCGATCAGCGAGCGTATAAAATGGTATTTAACGTCGATGTGCTTCGTTCTGGCATGATATACTGGATTCTTGGCAAGATGTATAGCGCTCTGGCTATCACAATAAAGAACTCCTCTCCCTTGCTTCAGATCCAACTCTTCCAAGCACCCGTTCAACCAGATCATCTCCTTTTGCTTACAAATCTGCTCACAACTCCCACTGAATGAGCGATGTCCGGCCTCGTGCAAACCATCGCGTACATGAGACTCCCAATGGCCGAAGAATATGGCATCCTGCTCATATGCTCTCTATCTGCATCTGTCTTAGGTGATTGCTCCTCAGATAGCTTGAACTGACTTCCAAGGGGTGTGCTAACAACTTTAGCATTCTGTATGTTAAACCTCTGAAGTACCTTCTCAATGTATTCAGCTTGGTTCAATCTCAATGTCCCTTCAGCTTCATCCCTATTGATTCGCATCCCTAGAATCTGCTTCGCTGCACCCAGATCCTTCATTGCAAATTCCTTTGCTAGCTGCTGTTTATCTCTTCTAAACACGGTCCTGCTACCAACATGTCATCAACATATAATAACAAAATAATAAAGCTGGACTTTAACCTTTTGAAATAACAGCAATGATCCGAATTGCATCTTCTGTAGCCATTGTTCTGCATGAAGTTATCAAACTTCTTATACCACTGTCTCGGAGCCTGTTTCAAACCATATAAGCTCTTCTTGAGCTTGCACACCATCTCTTCCTTTCCTTCTTCAATGAAGCCAACAGGCTGCTTCATGTAGATTTCTTCATCCAAGTCACCATGAAGAAAGGCAGTCTTCACATCTAACTGCTCAAGGAAGAGGTCTTCTACAGCTACCAAACTCAACACCACTCTGATGGTTGTGAGTTTCACAACAGGGAAAAATATCTCCGTGTAGTCAACTTCTTCCCGCTGTTGAAACCCTTTCACTACTAATCTGACCTTGAATCTCTTGCTTCCATCACTCTCCTGCTTAACCCGGTAGACCCATTTATTGTGCAAGGCTTTCTTCTGTGCAGGTAGCTGGGCTAACTCACGTGTCTCATTAGTGAGTAGAGAATCCATCTCCTCCTGCATCGCATGCTCCCACTGCTGAGATTCACTCACTTGCACTGCCTCTTCATAACACTTCGGCTCTCCGCTATCTGTTAAGAGTAGATAATCAAGTGACGAGAGATATTTTGGATTTGGTTTGGGTACCCTAGATGACCTCCTAGGCTCCACGCCCTGGGTAGTAGCTTCTGCACCTGTAGTCTCCTCCGTTCTACGGTCAGAACTGACATCGTCGCCCCCATCTGGAAGTTCCTCCAAATCCATGTACTCGGATCCACCTGTATCCGTAGTGATGCTCCCACTGCTTTGGCTATCCTTGGCATTATCCCTGTCCTTGTACATCACCTCCTCATTGAATATCACATCCCGGCTCCTGATGATCTTCCTGTTCTCATCCCAAAAGCAATACCCGAACTCATCAATGCTGTATCCAATGAATGTGCACTTCTGTGACTTAGCTTCTAGCTTGTCCCTGACATGGTCACTGATATGAACATAAGCCACGCAACCAAATACCCGTAAGTGTGAGAGATTTATCTTCTTTCCACTCCAAACCTCCTCTGGAATCCCAAAATCTAATGGAACTGATGGCCCGTGATTAATAAGGTATGCTGCCGTATGCACCGCATCCGCCCAAAATGTCTTAGGCAAACCTGCATGTAATCGCATGCTCCGCGCACGCTCTGTCAAGGTCCTGTTCATCCTCTCTGCAATGCCGTTCTGCTGCGGCGTCCCTGGAGTAGTCCTCTCTAAGCGAATCCCATTCGTAGCACAGAACCTCTTGAACTCCTCCAGCTCGTATTCTCCACCATTATCTGATCTCAAGCACTTCACCTTTAGATCTGTCTCGTTCTCGACCATAGCCTTCCACTTCTTGAATATCTCGAACACCTCTGACTTGTGCTTCATGAAGTAAACCCATACCTTCCTCGAGTGATCGTCGATAAAGGTGACGTAGTATCTCGAACCGCCAAAAGAAGACACACTGGCTGGGCCCCATACATCTGTATGAATCAACTCTAGCTTCTGAGCCTTAGGTGGCCTTCCACCCTTCTGGAAACTAACTCTCTTCTGCTTCCCAAAGATGCAGTCTTCACAAACCCCGACTTCTACGGTGTCGATCCCGGTTAGCTTTTCTTGTGAATGTAGAATTTTCATCCCTTTCTCGCTCATGTGCCCCAGCCTATTGTGCCACAGATCTGTACTCTCATTGCCAGCTGCAATTGCGAGGGTGTCACTCGCATGTGAAGTGAGGTAGAGAGTTCCTGTTTTATTGCCTCGGGCAACAATCATCGTACCGTTGGAGATTCTCCACGAATCCCCGGTGAATGTCGAAACGTAGCCTTCTGCTCCAAGCTGTCCCACCGAAACAAGATTCCTCTTCAGCTTCGGCACGTGTCTCACGTTCTTCAAGTTCCACTTAGAGCCCTTTATCTGTATCTGAACGTCGCCCTTTCCAACAATATTGCAAGGTTCATTGTCCCCCAAGTATACTTTACCAAAGTCCCCTGCTACATAGTTCTGAAGTAGTTTCCTATTAGCAGTGGCGTGGAAAGAAGCTCCTGAGTCGACGACCCAAGAATCAGAATCGCTATCCATAGCAAGGATCAAGGCATCCTGCACGATATGAGCCTCCTGCTCACCCGCATCCTTCTTTGGTGCTTTACAGACCGAAGACATATGGACCTCCTGGCCGCAGTTCCAACACTTCTCTTTGATAGACCTAACCTTCGAGTTCGGCCTCTTCTTCACTGATTTCGACTGATTCCTGTTCTGGTTCCCTTTCTTCTGGCTTTTGCCTCTCTGCTCGAAACTTAGGGCTGAACCTGAACCTTCTGATTCGGACGATTTCCTTCTAACCTCCTCGGATAGAATCATGCTAACAACCTCATTCAGCTTCAACTTCTCTTTCCCCGCCGAATTGCTGATTGCCGTCACACAACCTGCCCAACTATCCGGCAACTGCGATAGAATCAATAGGGCTTGCACTTCGTCATCAAAAGTGATGTCCACGGAGATAAGCTGATCACAAGAGTTTTGACTAGATGCACCTTGTTTGCTGCCGACGGTTGCTCGTACATCTTCGCGAGTGCTTCCATAAGCCCCACCGTCGTCTTCTCCTTCAGAATATTGTGGGCTACTGATTTGGCGAGCGACAACCGGATTTGCCCTAAGGCCTTCCTATCCAGTACCTCCCAATCACCATCTGACTCCTCTTTCTTCTTTCCCTTTTCCTTGCCCATCAGCGGGCGATACAAGTCCTTCTGGTACAGATAGTCCTCCATCTGCGACTTCCAGTAGGCGAAATCCGATCCATCGAACTTCTCAATCTTTGATTTGCTTTCCTCTGCCATGGCTTTCACACAAATTGCTGAACGAAGCTCTGATACCAGTTGTTGGGGATTCGAAATAATCAATCGAACCCTTGCCCTTCCGGACCTTGTGTTGAAAGTAGGAAAGTAGGAATAAAACCACAAATAAAGATCTAACTTGTAAAAAACAGTAAAAGAGACGAGATTTAACGAGGTTCGGCAACGTGACTACGTCCTCGGGAGCCACACCACACAATCTTTTTATTAATTGAAGAAGAAAATACAAGCTCTCAAACAAGGGGTTAATCTCTCTGAGATTCTCTCTCTCTTTTGCAGTCAAAAAGCTCTCCTTTTGATGTCTCTCAAACCCTAAAAACGTTTTGGGGGTATATATAGAATCCTAAAACAAAACAGATTCCCAAACAGTTTAGGAAACTGTCTGGACGATTCGCGGTCGACCGCCGTGCCAAGGCCGGTCGACCGGCCAGAGAAAAATGTGTTTACAAGGTCCTGTGCACATTTGTTGTCGACCGCAGCGGTCACACCGGTCAACCGGCCAGAGCGTCAGAAACTTCTCAGTTTCCTGCAGTGCACGCGGTCGACCGGATCTGCCACTGCGGTCGACCGCACAGTCTTCTGACTGTTTTCTTCGTCTTTTCGATTGCAGCTTCGGGTCTACACACTTAGACTAACAAAGTGATCTTTCCCACAACCCTTATCGACACCTGTAATATATATATACAAGTAAAGTGATCTTCGTCATATCATATGGGCTCTCTCACGCTGCCGATCACTCTACATTCGATGCTGAGACGATCTCTCCAATGCTGAAGTGATTTTTCCCATAACCCCCTACCGACACCTGTAAAGTGGGTGCTGACGTAGCCACCAGCCCATATTCCCTCTCTCTTCTCATTTAATGCTGAGGAGATCCTCCCTCCAGTCGCCAGCCGACACCCGTAAAGTGGGTGCTGACGTAGTCACAAGCCCATACCTCACCATAACTTCTCCGTACTTCGCAAAAGTGCCCAATCTACCCTCCTCCCATAATATAAATACAGGTACTATTCGCCTTTTAGGAAGAATGGAGGAGGTCTTAAGTTCTGCTTCTTTTTCCACTCAAGTTTATCGTCTAACTTGATCATCAAAGGTACAATGGGGGAACCTATCCCCGTCCTCTCATGCGTTTTTACATGTGCATATTTCTCAACTCCCCAATTCAAGAACTAGACATAAATTCGGAGAAGGAGGCGGCCCCCTTATCAATCTCCTTTAACCTCATCGAAATCAATCATATCCTGAATCCAATTGACTGTGTGATTATATAAACCATCAATATATATATATATATATATATATACTATATATAGCGGAAAAGTGAATCTAAGGTGACACCCTAGGCTCCCACCTAAGGACGCGGCCTAAATCACATCATTCTCTAATATATTTTTACGATCCACTCCGTTGAACTTGAGTCTACACGTTCTTAACTCAAAACACACAATTTTGGTAACCCGTCGTGTTTTGACCATTCGTTGAGCCCTCCAAAAAGTTCTATTCATTCGAAATCTGTTAAAAATTACGGCGAGTGGATGAATGGTCAAAACACGACGACGGTTCACCCAAAATTGTGTGTTAGATTAAGAACGTGTAAATCAAGTTCAACGGAGCGGATCGCAAAAAAAAAAAGAGAATGATGTGATTTTAGGCCGCGTCCTTAGATGGGAGCCTAGGGTGTCACCTTAGATTCACTTTTCCCTATACTATATATATATATATTATATATATTATATATATATTATATATATCTAGATAGAGAGAGAGAGAGAGAGAGAGAGAGAAATATGGAGAACCTTGGTACCAAGTTGCTTAAACAGACTTGGTAGTGATGTGGCCTAATCTTGACCCTAAGTCACACCTCGAAGGTTAGACCGCCACCACCTTCACCAACTCGCTATGTAGATGTAGGATGCAAGATTAGGCCCACATGCACTACAAGCAATTGCTTGAAGCCCCAACTTGGTAACAAGTTTTCGCATTTCTAATTATATATATATATATATATAATATATACTATATATATATATTATATATATGATATATATATATTATATATATATATATTATATATATATATATATATATATACATATACATATATAGGGAGAAAAGTGTTTCCAAAGTTGACTGCCTTGGAAATCAGCGCTAAGGACGAGCCTAAAATCACATGCCATATTAGCTACTATAGATGCATCTGCTCGTTGAACTTCATCTAACATATCTAAAACTCCAAACACACGCAAGTTGCCGGCGCCGGTGCGGGCCCGCGTGAACCCGTTGGTCGTTATGACCTTTTCAATCCATTCGTATCAAATTTTAACGGATTTTCGAATGAAATTATAACTATACACGATGGGCTCGACGGAGCGGTCAAATTAACGACGAATATAGTTTCACCGCGCAAACTTGTGTGTTTGGTGTTAGACATATATTAGATCGAAGTTCAACGGTGCCGGATCATATCATAATGTAGCTCAATATGTCGATTTTAGATCGCGTCCTTGAGATGGATTATCTTAAGGCGCACCTTAGGAGCACTTTTCAATAAATATTAATATATATATATATATATATATATATATATTATATATATAATATATTTATATATATATATATATATATATTCAAAACAATTTTTTGTTTCTTTAATTTAATTTCTTCAGACATTGCAGAGAGAATGAAGAAGAGAATGAACTTATAGACCTATTTAGTTTGCTAACTCATCCTGCTCTTGTTACGAGAGTTCATATAATTCTTTTAATTTAATTTATATACTAAAGCCGTTGTTTGACTATGTTCCTATAAAAGATCACATTTTCCAACTTAAAGTTAATATTCAATTAATTAGTCTTATGTCCCATGTATTAAAAATCTTAGTCATAACTAAATGAGAAGAATGAAATACTAGGTACATAAATATACACGGCTATGATCAATCTCAAAATTGCTGAGGAAATTCTAGAAGGAAATAAATATGATGGGATCCTACAAGATCTTGAAGCTGCTTGATTCATCGATCACAAGGATCAAATGGTAGAAATAATGTGTGTAACAAAGCTAGCTACCACTGCTAGAAAATGGGTTATTGGCTACGGACATTTAGCGACGGAATATTCCGTCGCTATAACATGATTTATAGCGACGGAATTTCCGTCGCTATATGTCCGTAGGAAAATGATGTTTTAGCAACGGAAAATGTTGTTTTAGCGACTGAACTTTTCCGTCGCTAAAATATTACCGACAAACTTCATTTCCGTCGGTAAAGAATCATTTAGCGACGGAAATTCCGTCGCTAAAATTACTTTTAACGACGGAATAATCCGTCGCTAAAAGTTTTGGGTGGGAAAAAAATTTCGGGCGCGGGCGCCCAAAATTTTTGGGCAGCCCGTGCCCGAATTTACTGAGAGAGGCTTATTAGCCTCTCTCAGACCCGCAAACTCCCCCTCTCTTTCCCCCCCTCTCTCTCCCAGATCCTCGCCCCCCGCTCTCTAGACCCGCGCCCCCATCTCGCCGGCGCGTTGGGTGGAGCTCAGGCCCGTCACGCCCCCCCTCTTCCCCTCTCTCCCTCCGACCGGCCCCCCGCTCGCGTCGCCGCCGCGCGCGTTGGTGGATGCCGCGCACCACCGTCGCCGCGTCGATCTCCCCCCCCCCTCTCTCTCCAAGTACCCCTCCCGTCGCCCCTCAATCTTATAGTTGGTATGATTTAGATTTTGCAAAACCAAATAATTAACTGAAATCAGAAACCTCTATAAAAAAATTAAGGATTATAGTGATATAATGTATAAAGTTAGATTTCTTGCAAAAGCCAAAAAGATTAGTGGAAAAACAAGCAACCTAATAAAAAGATATTCATATGTTCAAATGTACTGATATAAAAAAAATTAAGCATTAGGGGTAGGGTTAGGGTTAGGTTAGGGAGCGGGCGGGGGGGGGGCGGTACGGGGGGGTCGGGGGGGTGAAGCCGTGGAGGTGAGGGTATAGGTTAGTTGTTAGGAGTGAGGTGTGAGCGTAGGGGTGAGTAAGGTTGGAGGCGTGAGGTTAGGTAGGGGAGCATTAGTGAGGCGGACGGTGATGTGGGGTGATGTGAGGTTGAGGGGTAGCGGGTGTAGGTGTCTGGATGTAGGGGATTATGGTTAGGGTTAGGGTTAGGGGGTGAAAAGTCCTTTTAGCGACGGAAAACTGACACGCCAGACATGCACTAATACAACTTTTGGCGACGAAAAATCCGTCGCCAATATATATAGCGACGGGAAATATATAGCGACGGATATTTCCGTCGCCAAAAAGTATAGAATTTGGCGACGGATTTTCCGTCGCTATATAACCGTCGGTAATATTTAGCGACGGATATTCCGTCGCTAAATGTCGCTTTACCTACCCTTATAATAGTGACGGCTTTTTAGCGACGGAATTCCTTTTTTTCCGTCGCTAAAACATTTAGCGACGGATTTTTGACTTTTGGCGACGGATTTGTCCGTCGCCAATAGTCCCCTTTGCAGTAGTGTACACTCTGGGGTGTACGTAACTTTCTTTTAACATTTTATGTGTTTCTTTGCATGTAAGTAGTTATAAAAATAAAATGTAAGAAAGTTATCGTATATGCTTTAATGCAATTTTGACTTCCCCTAAAAAATGGTGAAGTCACATGAAAGTCGCAAAAATGGTAATAAATTTTAATTAAATAATTTTAACTATGTTTACTAATTAATCTAATTTAACCACGTCATCTTCATATTGCACTCTCAACAATAAATTTGTTTTTTTAACAAACATTGTATTCCACTTGCATGCTGACGTGGATGTAAAAATTATTTACAAAAGAAAGTAACTAACACAATTTCAAATCACTTTCGAATGGCCAAACACCCCCAGGTGTATTGTAACCGAAGCTGATGGTTACGAGGTGACAGCTCATTTAGCAAAATGAGCTACTAAGAGATAGAGGAGGTGAGACCCACACCTTTTGGAGTGGTAAGTAGGGTGGGTCTCGCCATGTGGTTATCTCTTGATACATTATTTAGCGAAACGAGCCGCCATCTCATACCCATTTTTCCCGTATATATACACACACGCACTCAACGCCTTACATGTATTCACACACAAGTCTCTCATACCCATTTTCCTCCGTATATACACACGCACTCATCACCTTACTCGCTGTCGAGGGAAGTAATCTTGAGAACCAACCCAGGGTAAACATCGTCATCATGTTGAATGAAAGTATTCTCTTCCAAAATGAAAGGATCGTTGCACTTGTCACTTACACTGTGAAGTGTCTCTCCCTCCCGGACGACGTAAATCTCTTCGCAAGGCCGACGATCGACCCCTCGATGATGCTCGTACCTCGATACCCCGCCTTCGTTTGATCCGCAATGGCTCGTCAAGAGTAAGAACGCGAAGAAGAGAGCGCAGTACCAAGAGAGCCTCTCTGCTGACTCGATCAGGTTCGTCGACGAAAACCGAGCCATGCAAAAGAAGATCGAAGGCCTGAACCAGAGGATTTTGGTCTGCGGGTGTGAGGCTTATTAAGGGCTTGGCGTGCAGGTTGGTGTTGGCTGCTCAACAGTTGGGAGTTCTTATTCTCGGTGGGTGGGAGTTGTTGTTGCAAGTGTACGTTTGGGGAGAAGTTAAGATGGCAACTTCAAGTAGTAGGTAAACACAAAAGATGACGAGATCGATGATCTCCAATCAAGAAAAATTATCAGAATTAATGCTTGATAATTTGTAGCTAGGTAGTGATATTTTGTTTAACGCTGTGATCCAATGAAAGGAAAGATTCA
>NC_033803.1:69411902-69544329 GCF_001876935.1 Asparagus officinalis | reverse complement strand
GCACTGTTCAGGGGGACACCTCACATGTCACCCACTTGGGTCCCCTATTTGGGGTCCCTGAGGCAACACCCTTCTAAACCTAAGCAGGGTTGGGGTCTTTCAACCATAAAACTAACGGAGAGACTAATATCAGCATATTAATACGTACAATTTTAGGGACTAATATCAAAATGTGAAGATTTAAAAGACTAATATCAAAATAAAGATGATTTAAATCGAAAGAACCCTTTTTTTAAATAACATATAAACCAAAATGAAGAAAAATTTATGCATTCGCTAGCAACATATATAAAAGATCCTTCCATTTTAATATACACAATAGCAACTGAGATAATCTACCAGAAAATGAGATGAGCCTAGCGTGCCAAATAAAGGTTTAACATCATTTTTATACATCAAATAAAGATTTTATTTATCTGTTGTCGAAACTCTAGGTGTACTTTATATTTCAAAAAAGAAGAAAGAAATTGTAAATAGTTATGATGGAGATTTTTTTTTTACTAATAAAGATCAATTTTAACATTTAATATAAAAAAATTGACCAAGATAAAAATTTTATTACAAAATCCAACAATTATAGAAATACCTTAGCTCAGTTACACTGTTAAAGTATGCCTCGAAATTTTTACTCTTCTTTTTTAAAAAAAAATTATATGTTAATATACAATGTTTACTATTCACGTTGATAATAGTTTGTTCTGGGAAAATGTTACAGGCACACTGTCTGCCACACCACCAACCATAATCTCTCTATGTCTACAGTGCAGTGGGGTCCACACATGATTTTTTTAAAAAAATCATGTGTGAACCCCACTGCACTGTAGACAGAGAGAGAATGTGGTTGGGGGTGTGGCAGGCAGTGTGCCTGTAACACCACTCCCCCCTGCACTGTAGACAGAGAGAGAATGTGGTTGGGGGTGTGGCAGGCAGTGTGCCTGTAACACCACTCTTTGTTCTGAGTGAGATAAACGCACTTGGGATTGATTAATGGGTTGACAGAAAGAACAATTTTTCAAAACAGTCTCATTTCAAAAAAAAAATTAAATCGACCCTTTTTTTTTATTTACCAAAACCAACCCGATTTTTTGATTAACAGCTTAATCACCTTCCTAAACAGTCGGGGTTGCCAATCCCGACTATTTAGGAGAAACACTAATTAGAAGTCTTAAACCCTAAAAATTAATGTCCTAAATAGTCGAGGTTGGTAACCCCGACTGTTTAGGAAGGTGATTAAACTGCTAATCAAAAAATCGGATCGGTTTTGGTAAATAAAAAAAAGGGTCGATTTAAATAAAAAAAATTAAAATGGGGCTGAAGTGACAAATTGTTCTTGACAGAAATTGGATAATATATACTGGGAAAAGCAAAAAAGGACTGATGGGTCATTTTTTATTAGTTGTGGCTACAAGGATTGCAGCCCAATGGGCTAAGTTTGGTTCTTTGTACTTGCAATTTGTCCTGATCTGCTTCTAGCATAATCCAAAATTTCAGAAATTGAAAAAAAAGGGGTTTTAGCTACATACACACAATAATCAATATTTATTATATTATCCCCAAAATCTTGATTCTTAAACTTTGGAAATTTGTTTTTTCCACCCCAAACAATGGTCTTCTGAAGTTGTTTTCTTCCAAAAAAAAACAAATTATTTATTCCTAACCCCATTATCTTATCCATTTATAGCAAGCCCCCTCTAACAAACACCCTTTGTTTCCCCCTCCACTCAACATTTCAAATTTCCCAACTTCATCATGATCCCAAGGCCTCTTTCAAAGCTTTCAGAGAAAACCCACATAGACCAAACCCTGAGATCCACGCTGAACAGGCTCAGGCTAGATAACCAAACCTCAACCCACCATCCGTTTGACGAAATTCCCCAACCAAACCTCCCCCAATGCAACCACTTGCTACTCGAATACTCCCGCAAAAATCTCAACCGCGAAGCTCTCGATCTATTCATCGAGACCCACCGATCATCAAACCCCATCAACGATTTCACCCTTTCGTGCATTCTAAAGGTCTCCGGATCGATACGTGACCAATTCCTCGGTAGGCAATTTCATTCTGTAGGTATCAAGTTTGGGTTTGACGATGCAGTAAGCGTGGGCACTTCTCTTGTCGATATGTACATGAAGTGCGATATGTTGGAAGATGGAAGGAGAGTTTTTGATTTGATGAAGGACAAAAATGTGGTTTCTTGGACTTCATTGCTCACTGGTTACCTGAACAAGGGGGTCATAAATTCTGTGTTTGAACTCTTTCTCAAGATGCAATATGAAGGAATTAAGCCAAACTCATTCACTTTCGCCAGTTTTTTGAGTTCTTGTGCGATGCAAAGAGAGATCAAAATTGGGACGAAAGCACACAGTTTGTTGATTAAGCTAGGGTTTGAAACAACCACATTTGTCTGCAATTCCCTTATCAATATGTACTCGAAATGTGGGATGATTCAAGAATCAAGATTGGTTTTTGAGGAAATGGAGAATTTTCGAGACGTTGTATCTTGGAACGCTATGATTTCTGGGCTCGTGCTCAATGGATTCGATCTTGAAGCCCTGAAGTTTTTGTATTCAATGAGAGTTGATGGTCATAGATTCTCACAGCTGAGCTTTGTGACCGCCATAAAGCTGTGCGCAAATCTTAAAGCACTTACCCTCGCAAGGCAGCTTCATTGCTGTGTATTCACAGAAGGGTATGGCCAAGATTGCAATATATTGACTGCTCTTCTAGTTGTCTATTGCAAATGCGATGAAATATCTGATGCATTTGAGCTTTTTTCGATAGTTTCAGAGGATCGTAGCGTTGTTTCATGGACTGCAATGATCGGGGGCTTCATCCAAAACAATGAATCTCACCGAGCAGTGAAATTATTCAACGAAATGATGAGAAATGGAATCGAACCAAACGATTTCACATATTCAACCGTATTAACCGCTTCTCCTGCTTGCATTTCACCGTTTGAAATCCATTGTCAGGCTATCAAAACAAACTACCTTTGTTCCCTATCAGTTGGTTCTGCTCTTCTTGCTGCATATTCTAAGCTTGGAAACACATATGAAGCAATATCGATTTTCAAAAGGATCGATGAAAAGGATATTGTCACTTGGTCTGCAATGTTATCAACTTATGCTCAGGCCGCAGATTCTGAAGGCGCAATTGAGCTATTCAGAGAGATGGTTAGAAAAGGGGTTTTCCCAAATGAATTCACATTTTCAAGCGTTATAAACGCTTGCTCGAGCCCAACATCTTCGTCTGATCAAGGAAAACAATTCCATGCCTTCTCAATCAAGTATCGGTACCAAGACACTCTGTGTGTCAGCAGTGCTTTGGTCACGATGTACTCGAAGAAGGGGAGCATCGAGAGTGCTCAGAGAGCCTTTGAGAGGCAACCCGAGAGAGATTTAGTCTCTTGGAACTCAATGGTCTCTGGCTATGCTCAGCATGGCTATGGAAAGAGAGCTCTACAGATTTTCCAAGAAATGGTCGAACAAGGACTCGTGTTGGATAGTGTCACCTTCCTCGGTGTCCTTGTGGCCTGTACTCATACTGGACTTATTGATGAAGGGAGAAAATACTTCGATTCGATGATCAAAGATCATGAAATTGTTCCAACGATGGGGCATTATGCTTGTATGGTCGACCTATATAGCAGAGCTGGGCGACTAAAAGAAGCGATGGAACTCATCACAGACATGCCGTTTCAAGCGGGCCCCACAGTGTGGCGAACGCTGCTTGCGGCATGCAGGGTGCACAAGAACATAGAGCTGGGTGAGCTCGCAGCGAAAACCCTAATTCAGATGGAGCCAAACGACTCCGCTGCTTATGTGCTCTTGTCGAATGTTTACGCGACTGCAGGAAGATGGGAGGACAGAGATGCAGTGAGAAAGCTGATGGATGATAGGAAAGTAAAGAAGGAAGCAGGAATCAGTTGGATCCAGATCAAGAACAAGACGCATTCGTTCTTGGCTTCGGATAAGTCTCACCCGTTATCCGATAGAATACAGATAAAGATCGAGGAAATAATGAGTAAGCTTAAGCAGAGAGGGTACAGGCCTAATACAGAATTTGTGCTTAGGGATATGGAGGAGGAGCAGAAGGCGGCGACTCTGGCTCAGCACAGCGAGAGGCTTGCGATTGCTTATGGATTGATTTCTACACTGAAGGGGAGTCCTTTGCAGATTGTGAAGAATTTGAGGGTTTGTGGAGATTGTCATACTGTGATAAAGATGGTGTCGGCGATGGAGGACAGGGAGATAGTTGTTAGAGATTCGAATCGGTTTCATCATTTTAAGGATGGGTCTTGCTCTTGTGCTGATTACTGGTGAAACAGAGCTCAACTATGTCATGTTTCAGAAAATGATGGATGATCAAGAAATAAAGAGATGAGATTCTTTCTTCCGTGCTCGTTATCTGAATCAAAGCTCCAATTATTTAACAGAAGCTGAAGCTTTTCCAGCTCCTACAAAAACTCTTAACAAGGTATGTAGTTGGTCATTATAACTTGTGAATGGGATCTAAAATGCTTCGGAATGAAATTTACAGTACTCAAAACTCATCGACATTGAAAGAAATTTTCAGTTATGTAATTTCATTTACATAAACCGTATCAGTACAGAAGTTTTTGATGCCAACACAACCCTCTAGAGAAATGCCAACAGCAGATTGGTAATGTAAATTTGGGATTTGATGTTTTATTTAAATGTTTTTAACACATCCCCAACATGGAAATGATAACAGAAGTTTTTCGAAATGATGTGTTCACCCAAGCCTTCAGGGTTTCATAAGCAGCTCTTTAACGTAGGCAATAACCTTGGGCACATCGACAGTCCAGGCAACTGAGACCGGAGAGTAGCCTGACCAAGGATTACTCGAATTCCACCTGCATATCCAATGGTAAATAGTTGAATAACCGATAAAATTAAAGAAAAACAAAGAAAAGGGAAAGAAAAGTAGGCATATCGGTACTTCTTCAGTCCTTGGTCCATTAATGTGTGCCCAGCACAAATTCCTTGAGTTTCAACCCTCACAACCCCCTTTTTAAAAGTAAATAGATCAGGCCTGAGGAGTGCAGTGAAACAAACTGGGTCATGGAGAAAAATACCTGAAGAGTAAACTTAAACAAAGTTAAACAAAATCCACACACTTTCCTTATTTCACGTAAAGAACAAATTACAAAAAGCTTGTTCACCATGAACCCCATCAGATTTAACGTGCCAGTCTCTGTAGAACTTGGTTATGTCACCTAAGAACTGTGCATGCCTTCCTTTGGAGTTTCTTATATCAAAGATATCTGCATCTGCGATCATGGAGAAATTGCGTTAGTGAGTCCAAGTTTCACACAGTCATTTGATGAAGGGTTAATTGTGGATAGACTCCCTGTACTATCACCCAATTATGGGTTTGACCACCAGTAGTTGCAGATAGACCCATAACCGGAACTTTTTGGCTCCGTCAGGGTAAAAGAGTCAAAAACTTTCACTGGGAGGGTTCTATTTACAACCATAGAACTATAGCGGGTCTATCTGCAATGGGGCAATAGTACAGGGGGGTCTGTCCGCAATTAATGAAGAAAGAAAAGAAACATGCTTACCTGAAAGAATGGCTTGAGTTGTAATATTAATGCCCACAACCACAATCTCTGCTCCGCAAGTGAACACTATGTCAGCTGCTTCAGGATCCCCATAAATCTGCATTAACAGGATTTGATGCATGTAAACCTTTTGCATGCTCTTAGCTGAAGATACTTAGAGCAACTTTAGCAGTTATTATGAAGCTGGTCAACATTCTACTGAAAAGCCTAAGATATGTCATCTGGAACACTTCTTAGCCTTCATTCAAACAAGAATGATCGGAAGAACAAAAGTGATTTGCCCAATGGTTATTATTATAAAACATGGGATAAAGCAAATTTCCTAGTCTTACATTGGTACCATTCTCCAAAACTTAACTTTCAATACAGTTTCAGCAGCATTTTGTGGAGTGAAAAAGCCGTAACAATTAGGCGAAAATCAATAATAGACATCTTAAGAAGTGTCTCACCGTTCTTACAAGTTAAAATTATTGGAGAATGCAATGATACTAGGTATTATGGGAAGACAAGTTCTTTTTAAAGAATAGTTACATTTTAATTATTATTTTTCATTCTGTTTGATAAGAAGCTGCTATAATCGAGCGAGTTGCAGTCATAAATTCAAAGTTTGACAACACTTAATGGGAAGTTTAAGGCAAGAACTCAGTTTAGCGTGTCTCTACATTTGCTTCAGCAGCGGGATTAACATTTCCAGATGTAAAGAAAGCTCCTCCAAGTATAACAATCTTCTTCACCTTGCTTGCAAATGATGAATCTCTTTTAATGGCCTGAAAAAGTTAATAATCAACGAGTTGTTAGCCCAATGCTAATAAGGTAAAGGATATCAATCAACATAGAGAATACATATCAGGTTATCTTAGATATAATCTATCATTACGTTTATCAAATCTTGTATTGTTAGTATGATCTAAAGATAGAGTTAGATAACATTGTTGTTGAAAGATCAGGGTAGACAATAAAGGGTTACAATGTACTTACCAATGCTAAATTTGTGAGAGGCCCCAATGCAAGTACAGAGACTTCACTGGGATACTGAGAAACTTTGTCAACCAAAAACTCGTATGCACTTTGTTCAAGTTTGTTCCCTGAAGGCGGTGGGAGAAATAAATTCCCAATACCATCAGATCCATGTACAAAATCAGAAACACAGGGTTTCCCGCCCTATCAATGAAAAATAATAATGTCAACCGATGCAAGTCAAGAACAATTAGCCTCATTATCTGTTTTGAAGTTGGGGACAAAAAAAAGAGGAACAACAATCGGTTTTTGTTTTCTATATATGCTGCAAAACTAAGAATAATCCTAAAGGGTAACATACAAGTTAAAAAAAAAGTAGTCAATTAAAACTTATGCTCACTAGAAAGCATGAAGTATCTACCTTTAGTGGTTCCTGGCTACCCTCTGCAACTGGAATTTCAGGATGCCCTGCGATCTCACACTATCCTTTTCCACATTACAATTAATAAGCGATGATGGGTATGTTTCCAGGCATATAAAACTAATAATGTAAGAATAAAAGAAACGAAGAAAACAAGTAGTTTTAACTTTTAACATACGCTAGGTGAACATTTACATACCAGAAGTAAAGCATTGCGAGTAGCATCTTCTGCATGGCAATTGCCAAACACTGTTGTCAAACCTATGACTTCTACCTCTGATGATTGAAAAGCCATCAAAATGGTCATGCTGTCATCTGTTATCAAGGCAAGAAAAAGTTTTAACAGACACCAGACTGATAAATTGCATGAATCCGGTAGTTTCATTACAGATTTCAAAAAGATTAAATTAAAATGCCTCAAGGCCTTTATATGGAGCGAAAATTTGCGTAATCTAACACATTCGATAACCTAAATAAGAGCAGATGGAGAATATGAAGCAGATTAAGCTATAAATGCTTATACTTCTGACAAGTGCATATTTCACCTTGCCATTTACATATTTCACGGCGGGGCATGACCTTGTACTTACAGGCTATTTTGCGGGTAGACCCTCGCACCGGCCAATCAATGGGAACTAAAGTGATGGTGAACCAGATCACGGTTGAGTGATGGCAAATTATGATGAATAACATAAAGATTAAGTTTTGCAATTTAGCTCAGAAATTTCCCCTTATTAGACCATCCAGCTCAGTATCTTGTCAACAGGCTAGTTGAGGGGTTCGCATCTTCTCGACATAAGCTTCAGTCTAAATTGAGTAAAATGCTTTAAGTGTCTGCTGACACGATGATTTTTTTTTTTTTGATAAATATGGGAATAGTTTTGTTTGATAAATTGCAAATTTGAGTAAATACTAATTTCGCCATTAGGAAATTAAAATAAAAATAAAAATTCACAATTATTCAGTGAATCAGGAAAAAAAAAGCAAGGCGTATGGAATATTGGAAAAGGATCGGTACTTTTCCAAGGAATCAACTAAAAAAAAGTTGAGGTCTCAATTCACTTTTCCCTAAGAATTCCACCATCAATTAATAAACAAATACATTAAGAAATCGAATAAATACAGCCGAAAAAATAGTGGAAAAAACAGTACCGATCCCTGGATCTGTGTCGATGATGAGCTTCTCCTTGGATCCACCACCATTAGCGCTCCCCATTGTTTTCCCTCTCTCTCGTTGGATCGAATTAGGGTTAGGGTTTACGAGAGGGAGTAACTTTATGGGGTAAAAAAAGAAATCCAAGGAGAGATTTTTTTTTTCTTTTTTTTTTTTGGTTCTTCCCCCTTTTTTAGTCTTGCTTCTCGTTTCCAAATTCGCCGCGCTCTCGTTGCTTATAAGGCTGACGTGAGCCACGTGTCAGCATGTGGGTGGGTGGAAGATCCCAAGATCTCTGGGGGCTCCTCTTTTGTCCTCGCTCTATAAATTTGCAATTTTTTATAGGAAGTTTTCGTTTTTCAGAAATTGGTCCCTTACCTCTTTAATATTTTGAAGTTGGTACCAACTGTGACGCCCCAGGGTTCACACAAGGCTGCAGTTCAAGGTGAAACCCGGATTGTCAAACCTATCAAGCACCAAACATCATGCTACGACATGTTTCACCATCGCAGACACTATCTCTCTAGTGAAAATAACAAATAGGTGAATGTACAAACCTGTCAAGCACCAAACATCATGCTACGACATGTTTTACCATCACAGACACTATCTCTCTAGTGAAAATAACAAATAGGTGATTGTACAAAACAGGCAAATAATAGAAGTAGTACAAAATCAATATGCACAGAAGAAGTATATCAACAAATGAGCACAACTGAAATAGAATGAAAATGTCTCTGAGTCTGAAATACATCTCAACACAATGAGTCAAATGAAATCTCACTAAGGTACTCAGCCTCTACAAAATGAATACAACTTTAAAGTCTGAACAATGAACATAACTATATAGTAGAGCTTCAACTGTTAAAACTGTGCGACGGCGACTATGCTAGAACTTCGTCATCCTGCGGCTCTCCGAAACTCTAATCTGCCTGAAAGATACAATTTAAACAAAACGAACAACAACAAGAGCGTCAGAGCGCTACAGCAAGATCACCTCCATCCGCCCCCAGGGGAAGGGCTGCTAAATGAAGTGGAGGTTCTATCTATTAAGCATAGTCTACTGTCTCAAATTGTAGATCCCTAAATACCAATTCCAACTCTATGAATGAAAACAACACTCAAAAGAAAAATACTCCAAGCCTAAACCATATAGGACCAATGTCACAATCTCGAACTACTTCTCAAATAGTTGGCGCAATAATAAGAGAATATCATCCAACTCAAAATTTACCATAGGTCATATCTTGTATGCCACAAATCAAAGAATGTACCCTACTCATGGGTAATCTAACATGGGAGTAACTACAACTGATACATGGGTAATCTAACATGGGAGTAACTACAACTGATAATACATATATGTGTACATCTCCTTGTGCAATAGCGATACTCTTGTAATATATGTGTACATCTCCTTGTGCAATAGCGATACTCTTGTAATATTCTTACTCAATCGCTCTGCGGCAATAGGTTTTATCACCCTATTCCAGATACATAAAATAACAATACTATTGTAATACTCTTACTCAAGCAAGTCATGAAAGCTGCTATTTAGTCCCCAAAGTTATGGATATTACGTTATAGTAGTCCTGGTAGTTAGCTAAAATTTGAGAAGAATATTCCATTTAACTTACCTTTTTTTAATTATGAATTTTACGTTATACCCCCCTGTGTTTAAGCCACTCGGAAGTGCAAACAAAATTTGTCTATTTAAACCCCGTTTTAGTACGGGGTTTGAGTTCATAGACCCGTTTCTTTAAGTTTTCTGGGATTATGAGGGAGAAAACTACTTGTTGCGGATATATATTTAACTCGCTATGTAGTTTGCAATTTTGACGGGATAACTAATTTTCAATTATGTTAAGGACCAGTTTCAAAATATTAAACTCTTAAGTTACCAATATGAAATTGCGTTGACGTTGGATCATGAGATGGACACGTTCACGTGCTGTATCATTATAGAGCACGTGGTAGGTTTAGTCAGGAGGATCAAGATTGAACTAATCTTGAATCTTCTTTAGATCTCAATGTCACGTGACACCGACTAATCCATTAAAACAAGGCTCTAATGAAATTATTGGGTGAAAAGTGATTAGATAATCAAGATCTTCGATATGGATCTATTATTCTATTATTATAAATTAAGAAAGGCAACACTTCTTACTCTAAATCCCACATGGGTTAAGATTTCAAAAAGTTCAATACATGTTCCCAATAATTTAGTTTACATTAAAATTAATTAGAATAATAAAATTGGAAAGATATAAGAGCACCTAATTATTACATATGACAATAATTTTCTAAAAAATATATTCATATTAGCATTTAAGGTGTTAAAAATATTTTTTTTTATACACAAGTTCATTGTGTAACGCACGCCTCTAGGGGTGCATATGGTTCGAATACTTCTCGGGTATGATACTTGCGATATCCGCTTCCGCTTAGCAACCACGGATACGAATACAAATACAGATATGCCTCGGTTAGGAAAATTCATATTCATATACTCTAAAATCAGATACGAATACAGATATGCATGCCAATATATAAGCGGATATACACGCGGATATAAAAACGGATATCAAAAACCTGGATAATTTTCAACACACACAGCACAAATATATTTAAGTTTGTATGATACAGGAGAGTTCATTGATATGTTATTATATCTAAAAAGCTAATAATAAATATCTTAATTATCAACATTAACCTCAAATCCGTAACCATATGCTATCAGTTATTGGTTTTAGTAACACAATATTTCCTCAGATATTACTGTACACCTCTACGCATCGCTGGCACAGGAGAGTAGGCTTTGTGTGTTCGTAAGATTCGGTCACCTGATAATTACTCAACAAGGATAGTTTGCATATATAGGGAATAAACTTGTATAGATGAAGCTGACAAGCGAATATTGTTATTTGAAAATTAATTTCCCATGTGCACTAGTGAAAAAATAATCAAAGGATGCGGTGTGATTGGATGAGATGGAGTCCAGAATATAGCATATCCATCTACAATGAGCCGTCCTATGCAATATATATATATAGTATATATATATTATCATATATTATCATATATATATATATTATATATATATATATTATATATATATATATATATTATTTATATATATATATTTGACAATTATAACAGCCTAGAACTTGAATCGGACCAATTAACATTCGAAGTTAACAATGTGCGGATTTGCTTTGTAATCAAATTTTACTTTGAAGTTTACAGAATATCCCCCTTGACGTGGCCCACTGTTTTTTTTTTTTTTTTTGACATGGTGGTAATTACCTCTATTTGTTTATAAAGTTTGGAATAAACAAAGTTGAAAGAGCGTTACCAGCAAAAAAAAAAAAAACCCAAGTTGTATGACTGCTCTAAGAAAGGGCGGTTCTAAGGCATACATTCGGAAAATTACCAATTTGTCTCCCTATTTTTCCCATGTGTAACTTAAGACCCCGCCGCTTGCCACCGGAATAGTTTGAGTAGGGGTGTGCAACGGTCGGTTCGGTTCGGTTTTTACCAAAATTTGAACAACCGAACCGAACCGCCTATAATTCAAAACCGAACCGAACTGTTGCAAGTCGGTTCGATACGGTTCGGTTCGGTTTGTTCGGTTCTAACTTCATCAAACTTCTTATCAAACAACAAACTATGTTAAAGAAAAAAAGATATCAACAAAGTAGGAGATTATGAAGCATTAAACACTGATATAATGATATTGTTTTCAACCCATAATGATTCAGAAAATGAGTTTAGGGTTTGAGTCTTTGACTCTTTAGGGACGGGTCGAATAGGGTTTGAGATCAGAATGGGTAGTATTGCACTATATTCGGTCGGTTCGGATCGGTTTGGGTTGAAAAGTTTTCAAACCGACCCGAACCGCCCTACTCATAAAACCGATTTTTCTAGGTCGGTTCGGTCGGTTTTTTCGGTTTGGACCGAACCATGCTCAGCCCTAGTTTTGAGAGTTCGAATAGTTCTGAGAGGATCCAAACTCAAGTTGCGTTTGCGTTTTGGTGATGGTGGTTATTTGTTTATAAGTTTGGAAGACATTATACGTGTGGACTTATTATTATTATTTTTTTATAAGATACACGTAATCTAAATATTTATTGACTTAAGAGATAAACAATTACAAGCATAGTTTGCGTAGGTTAACTCAGACATTATTAAATAATAAGCAAGGATGCGGTGGGATTTGATGATGTTGCTTCAAGAATTTGGCATATCCATTTATCTAGAATGAGGCCGTTCCAACTTCCAAGGGAGATTTCGTTAGATTTGATAAAATACGCAACATAGGAGTTGAGTTCCCCTGGTTTCATTGCTTTTGAAATTAAATCATATCAGAGTTCTCCGTAGAAAATCTACAGGAGAAAGAAACTGTGACATGCTCTCGGCTAAAATGCATAAGTTGAATCATGGTATTATATCAGGACAAATCATCAAGCTTGACATAAAATATTAAAATGTGAGTTGAATCATGGTATTATATCAATACAACTTTGGGTCCGTGCTCTGCAAGACTGCAACTCACGTCCTCAAACTTAGACAAAGCTCCATATAAGTTTGATTGATTTTTGAGATAACTCCCTCTAAGCTTTAAAAATGTCGCTTTAATACCCCCGCGCAGTTTAGGGCGCTTTTCAGAACTTTTAACCAACCCCCCTAAAGGTGTTAAATGCAAGGTTTTAAATGTCGGATGTCGGGTTCATGTCGGATGGCTGAAATCCATGTCGGATAGCGGAAATCGGGGATATATCGGGGGACATTGACTAAATATCGGATTGTCATATCGGGTAGTGCGCATATATATAATATCATGTCCTAAATGTAATCTAAGCATTCATAAATTCAATATAAGCATACTTTATAAATTCTATAGACTAAACATATAAAAAAGTAAATAATATATGGATTTGGGTTCATAAATTCTTTCTATCGGGTTTATAAGAAACCCTTAAACATGAGAACTGGTCAAATAAGTTTGAGTATTTATCACTAAACCCAAACCCGATAACAAAAAACAGATCTTAAAAAAAGTATCATATCAGCCGATTTTTCAAAGCTAAAAAATAAGATGATATGCCCGATATGACCCTGATATTTCCAATTTGGCCCTGAAAACCGACATACGAGTTGAAAACGTTAATGTCGTGTCGTTTAAACCCTCAAACCGATATGTCGACCGACATGTCGGACATATCAGCTGACATTTAAAACCTAGGTTAGATGAAATGGTAGAAAAGACCAATCATCCTCTTCAAATTAGCACCAAAGCAATTAAATTAGGTTAAGTTAATTAATCAGTAATTAAATTAATTAAATCTCTAAATGGGACCAAATTTAAGGCGGTTTCGTGAAAGTTACCATTAAAATTATTAGATCAGTAATCAAATCAATGCTCGAACAGGATTTAGAGGTAGAAAATGTTCTATTCTAGTAAAGCTGTCAATTTCGACCTCATACGATGAAATGTCAGAAGACATGGAAAAATCATGAGATCTCTGGCATACCTAGGTTTAGCATATGAAAAATCAACATGAATGGTTACTAAACTTCACGACTCCCGTGAAGTTTCGGAAATTTTTTTCAGAAACCGACCTGGTTTCAGCGCTGAGGCTGAAACCGGGTTGGTTTCTCAAATTAAGTTGAAAACGGGTCTTTTTTGGGGATTAAAAGTTCAAAGAGGACTGTTTTGAAAATTTGTCCATAAATTATAAGATGGATAATACCTTAAGAAGAATTTTTCAAAATAGCCCCGTTTTAATTTTTTTTAAATCGACTGATTATTTATTTATTTATTAAAACTGACCCGTTTTGTGTCACGTCAGTTTAATCACTTTCCTAAACAGTCGGGGTTGTCAACCCCAACTATTTAGGAATGTGTTAAACCTTAATTAGAAGCCTTAAACCCTAAAAAATTATGTTCTAAACACTCGGGTTGGCAACCCCAACTGTTTAGGAAAGTGATTAAGCTGACGTGGCACAAAACGAGTCAGTTTTGATAAATAAATAAATAATCGGTCGATCTAAAAAAAAATTGAAACGGGGCTACTTTGAAAAATTGTTCTATGCCTTAATGGCATATTGGTAAACCGCCACCTCCGGCACAACACTGTTTCTCTCCGTCTCCAAGAACGTCTCTATCCTCGATCTTCGTCTCAACACCGAGCTCTCGCCAACCATTTGATCGTGACATCTCAGAACAATTCCAAGGCCAACACGCATCCTCAGAGGAGCACGCTAAAGTTTCCCGATGGGGTTTGAATCGGTCTATGCATTTCATCGAAAACTTGTGGACAATCATTTCGTGCAACGCTTCCTAACGTATTGTAAAGAATCAAGGCCGAGCCCCCATCCTCGGAGGAGGATACTAAACGTTTTCATCTCGGGCATGCATTTGATCGAATACCTTGTGTGTTTGCTTTGCGTATTAAATAGACTGTTGCCATCCATTCCACGAAACACTTGCAACATTTTGGGAGATTTGAGAGACTAATTTCGAAATGAAAAAGAATTGAGAGAACAATATCCAAAAAAAAAAAAACACCCTACCCAATTTGATTTCATTTTCTTCTCTTCCGAAACTACCCCCACGTCTAAAACCCGGCTGTTCGAAACCCGGGGGTCGGTGATAGTAATTTCACCTACATGAAGCCTTTTAACTTTCTCAGCCAAATTTTGAAAACCATCTGATTAAAAAAAAAATCGCAAAAAACGACATCTTCTAAAAATAATTGTCAAAACTAACCTAGTTTCAGTCGTCGGGTTGAAACGGGGTCGGTTTTGACAAAAAAAACTATGAAACTTCACGGAACTTTATGGGAAAGAGACTAATTTCAAAAAAAAAAAAACCCAATTTGATTTCATTTTCTTCTCTTCCGAAACTACCCCCACCTCCAAATCCCCGCTGTTCAAAACCCGGGGGGCAATAGTAATTTCACCAACCGGAAGCCTTTTAACTTTTTCAGAAAATTTTTGAAAACCATCTGATTTACAAAAAAATTCGCAAAAAACGACCTCTTCTAAAAATAATTATCAAAACCAACATAGTTTCAGCCGTCAGGTTGAAACTAGGTCGGTTTTGACGAAAAAATTATGAAACTTAGCAGCTTATAACGAAGTTAATCTATTAACATTAGGCGGTACTAAACTTTATGGAAAAGTCCCGTGAAGTTTTATATTTTTTTGTTAAAACCGATTTGGTTTTTCAGTCTGACCGCTGAAACTAGCTGAAACTAGGTCGGTTTTGACAATTATTTCTAGAAGACGTCGTTTTTTACAATTTTTTTAAATTGGCTGGTTTTCAAAATTTCTCCCAACTTTCTCTCTCGCGCGAAATATTCCTTCCCCAAATCCCGAGCCCTAGAATGAGACCTTTTCTTCTCCTAACGGAACTCCCCTCGATCAAAATTATGGCTTCGATCCCCACTACCAAACCCTAGCGATCAATGGAGACCTACGCTGACGAGGTCGGAGCTCCGGACTCGCGGGAGACGGCGGACCTCGGCGGGAGAGTGAGTCGGTTGATGATCCTCTGGACCAAGAAACGCTCGGGTTCTCCGTCGCAGGCGCCGGATTCTTCAGTTTCGACTTCGTCGGCGGCGGTGGCGGCGGTTTCTGGGGATGGAGGCGGAGGGATCTCGTAGGTAGCGCTGAATCAAGCGGATCAGCTTCTTAGAGAGGAAACCTTGAGAGCGGTTATCGAGTAAGCGGCGACTACGCAACTACAATTCTTTTTTTCTTTTTTTTTCCTTCTTTGGTTATTCTTTGGTAATCTTGAAAAAGTTATGATTTTTTTTTTCATCTATGGTTTGGAGTTAGGGCTAGTTACTTCTCTTGTACGTACCGCTGAAGAGAAGTTCAAGAGACTGACCATTTTATTTTTTAGCTTTAATTTGAATTTAACCTCGTTACAGAATTTAGGCATTTGAGATGAAGCTTATCATTCAAAACTGTAAAGGATGCCACATATACCTCTTTTGATGGTTGGGGGAAATATCCATGGCCAAAATACATATCGGATTGCAGATGTCAAGGATACGTGGTAAGTGTGATATCCCACCAACATTCCCAGAAAAAAATATTAGTCCCACATCGGTGAGAATGAGGGAATTTAAAGGGTTTATATGGTGAAGCTAAAGACTCAAGTGTAACATCGGCTAATCGATTTTGGCAGTGGTTTGAGCCAAATAGCACATTACACTCGGTGGTTCCCACGGCTTGCACGCACCAACGAGCCCGCGGGCCCGGGGCATGACAGTAAATATTGGAGTGGTAAATATTGGAGTCATATCAGATGATTTGCATATATAATATATGTCATGAAATGTAATCTAAGGACTAAGCATACAATATAGTAAATAATATATGTTTATATCACTAACTGTTATAGAAACTTAGGGAAAAGAGCCAACTGGAATTTTGCTAAATACCTTCATAAGGCTGGAATTTTTGCTAGAAAACGTTAAAAAATTTTTGCAGAACTATATTGTTTTGTGACAAGTCACATGAAAGAACATAACAACCAACATATGGACTTACATATCGGCCATGTCGGGAACATTATCGCCCAAAAGATCTTAGCAAAGTTAACTAAAAACTCTGGTCAATTGTTTTCCTCGACGCAGCTAAAGAGTTTAAATTATTGAAATTAATAATTTGACTAGGCCTAGCAAAAGAGCAAAGTAGTTAAAACCAGAAAGTAGTGTTTCATCCTTCACCCATTTGGCTAATTATTTTTGTCTCACTTCTATCCCTTCTGGAGTATAGTGGACAAAGTCTTCACATCATGTAAAAGTGGAAACAACCTCAATGACAACTTCACCAACATCAATAACAATAAAGCTTTTTTCCTGATCTCTAGGCCCTGGGGTCAAATATAATTAGTATTCTTGATGCAGGGCTATTTAATGGATAAACAGGAAATAAAGAAGATAAAATAACAACTGATTAGTAATGTTAAATAACTAGATGGTGGTATACAATTATACATGAACCACCCGTTTTTCATTTTCCTCCATTCTTGATTGTTATTTTCATGTATCAAGAAATTTTTTTAATTAAGTTTTATTATCCATTTTATGTGCAGCAATTTTGAGTTTCCGTGTACTTCTGTCAGTATCATGTCATAGTGTAAGAAACTTGTAGTCTTCATTTCATCAGCATCCTAAAATCTAGGAGCTAAGTTATTCTTATATATATAAAGCTTTTTATATGCAGAGTACCTGACATTTTCTCTCTTTCAGTTTTGTGGATGAAGCAAGATGTAGAGAAGTTTCTTCGTGACCCCGCCCAACAACAATTGGCATTTGATGCACTTCATACTTCCTTACCTTCGATTAACAGCAGATCGTATAGCCCAGCACTATTGCCTACAGTCTTTGGCTGTGCCAGGTAATAGCTTGCCTGATGGGTCCGGCTCTCTAATTGTGCTTCAGAAAACCTCAAGAGTCTCGTTTTCCTGTAATTCATCTTGCAGGTATTCCGGTGAATCTCCCGCATGATGATGGGAACACAACTGTCAAAGTGGCAATCAAACAGAGAAGGGTTCACAAAATATTAGCAAATTAAGTTCCCATTCTTCTAAGAACAGTCATCTAATTGAAGAAAGAAAAGAAGAATAAAACAGAGCACGTGCATGCATATTTAGCAATAGCAGTAGCAGTGTAGTGGTTTACGTTACTGCTCCAGGATGATGTGAAGGCCTGATGAAGGATTTGCATTTGAAGGACCTGAAAATAATTCGAGGAGGGGTTTTGGTGGTTCTGCTTCAGGTAACATTAGGTTGAGCAGAAACAAAATGGATAAAGAGCCAGATGTCAGCAGACACAGGACAAGCAATAGAGTGGCAATGTTCCATGATTGTGTAGTGGAGCGCAAGGATCCAGACTTCGATAGATGCTATGACAGGCAAGTTTTCTAGGTGGTTGTTCTAGTCTGTTCATTAAACCTTTGGTGTTATTCATCATATTATCTAAAGATGTAGATTTCTGATCGTGTTCTCCTATTTTCTTTTGTTTTCTTCTGATGAAATTTTAAATGACTCTCACCTTTTGTTGCTCTGATGGCACAGGATGCACAATTTTGTATTATTCTCCTGTTTTGAGCCATGGAGTTTGTGTTATTGATTTTGTATCTTAAGAACTTTCCTGGAATCACAGTCTTTTTTCTAGTTATAATACGAAAAAGGTACATCCTGGATATTATTTATAAAAGAAGTCACATTCTTTCTGGCTATTCTTACAACTGCTGCTAAATTTTTACTACCTTATGTTTTTGGTTCTTTGGCGATCAATCTAGTTGGTTACCAAGAAGCTCCATGACTACTTTCTACATTCACCTGTTAAATCATGTTTCTCGTTAAATAATTGTTGTTTATGATGATGATATTCTATGTTTTCTAGAGAACATAGTGATCATATTTATCAAATCATATCGATTTAACAAGAAAGTTGTATCTAAACCTTATCCATTTTGTATGTGTTTTCAGATACATGAAAATATATGATCCTGGCTTTGGATTTAGTGCAGGCTCATACCCTGTGCAACCGCTATTTTCACCTGCAGTGAACTATAATACAGAATTTCACAACTTGGTGCAGGCCATAGGCCTCAAATTTGCATTGATTAGACTCACTGGTCTGTTCCTGAACAAATACATGGACATGGGCTTGTACAATCACCGCGTTCTCCAATTGGCTATGGTCCCCCAGACGCTATGATCACATCATTTAATCCAACTCGTGCTGGCTCTCATCCTGCGTCACCAATATATATGCATCCATCCCAATACTCTCTCCCATTGCGCCCTGGTATTTCCTTTGTCCATCCACATGAACATGTTCATATTTTTGCACGGGTAGGTGCATATGTTGTTGCTTGGTTTAAATCTTAAACTAGCAATGTCTAATAGCTCCTCTATTGAGGAGCATCTCCGATCTAAGCGATGGAGACTTAGACATGGAGGAGATGGAGATGGAGATGGAGATGGAGATAAAGATGAAGAATTTGGAAGGGAAATGGTGCTATTTATAGCCTTCTCCAAGTGATAATATAGTGCTAATTGTCATAGTACTTTTTTGCTGATGTTTGTTCCAAACAGTTATATTTTCATTTTGTGGTGGTTGCATTTGTGATTTTTTGAAGTTGGCTACCCATTCAGTTCCTTCTTCTTACAAATCTTGCTAATCAGATCATTTCGGTGAATAGGCTACTTACATCACTATCAAGTTGTCTGCACACAGACAGTTTTCTATGCCCATGGACAGGCTACTTGATCAATTTAATAAGTCGATAGTCTAATGTAAGACTTAAACTGATTGGCCCAAGTTGCTTGATGAGTACCCAATCCATATGCGGATTGTCGCAACATAATTTGGGTATGTTGATATTAAGTTTCTCATTATACGGATTTGTTAGGTTGTCAATTCTGAATATTTGTCTACTACCGCTTCTTTAACCCAGACCTTTCTTGGACACATGATGGAACTCTCAAGTGCCCGGGTTTTTTGAGATGGACACACAACCCTTCTTAAAAGCTAATGTGAAAAGGTCTGCTTAAAAGTTTAGTGTATAGGTCTATAAAGCTGATTAATGGCATTACCTGATAAGAAGTTAATATTAGCACCACGATCGTGATATAATTTCATGATTGCTAAGTATTGTGAAGTGTATTCAATTATAGTGATTGTCAACATAACACTATCTAGTTCTTTGTCTAGACAATCTGTGAGAGGGATGTCAAGGTTTATGTCAGTATATTACTATCTGTAAGAATAAATCAACTGCTATGTTCTTAAAGAAGATGACATAAAAATTTGATCTGCGAGCACTGACGCCAAAACTTTTAGTTTGCCTAATATCTCTTGGAATTGACATCGGGTGTTTTTCTTTCTTAAGAGATTGTTTTGTAAAAGTTGTACTCACGTTGCTCGGTAGCTTCACAAATGACATTAAGAGACTGTTAGGTTTGCTGCAGAAACAGCTCGAAGCAAATTTTGCAGAGATATTGTTGCATGCAGCATTTGTTGCTGGAAATCAAATTCAATTCAAATTTATTGTTTGCATATCTATAATCTTATTGTGGGAAAGGCTGAAAAACAATTGGTGTAAAAGCTGTGTAATTTTATCACATAAGGAAAAAGGATGCGTAGTTTTATCACATAAGGAAACGGGTGTGATCGTTTTCTTATTTGGAACAGGACAGATTTTTTGATGAGGTGGGATTTTTTTTTTTCTTTTAATCTCTATTTTTTGGAGGATGCAATTTTTGCTCCCTCCAAATTGGCTGTAATTTGCTACAGTTTTTTCCTACAAATGTAAGTTTGTTTGCCTTTCCTAGTTAAAATCTTGCAGACCAAACAATTGAAATATGAATTTGGTTGCAGTATTTACATCTGCAACTTTATTGACAGCCCCTAAGCTAAAAGTAAAACCAGGAAGATCTTTTTGCATGCTTTTAGTCGTAGAAGTAATGTTGTTTTATACATTCTTGTATTGAGTTTCATATTTTTAACATAACTTCATCAATGACAATAGAAGTAATGTTGTTTTATACATTCTTGTATTGAGTTTCATATTTTTAACATAACTTCATCAATGACAACCCCATGTTTTTGATATATTTTTGTTTAATATTGAGTTTCATATTTTTAACATAACTTCATCAATGACAACCCCATGTTTTTGATATATTTTTGTTTACTTTTACTGAATTTAGTCTCCTTTTCTTTTCTCCTTTCGATCCTCAGACTCATCAGCAGCAATCTGAATCAAGTTTTGGATTAGCCCGACCCTGGTAAGGGGCTTGGGCATGCCTGCACCTGCACCTGCCAGCATGAACTCTAAGCTTAAATCCATGGACTGCCTTGGCTGAGGCTCTTTTACATGCTGGCAGGATGCTAGTGTGTATCATCTTTTATTTTCTTAGGTCAAAATTTTACAGCGAGGAATGAACGCAGAGGTCCTCATTCTTCATGATGGCTTATGATGATGCTGAGTTCAATCAAGTAACCTGCCCAGCTTTAAGGCCATCTGCAACCCCTGACGATGCTATCTTCAGCTTGCGGGACAAAAAATGGGGTTATTTTTCTCATTTTTAAATCACTGAGAGTTAATTTGGATACAGCTTCATCAAGCAGAAGGAACAAATCTAGGGATCCCCACCCTCTCCCCTCTGCGCCCATCATCATTATAAGTTTGGGGAATAAACCCATGTAAATAAGAAGCAAAAGCCTGGAATCGAATTATACCTTCGATCCTCAAATGCTCACTTGGGATCAGCGGAGGGTTCTCCTGGTCAAAGGGTAGAAATTTGCAAGGAATGGTAGGAGGCTCTGCAGAGCCTTTGAATTGACCCCCAGGACCCTGCACCTCTTGCAGAAATTTCTTTCAACCGTTGTAGCTTGCCATGATGGTTGGTTGAAAGTTGAAACCCTCACGTTGAATGTTATTTATTATTATAATCTGGATGCAACCAAGGCGTGAAGTGGGTGCTAACTGAATTGGATGATGGGTGTACTGTATCTACTGGACAACCGGTGGTTAAAGAGAGAATCAGCATCAGCATGCTGCTGACTATCTACCTAACAAACGTGCACCCGTTAAATTTTTCTAAAAACGTAACCTACCATTATCGTTACTTTCTTTTTTTATTATCTCTATAAATTAAAGCCAAATTTTCAATTTTGTTGGATACTGGCTTAGGAATTATGAGTAGAGAAGTTTTTGAACCGTGACATAATGAGTTGTCTCCCTTTTTTCCCCCCTCTTCTTCTAATTTTTTAGGTACCTTATAAACTAAATTAAAGCTCAAGGGACCACATCAAGGATCACAGATAAATCATACTATTACAGAGTTCGCACAATCTATTCTAGCTTGTTTGCTATTGTTTTTTGGTGCGTTCACCTCATGGTGAGGAGCAAATCTACCGACTCCAACTTTAAGAATCATGCATATTTTATTATTGCTATACATTAACTAATAAAGCTTTAGTGTTTTGATTAACCACATCCTCATCCTTTTGGTTGATGCCTAACCTCATCCTCATTGTTTAAGTAGATTAATAAAGAAATTGGTAGTCTGTACTTCTTTTAGGTGATCAGGGTCCAAGAATCTCATACGATTCAAAGAAAATTGGTTGTCCTTCTTGAAGAAGGAAATATTAATCGCTTGGATTTGAATCTAAATTGCTCGGGTGTCGTATTAAAGTCCCTGTATGCGTGGGAAATTGCGAGAAACTTGAGAATTGAATCTGTATTATTCTATCTAACTGACTTAGAAAAAGAATGATTAACAATCCTCTCAATATAACTCTCTAACTGACTTAGAAAAAGAAACTATAATTCTCTTTATTGGTTCCCCGATTTACAAAATAGGAAAGGATGAAACCCTCCCTTTGTTTAAAATTAGGTTCTTCTTTGTGGCGATGGGAGTTTGAATCTTGTATCCCGTTGACGATCCGAACACTTCAACTTCGTGGGGGCGTTGGTCTTATCTCCTTGACTTAACGCATTGAGATAGCAAGTTTATAACTCCAGCCGAGTTTTGAGAACTCTCTGTGAGAGTGTTAAGAACTTGTCAAACTCTACACGAGTTTGGGGGAACTTGTTTGAACAAGTTGGAAACTCTCTGTAAGAGAGTTAAGAACTCTAGGCGAGTTTGAAGGAAACTTGTTTGAACAAGTTAGAAACTCTCTGTAAGAGAGTTAAGAACTCTAGCCGAGTTTGAATCCCTAAGAATGGTTGATTTTAGAGAGGAGATGAACCTCCAAGAGAACTAACTGAAATGGGTTTAAAGAGCAAGCCAAGAGCTCTAAGAATGCTCCAAGAAGACTCTCCAAGAAACCCCTCTCCTTCTCTTTCTTCTCTCTTTTTCTCTTATTTTTGGCCCCCCTTTTCTCCTCATTTTTGGCCTCCTGTTCTTGCTGGAGATCCAGCCCTATATATAGGGCAATCAGGAGGTAAGGTGCCCCTTAACACGCCTTTAATTGTGTCCATACCTTGACAGGATAGTTTTGAAAACTGTTCTTGAGTCAAAAACGCAAGGGTCGTGTTCTAGAGAGAAAACGCAGGTAAACTCTGCGTTTGAGTTCTGAAAACGCAGGGCGAACTTTGCGTTTGGTCTTGGCAACGAATAGCGACCTCTGTGTTTGAGCTCTGAAAACGCAGGGCGAACTCTGCGTTTGGTCTTGGCAACGCAAAGCGACCTCTGCGTTTGAGCTCTGAAAACGCAGGGCGAACTCTACGTTTGGTCTTGGCAACGAATAGCGACCTCTGCGTTTGAGTTCTGAAAACGCAGGGCGAACTCTGCGTTTGGTCTTTGCAACGTAGATCGACCTTTGCGTTTGAGCTCTGAAAACGCAGGGCGAACCCTGCGTTTGGTCTTTGCAACGTAGATCGACCTTTGCGTTTGAGCTCTGAAAACGCAGGGCGAACCCTGCGTTTGGTCTTTGCAACGTAGATCGACCTTTGCGTTTGAGCTCTGAAAACGCAGGGCGAACCCTGCGTTTGGGATCTGAAACACATGGCGACCTCTACGTTTGAGATCTGGAACGTATGGCGACCTCTGCGTTTGAGCTCTGGAAGCGCATGGCGACCTCTGCGTTCTGAGCTTCTAGGACGCGGAAGAGGGTTTCCGCGTTTGGATTTGTAGAGATCGTCAATTGTAATCTCTTTTCTTTAACTTTTGTGCAGATTGTTATCTTGTAATCTTTACACTTGGCGCTTGTGGAATGTAAGAGTCGTCAATTTGTAACTCTCGCACGTTGTCGTTAAAGTCTTCACATTGTAACTTTCATCGACTGTTGCGGAGGTCGTCATATTGTAACTTCCGCTTGTTGATGTGAATGATGTCAGATTGTATCTTTCATCATCTGTTGTTTTGTGGGGATCAGCTATCTGCAGTAATTTTTAGACAACCTACATCCCCTTATCTTTCTTCAAAATTACAAAACAACGGTGAATTTCGAAGGTTATAATTCTATATTCTAAAGTTATCAAGCAATTACAATCCTCATTCATGTGACAATAAATTGTATTTAAAGATTTTTGGAAAACACTAGTTGACTCATTTGTGAAAGGGAACAAAAGAGCATCATCACAACGAATACGAGGGTGATGGCGTGTGGGGACTAGGAACCAAGGGCTTTGCGTGGAGGCCCTAAAAACCCTTCTAAGTCCAACCTCTCTCTCCTTTCGATTCTTGAAAGAAAAAAAACCCATCATTGCAAATCTTGGGCCCAGCCGAATCCATCATCATTCTAATTGCCCTCCAAAGCCCCCATCATCACGTGATACGCCATTAGATCTTCTCCCCCTCATGATGCCTCACATTTATAGAGAAGTGAAGAGAGAAGACTCTCTCTCTCTCTCCTCTCTCTCTCTCTCTCTTCTATATATACCCTGCCAAGCTCAAAGCTAATCACAACTCTTTCCTTTCCCTTGAAACTTTTTCTCTCTTCCATCCATCCATCAAAGTGGGCTAAAGTTTTTGTTTGGTGAGAAGAGGCCCAACTACCAAAAAAAGGTGAATGCATGAAGCTTCTCCTAATGAGAATGCATGCCTTTTTCGAGCTCCGACTATAGTACAATATGGAAACTTTTTTGGTGGCCGTCGTCGCTTTTTCATAAATATAATACCCCCCCTCTCTCTCTCTCTTCTCTTTTTTATTTATCTAACTATTGCAGATCAGTCAATTGAAGCGTAGAGTTTGCATTGCATTCTTTAATTCTGTTTTTATTAGCAAAAATAAAGGCTTTCTCTAATAATGCATGACAAGTGTTGTGGTTCTTTGGTTGATTTATTTTTTTATTGCTTTTTTTTTGGGTATAAAATAGTATAAGAGAGACATGAGAGAATTTTTTTTTTTTGGTATAATATTGGTTCACTTTGATTAATATTTTGAGTATTTATTAATAGCAATAATAATTAACTAAAATTAACCTTGCGTTGTTGTTGTTTTTCAGGGCCGGGTGATGGAGAGGCTCAACAAGTTGTACCTGCAGAACTGCTACATAATGAAGGAGAATGAGAGTCTGAGGAAAAAAGCTCAACTCCTCAACAAAGAGAACCAGGCTCTCTTGTCTGAACTCAAGCAGAAGCTCTCCAAGCCGAGCCCGAGCCCTAACCCTAACCCTAACTCCTGCAATCCTAGCGGGAGCAAGCCCTGATTTGTTAATTGACATAGTAAAAGATTGTGACGGGGGACTTTTTTTTGGCGCTTAATTGAGGATATATTATGTATTAATCAGTTGAATGTCACATGTGAAAATATATATGCATCAGCTTTACTAGCTTCTTAATTTGTTATCTTAATTCTCTGTGTGCTTCACCACAGCGTAAACAAGAGAAGTTTGTTAGTAGCTCAAATGTTAATTTATCTTGGCTTTTAGCAGATCATATATGTATACCAAAGATTATGGGCATTGGTGAAGGAAACAATTAATATGGTTAGTCTATGTCAGCAACATGACTTTTTTTTAATGGACGATTGAAGAGGAACAGAGAAATGTCGTAATTAAAAAGGAAAATGATAGGGGTACACCCTCAATCACAACTCCAACCACACGTCATCTCTCTCTTTTGTGCTACAGTATACCGGACCCCACATGAGATTTTAAAATTTTAAAATCTTATGTGGAGCCTGATGCATTATAGCAAAAAAGAAAGAGGATGTATGGTTGGAGTTGTGGTCGGGGCACAGCCCCTAGTGCCACTCAATTAAAAATGAGTACTTTTGGATCCCCCACTGCTTTTTATCCCAAAAACCAAAAAACATAAATTTTAGTTGAATTGAAGCTACGACAACTGTGACTTCAAAAACTAAAGAGAGTAATCCTAGTATCTTTCAAACTTGGGTACAGAACAGTGTCAGGCTTCCTCAAAGCTGGCCCTTATATTCTCAATCTTGACAGCCAGTAGCATTTGAATAACCAGGTGAATTGAGTTTGCAATGCACGTGGTATAAATTTTTAGATTTAGCTAAAATTGATAATTCAGTTTAGCATTTCACTCCGATTTATTCATTGAACCCTTTTAAACTAATTTGGAGATTATGTATATGTTTAAACAAACATACGATGGACTAGTGAAGATCCAGAAGGAGCAACACTTTTTTTACAAATCTTATATCACTATCAAACAATGTACATGAGAATATAAATCAAAATAGTTTACTACACTTATTTCTAAATGAATATAAATCAAAACTCTCTCTCTTCTATATTAGGGGCTGTTTGGATGCTTTTAAGAAACCAGAGTATTTATGACACAAAATAAAAAGTGGTTATCCACCTCACCACTTTCCATTTGAGTGTTTACATTGTTTGGTTAGAAATCTTTGTGAATCCTAAAATAATAGTATTACATTGTTTGGATAGTATAATATAAACTAGAGTATTTATGACACAAAATGAAAAGTGGTTATCCACCTCACCACTATCTACAAAGTTTTGACTTTTTTTAGTTTTTTGGACACATTTATAACATTGTGTCAGTTTTCCAACAAAAATCACTCCTAATTTTGGTGATTTTGGGCCAGTTTGGTTGCTGAAGAGGGCTTGGGAAAGTCTGCCAAAACTGACAAAAACTGTCAGTTTTGGCAAGCTTTCTGCCCATTTCAACTCTTCTTTTCAGCAACCAAACGGGCCCTTTGCTTTCGGTGACAACTCATCAAAATGTGTAAGCTTTCCATGTAAAAAGGAAATTTAAACAAACAATATAAAGTGATGAAAGCTAACATTGAGACCCACTTTTTTACACTTTCTATCCTTTTACACGGTAAAAACATACAACCAAACAGCCCCTTAGTTGCTGCCTTAGAGGTCAGATCTCTTTACCCTTCTATCACACTCTGATTTTATGTCCGAGATATCAAATGATTATCAATAATGATTCGGAGGCTTTGAGGCGGGGTGTAGCCGCCGCTCGGAAACAATCGAAATCCAAGGGATGTGACCTCCGTTGCTGTCCGTACACCTAAGGCGACCTTTGTGAACTCTGGCTTCGTGATTCCCTTGATATGTTGTGAGTCTAATCAGAAAGGGTGGGTAATTTGGTCGAGCATCTCGAGTTTGAGGGTGTCAAATATTATGCATGATGATGAGTTTCGGGTGGGCAGATCCTATAGGTGTGACCTTCTTTTGCTAGTATTTGTAATCATGTTGGGAAGTGAAAAGGGGGGAGTAGCGTCTTGAAACTGATGGGGGGAACCTACTACTGAGGGGCACATCCATTATAGGCTAGATAGAACTTATACACCCCTACCCTATTGTTTCATCTGCTTGTCACTTATGTATCCTCGTGTGACATCCCACTAATTTAGTCCAACGTCGGTGGGAGAGTGAAAAATTGAGGTGTTTATATAGTGAAAAATAAATACTCAAGTGTAACATCAGCTAGTCGGTTTTGACAGTGTTTTTACTAAACAGTACGTTACACTCGGTGGGTCATACGGCTTGCACGCGCCAACGGGCCCGGGGCGTGAGCCAACGGGCCCGGGGCGTGACACCTCGTTGCCCTAAAGTTTTGTAAACTTACACTCTTATACCATCACTTGTTTTTGGTAGCACTTATATACCCCAAAGTTATTAAAACTTGTACCTAAATACCCTAAAGTTTTTAAATATGACACTTAAAAACACCGAAGTACTTAAATAATGTTGATGTCAGATGCTTAGCAGCGGGGTTTAGGGCTAATTTTGAAGAGCTTAGGATCCTTTAATCTCCTTTGATGGCTGATCTCCTAACATGAAGAGAGTCCTGCATATGTACAACTTGTTAGAGGACCGGAGTTAGGTTCTCTGGTGATTCCTCTGACGATCAAACTAGTTATGATCTGAATATGAGAAATGAATTGGTATAGTTCTAACTAAGTGTGCAAAAATCACATACCTTTATTTAGTAGGCGATGTGCCTATTTATACCGAGTTTTACGAGGGTATTTATGTAATCTTAGTCGAGTCCATGTAGTCGGGTTAGTCAGTTGATACCTTTATAGGTGTCGGCATTAGGGGTTCGAGTCACCCATGTTAATGCGACGGAGACAAGTAGAGTAAGGTGTTGACAAGTCTGATGAGTCATTAAGACTTTTGGCATGGGTGTAATGATGACTCCGACTGGCATTTAATGTGACAATGACTAATGATAAGTGCAAAGATCATCGTCTTTTCTTTTGTCTGAGCCTTCGAGGGGGACGAGAAGTGTGATGCCTTTCATCTGAGCCTTCGACGAAGACAAGAAGTCGGTGTGTCTGGGTTGAATTGGTGTGTAGTCTGCTTCAGACACGTGTTAGCTAGTTGAATGTGATTAACACTTGTTTATTTTTATAGCACAACAAACACCCTCAAATTTGTATAGCTGAGGGTATTTATGTGCAAATTTTAAAAACTTTATGGTATTTAAGTGCTAGTTGTAAAAACTTAAGAGTATTTAAGTGCTAGCTGTAAAAAAACAATAAGGTATTTAAGTGCCACTAAAAAAATAAGGGAATATAAGTACGAGTTTAAAAAGCTTTAAAAAAAAAATTTCCTCCCAAATAAAAGTTAGGGTTTAGAAGTGAAAAATAGTTCAAACAATAAGTCATATAAGCGTCATTTAGCCTTGTGTGGTGAAGAGAGTGTCGTTTCAAGATTCATGATGTAAATAACACTAATGTCTATTAGTATAGTCTTTAGGTGTCACCATCTCCTTTTCCCTATATGACTTTGTATTGGCCTTAAAATATCTAGACCCAAACCAGTTGATTTTGGGTGGGAGCTTGATCGTGTCAAGGGCTAAAGCAATCCTACAGCCCATTTAATCAGATAGCTGGGCCTGAAAGTAGTCCCCCACACAACAGTATTCCCTTTTTGCATGGTTTGTAGGTTGGCAGCCAACAACCTCCTTCCTGTTCACAAGCACACACAGCATCAAATAATCATGTGCATCTTTAACATTCACAGCATCTGGTTTTTCTACATCTATATAGAAAACACCTAGATAACTAGTAACTTGAGCTTTATTTGGATTTCAAAAAAACCTCAATATTTACGTCCCTACACTTTTTCTACCTCCTGAACAAAAACTAGATCCCGCATCCATGAACATTTTCAGTGCGAGCATAAGCTACATGACACATCGATCTCAAAATCCAAGGACGCAAAATATAGAACATTTTGTCGTCGTTCATATTATTGTTTACATTCAAAAGGAGCATCGATACTGAAGACGATCTAATATCAAACATCAGAAACATATGGCGTGGATATAATCTTAAGGTTTAGAGGATCCAACAAGATTACCAATTTTCTCTCTCCAGTTTCTTATCCGTGGAGCCCTACGCTATGAGTTCTATAATAGTTATGAAGATCCATTAATATAGAAAGGTAGCAACGTAAAAACAAGGAGAACGAATTGTACAGCATTCTAGATTTCGTGTAAATAAAAAAAATGCATTTACCAATCAATTGCAGTTGCTTAAGATCGTATAACTACAGCATAATTTAAAACAGCCCCAGTACGATCAAGCCGTACTTTCAAATCCTCAATAATGCCAAATCACAAAAAACTTATTCATCACATCAAGGGAAAGACAGAATAAAATAGAAGTTGTGAACTAATTTAAAACTTAAAATATCTATTATGGCTCACTTATGTTACCTGCAGATCTTTGAGCTGGGGACTTATCCTTTGTCTCAGAAGGAGGCTGCAAGGATTCAGTATCTTTCACTGATTGCACTCCAGCTTCATGCAGTATTGACTCGTCTCCTAACACACAGCTGAAAAGTACAATGAGAAACATGTACAGTGTTAGGACCTGTTTGTTTGCATGAAATTCTTGACAAAAGTGGGCCTCAGACCAAGAATTTTGTCAGCCACAAAATCCCAACCGAGGGTTTGGTTAGTTTATAAGGAAAAGTTTGATGGGAAAAGTGGTAGGACAAGTGAGTCTCCTGTTCAACTTTCCGCTCAACTTTACATCCGACCAAACAAAAAGCTTTCGAAAATGTTAAGAATTATGAAGAATTCTGATATTGTGAGAATTTTAAACCCCCTTTATCTGTTGGCTAGCAGAAAGCAGCAAAATCTGGAACTAGCACTTATACCTCTGTTCAATTCAGCGTCAGGAGGTCTTTGAAGCAAAAGAGAAGCGAGTTTTCGATTAGGTGCGATCAAAACAGCATTTGGCCCGGCATCAAAGGTGCATGCCGCCTGTCACGGAAGATATGTCGTATTCTTCTCTTAGTATAGCAGACATGGCGGCAAGAAAAAAAACTCAAGGTGTTGAACTTGGTAGGAAATTCAATGAGAATCAAAAGAACCAAACAGTGTTGGTTAACCTCCATGTCAACGTTTTTGTATGCAATGCATTGAGTAAGTGAATGCGAGAACTTGCCAGCAGCCATAAATGTTATCCTATCTGATGCGCTAAATAGATGGCCATTATTTTTACCATTGTAGGGTGTGTACCACAAGTCAGAACACCCATATAGCAAAAAAGATAGTTCTTTATCACACAAACCATCAAAATTATTTTCTGAATAAAAGAACGGGAATAAAATTGCAGAAGGAAAATCCCAAGATAATCTTATGTCATAATGAAAGGAGAAAAAGATCTTTTTTTCGTGAGAAAAGTCTCAATTTGAGACTGTTGGCACAAAGCATTTGACTATGCCTCTACCAACAGATATCCCAACTTGTAAGTTTACGAAATTTGCTCTGACCAGCGACTGACAGATCAGAACACCCATCCCCATCATCCCTTCAATGTAACATACACTTTAGATCCGTCAACATGAGATTGGTACTCAAGCAACATAACAACTACCGACTCAGTAAAAATTTAGTGCTATTTGCGGAACATATTCCCAACTTTGTTCTCTGCTAGAACACATATAGACGCCAACATAATCACGTAAATCCCCATATGAGATCACAGCCAGGATAAATAACAGATTGTCATTGACGGAAATAAATATTTTCCAAAAAAAATGTGAAAAAAGATTGAAGCACGCCACTTACTACCAGCAACCTTATGGAGAAGTAAGCTAACTAAGACTTTCTTTAAGTTGAAGCCAAATAGGATAAACAAGTATTATGCTAGCTTTATATGTGTCCCCTGAATAATGTGTTGGTAAGCATATTGGCAAAGCTAGTTAACTTAGCAGACTTACAAATGAATTGAAGATATAGGATCTGGAGCATGGCCTAAAGGAGAATGAAGGTGAATGACTAAATGTTGCTGGCTCTCTTTTCCTACAACATGTAATATGGAAGGAGTGATGCAGAATGGTATCTGTATCATATTATTCTTAAAAAATCAATTCAGATGACAGATGATCAAGACGTGTGAAATTTTGTCAAGGAGAATATAATGAAGCACACGAAACACAAGAGGATGTGGCATAAGGAAATCAAAAGGTTTATAGAGTCATATATGTCAACTTGTATATCTTATGAACGTTTTGGATTGGTCCTGAAAAAAAAAAGAATAGAACGTTAGTAGGCAACAACAGAATTCTATAGCATCGACGAAACAGACGGAACAACTAGGCTCTGTGAAATGTACACCAATGCTACACAAAGATATCCTAGGAAAAGAAATCCAGTTTTGCTCGGTTTAACCAATTTTCAGTATTTCGCTTCTAACCTGTTAAAGGAGAAAGGGGAAGTTTCTTTAGGGTAAAGGTTCTGTTGTAGATACTTCCCCTCTTTTTACTGTCAGTGGAAGTTCATTTCAGAACACTGGAGCCAACATCTACAGCTACCAGCTTATGTGCTGTTGGAATTATGCCACAAATGATGGGTATAGTTGTAAATACTGCAGCAGTGGGTGGCAGAGGAAGAACAGTGATCTAAAGTGCAAAAGTTGCAGTGGATCTCGAGTCTAGGCTCTGATAATTGAAATTACTCATCACGAAATAATCGACTCAACCAGTAATCAAAATGCTCCAATACTGTATTTAGTTAATTTTCTGTATTTAGTTTAGTTCCACGTTGGTTACAGTCAAATTACTTTATAATCATAATACTATTAATAAGACTTGAGAGGAGAGATACAAATCAATCCTTTCTAATTACTCTTTCTAAGTGGT
The DNA here is from genome assembly GCF_001876935.1 of Asparagus officinalis. NCBI lineage: Eukaryota > Viridiplantae > Streptophyta > Magnoliopsida > Asparagales > Asparagaceae > Asparagus > Asparagus officinalis. The sequence continues at coordinate 69,512,114 of NC_033803.1, read as the reverse complement.
ATCAGAGACGCATCTCAGTGCTCCATCAAAACCCTAACCCCCATCCACAAATCTCAGCCTTTAACTCTACCGTGGTACTGTTCATCAATAAACAGTACCCAGTACTGTTCACAGTTGAAAACGGTGGCATGTACTGTTCATCAGCCCTGTTCCCCAAAAAAGACCCAATTCATGTTCATTGGTACTGTTCAGCAACAGGAAGCAGGTCCGATTCCTGTTCATTGCACTGTTTACAGACAAAAAACGGAAGGGACACGTTTACAAATTTCCCCTTCATATTGTTACCGGATATGCTTGAGATTGGTTTGTTGGATTGTACGTTGGATGTGCTAGTTTTCATTGTTGATTGATATGGTTGGTATTTATCAGAACTTGTTGGAGTTTGGTTTGTTGGGCCAGTTGATGATTGATTGTCACAGTTGTTTGGAGGATCTTTTATTTGATGGCTTCTAATTAGAAGAGTGAAGAGAAAACAAAGGTGAAGACCACTTCGAAAGTGATATCTATCAAAATCACCGATAGGAAGTTGGATGGTGATAATTACTTATAGTAGAAGCAAGTAATTGAAATTCATGTTGCGAGGCGTCAAAAGACACGACACTTGACAAAAGGTACTCCTGATCTAGTGATTGAGTGGATAACTGACGATGCGTTATTTCTTGGACAGATCATCAACACAATGAAGACACGAATTCAAGATCTGGTGCTTCATTATCAGAACGTGAAGGAGTTTGGGCATATTTAGGCCGGTTATATTCAGGAGCAAGATATGTGAATAGAGCTTACAACCTCATTCAGGAGATCCTTCGCATAAAACAGAAGGAACCGACATTGGATGGGCATTATGCAGAGTTTGATCGACTAGCTGAGGAACTCCAACAGATTTTTCCCATTACATCAAATGCGAAGCAGAGGCTGGATTAGTGGAATTAGTTGATGGTCTTGATCTTCTTAGGGTTTCAACACCCTATTTGTCATTCAGCACGACCATAGGTATTAGGCAGTACAGCAGTCTCCTACTTGCAGAGGTGAAACAAATGACTCCTACAATCTCATCTACACCTCCGATCACCTCATCTGATTGATCTGCCTTATTATCCCAGGGAAGACAGACAAGAGGCTGCGGTGAGTTTCTTAGGCCGTGGCGGTAGTCATAGGGGTGAAAGCAGGTATGGGGAATGCTTTGGAAGACGGGGAGGAAGAGGAGATAGTTCACGAGGAGTCATCAGAGATTGTTCCTTTGTTTACTGTCATTACTACGAGGAGTCACGTCAATGAAGTTTACTTGTCCTCAGTTGTAGGGCAAACAACCTCAGAATGCGCATGTAGCTGCTCAGGAAAGTCCTTTATAGATGATCAAACTCGTCGTGAGCTTGAGCAATTCCAACTACAGCTATTCCAGCAGTTTAAAAAGACGCAATCCTCTCCCGCTACATCTATACTTGCCCAGTCAAATAACCCTATTGCTTATCTTATATCATCGTCGTCCCGTATTTGAATTGTAGCTTCCGGGATAATTGACCACATGACTGGGAACCGAGGTATCCTGTCTTCTTGCACACCTACAACTTCATTTTCCCTTGTAGTTTTAAGTGATAGTTCCAATACACTTGTGGAAGGAATAGGTTGATACTTCTTCTTTTCCCTTTTCATCTGTGCTATATCTTCCTCACTTTCCATTTAATCTCTTGTCTGTCAGTAAGATTACTAAAGCATTAAATTGTACAGTGATATTTTTCTTACATGTATTTTTCAAGTACTTAGGATGAGGAAGACGAATAGCACAAGACACGAGCGGATCGGTCTGTATGAATTGGACCTATCTTCAAACCAAGTTGCATATATCAGCTCTACATCAGCCTTGGATAAGCATTATCGGTTTGGTCACCCTCCCCTTTCTATTCTCAAAACAATAACTTCAGATCTGAGTCATATTGAGTCTTTAGATTGTGAGTAATGTCAACTAGGAAAACACCAGCAAGTGTCCTACCTAGTCGTGTCAATAAAAGGGTCAATAACCCGTTTGATTTGGTGCGTTCAGATGCATGAGGTTCTTGTTCTATTTTGTGAAACATTAGTTTTAAATATTTTATTAGTTTTGTGGATGATTTTTCTTGCATGACATGGGTCTGTCTAGTGAAAACTTGTTCTAAAGTATTTTCTATTTTTAAAGTTTTTTTGCTGAAATTAAAAAACAATTTCATGCTTCTATTAAAATTTTGAGGACAAACAATACTAAAGAATATTTTGACAAATCATTCACAATTTTTTTGGATGAAAATGAAATTTCACACTAATCATCTTGTGTTTACACACCTCAACAAAATAGGATAACAGAGCGCAAAAATACACACTTGCTAGAATTGCTCGAACATTGTTGTTTCATCAAGGTTCCAAAACATTTTTAGGGGTGATGCTCTTTTAACAGCATGTTATCTGATTAATAGATTACCATCATCTGTTTCACAAAATAAAACCTTTGTATAACTTTTATACCCCAATAGTGAGCCTTTTCCATTACCCCCAAGATGTTCGATCATTTGTGCTTCATTCACAATCATAGTCCTCACATGACGAAATTAGATTCAAAATCCTTTCAGGAATCTTTGTTGGGTATTCTCGAACACAAAAAGGATACATGTTACTGCCCTTCTCTAGACCGTTATATTGTTTCCGTCGATGTTACTTTCTTTGAAAATAAATCAGGACATATTGCATTTGATACACCCTCACATGCTCAAGATGATTATGATTTTTCTTATTTTTCGAGGAATAATTGTCAATACTCCTTCCAAGCTTGATGTGCAGGCTGATCCACCATCTAAGTTTGCCGAGCCGGTCCATGCTTATACACGACATGCTACTCAGAAATATGTGCAAGAGTCCACCTCAAACCAAGGGTACAATTTACAAGTTAGTGAAGATGTTGCTATACAGCTAAGTGATACCGCTACTAATGATCTTCCAATTGCCCTTCGAAAAGATAAGAGATCTTGCCCTTCTAGATGTTCTCTTGCACACTATGTCTCTTACTTTTCATTATCATCATCATATCTTCTCAAGACTCACTCGGCTCCTAATAATACGTCGGAAGCACTATCTATCCCAAGTTGGACATCAGCAAAGCAAGAGATAACAACATTAGAACAAAATGAGACTTGAGATATTGTTCCTCTACTGCCTAGAAAGAAAACTATTGGATGCAAGTGGATTTACATGGTCAAAGTAAATCCAGATGGATGTCTAGCTCGCCTTAAAGCTTGACTAGTTGCAAAGAGTTACTCACAGATATATAGACTAGATTATATTGACACTTTCTCTCCTGTAACAAAAATGTCGTCCGTCCGCATTCTTATTTCACTTGCCGATCGCATCACTAGCCACTCCATCAGCTAGATATTAAGAATGCTTTTCTAAATGGCATTCTGGATGAGGAAATTTACATTAAGCAACCACCAGGATTTGTTATTCAGGGGGAATATGGGAATGTTTGCAGGTTTAAAAAATCTCTCTATAGCTTAAAACGATTTCTAAGAGCCTGGTTTGGAAGTTTTGCAATAGTAGTTTAGCAGTTTGGTCTTCATCAAACTTAGAAAGACCGCTTGTTTTCTAAAGATTTCATGGTGAGAAGCGAATCCATATGGTTGTATATGTTGATGATATTGTGATCTCTAGAGATGATTTACAGGCCATCAGAGAGTTTAAAAAATATCCACAATAACAGTTTCAAACTAATGATCTTGGGCCCCTAACGTATTTTTTGGATATATAGGTGGCTAGATCAAAGAAAGGAATTCTCTTATCTCAAAGAAAATATGTGCTTGACATGTTGACAAATGTCGAAATGTCAGAATGCAAGGGTATGATTCACCCATGGATGACAAGATCAAACTTCTACCAGATTAGGGGGAGCCATTGAAAGATGTTGAGAAATATAGGAGATTGGTTGGGAAGCTGAACTCTTTGATGGTTATCAGACCAGATATTGCATTTTTAGTTTGTATAGGTAGTCAGTTTCTATCAGCACCCAGGATATCGCACATGGAGGCTGTGAAGAGGGTTCTTAAAAATATCTTAAGAAAAGTACGGGTAAGGGAGTTCTCTATTCAGATAGTGAGCACACGAGTTGTAGGTTTCTCTAATGCAGATTGGGCAGTCAGCTGATAGAAGATTGACTAGAGGTTATTGTGTATTACTTAGAGAACATCTAGTTTTATAGAAGAGCAAAAAAGCAAAATGTAGTTTCTCGACCTACAGCTGAGTCCAAGTATCGATCCATGGCAAATCTAACCTGTGAACTTATCTGGGTTAGAGCTATATTGACAGAAATTGGTTTTCCTCCTAAATGTCCAATGAGCTCATATGGAGACAACAAGGCAAAACACATAGAGATTGATTGTCACTTGATTCATGAGAAAATGGAGAAGGGAATCATGAGAATTAAATATATCCTTTCAGAGCATCAGCTTGCAGATATTCTTACAAAACTTCTTGGGAGAGCAAGCAAGAATTTTATTTATGACAAGCTGAGCATGTATGATATATATGCTCAGCTTGAAGGGGACTGTTGAGAGTCTTTCCTGTATTTAAATAGTTTCATGTATTTAGTTTACTCCCATATTGGTTAGAGGCAAATTATTTTGTAATCACAATACTATTAATAAGACTTGAGAGGAGAGAGATAAATTAATCCTCTCTGATTATTCTTTCAATGAATACCTTCAGCACGGGCTAAATAGATACACTGTTACATCAACATTATGATGCACGTGATATATAGATGGCAAAACTTAGCACACAATGAAACCATACCTGAGGTGTTCCTTCAGAACGGTTCCATCTCTCCACAAGGCTGGTTTTCCTGATAAGCAGTTAACTTGCAAAGTCATACTTCTTAGGTTAAAATATGTGGCGAAAACTTTTAAGTTATCCACAACCTACATGCCTAAGAATTGATGAAAACCAGAAAATAAACTGAATGAACTAGAAAGCATATAAAACCTATGAGATGTGTCATTCATGTAGAATATAGGTGGACTAGTATCTAAGCAGACTGCATGAAATTTATTACTATCTGCACAGGTCAACTGGGTAAAGGATTTAAAATCTCAATTTTTTATTGCTTCTTCCATTTGTAGTATCTGGCTAGGGACTATAACCTGTCAATGCACAAAATAAAACGTATTAACTTTCTTTCTTTTCTTTTTTTTTTTTTTGACATGTAGATATTAGGTGTTCTACTACGAATTCACAGTGGCAAGAAGACCAATACATCAGGTAAGTCTTCTAAAGCACCATCGGTGGAAAACCAAAGAAAATAGAAACTGATTCTAAATGAACAAAAGATAGAAATTTTGATATGATCTGAACAAAGGATTATCATGAATGTAGAAATGGAATACCTCGGCCCGGTGTCGTAAAAGAGTACGGGTCTTAACACTCTCACGCCTACCCGTGGTACTACTAGTTTCTTTCTGCCTTGAACTTACCTGGAACACAATGAATTTGGTCAACAACTAAATGAACATTCCAAACTTCTGATGATCACAATACTAAAACATGACACTATAAGGCATAACCAAATATATCTATTTGGGAATTGGTCATGAATAATAAGCCAGTTGAGCTATACATTAAGTTATATACATAAAATGGCCACATGAAGTATTTGATGTATAGTAAACCATGTCAAGAGCTATTAGAATAAACAGTTACTAAAATACAAGTGACCTAGCAAGAAGTCAACTTGAACTAATGTAGAGACAATAAAAGAAACTCAATATGCCAATGATTAAGCCTTATTTTGTAATGGGAGATAATAATGGACTAAATGTCAATGACCAGATCCCAATAACCATTCAAAAGGTAGAGGCATAAGAACGGACTATGTGTTGATGATCAAATTCCAGAAACAGTTACTAAAATACAATTAACCTAAGCAAAGAAGTCAACTTGAGGCTCGGTCCAGGCATGCAATTCCCCATCATAGATATTCTATCAAAGCCATGCTAGGACTTCATTTCAGTGCTCTAGTTTTCTTTTCAATGAGCGAGAGCTAGTGACAATGGGACCTTTGGTTCATTCATAGTTCTGTACGCCTCACATGAGGCGGAATCATAGGCAAGTGCAAGTTAAATAGATTAGCTTCTATCTATTCATTAAGATGATGACATCCCTTCCCTTTGCTGGTTAACAACAGAAAAATTCAGCAAGTATCTTCCATATAGAACCCCCCCCCCCCCCCTTTTAGGTTCTCGAATTTAATCTAGAATAGTGGAGGTATCCATCAATGCATATCATTAGGATGAAAAGGCCAAATGATTCCCAATTCCAGACGATTCATGGAGTTATCAAGCTTTTCACTGATGTGATGCACTTCCTCGTAGAGCTTCTACTCGAATTCCAAGTTTTAGTATTGATATCATATAGCTAGAATCAGCCAACTTAATTGGAGCATTCTGTATGTAGAAGTATGGAAAACACACTACCAAATCCTCTTAAAATTTTCAGACAGATTATGAGGAAAGTTATGATTTAATTTAAGGTTCCCTGACATGGCCATCCCTTGCTCTCGGTTCCCTTAACTGGCCCCAACTTGCAAAAGGTTGATGCCTACATGAGAACTGTTTGTAAATTTGATTTATGTCTATGCTAGATGAGAACCTGTTAAAGGAGATTTCTAGATCCTTGTCATGTTCCATAGCCAACCCTATTTTATGGAAAAAGGCTCAGAAAATGTTGGCTATGGTGATTAACATAAGCAACTAAGAATGTGTCAGCATCTAGGTTGCATGAGTACGGGTACGGGTACTGTTATGGGTATGGAACAGGGCAAATTTGCAAAAGTTAGGGTAAGGGGACACGGTTATATATATGCATGTTATGTATATTAATATGTATTAAAATTAATAATTTATATAAAATCAATATTGTTTTTTCATTTACATAAGATTAGTGTATAAGAAATAGATGTGTAAGTGTAGAATATACATTAAGAAGCGTATGAGGAGAGTTTTAAATTAAAACATGTATTATATAATTGAGTATAGGCCCGAACAAACATATGCATATATTCAAGCAGTGTCCAAGAGGTTCGGGTACGTGTCAGGTACTTATTAGAAGTAGCCAGGTGACAATGGTCAGCATACAAGTATGTTTAGACTTATGCTTGAGAGGTCTCAAATTTTGGTACGGTTGTTCATAATGCCAGTAAATTTCTTTCAAGAAAACAAGCCCCATGTATTGAAATTTAATTTGCCAATAAAACAATGTAGAACGTAAAATGAAAGAAATTTTGGGTAAAACCTACATAACCTTTGTTGAGATTCAAGGAATAACAAAAGATCATAAGCTTTATAGCAAACAATCATTTCATATATGGTTCACTAAATAATAAAGAACATTGACATTCCACATACCACGGCTATGATAATAACTAGGTCTTCCCAGTGTCTATCATTAGTAAGTTGTACTTCTAAGCTTTCGCTCCCATTTGCATCCTTATATTTAGAAATATTCAACTATCAATTGATTAGAGTCAAAAAATAATTCTTCATATACTCACAAATATTTGCCAAAACAATTTCCTAAAACTTCAATCATCTCCTTGTAGCCTTACATTTCCCATTTTCCACTTGACAAAACCACCATATAGACTTCGGCATGCACTACTTGAACCTTGTCATTCCAACACAAAAATTGAAGATCTAGTTACGATTGGAAATAAACTTTTGTATCTTCATCCATAGATCCTTAAATTGAAGATCTAGTTACGATTGGAAATAAACTTTTGTATCTTCATCCATAGATCCTTTACTCATACTCATTCAATTGGAAGATTTGATCCAATTCAAATCAAAAAATTATGCTTCGCGACTCCATAATTCCATTTTTTATTCAATTTGAAATTGACCCTTGGATACAAATCGTGAAAATGTATATTCTTCCTCAAATATACTATTGCAATTTGAAATTGACCCTTGGATACAAATCGTGAAAATGTATATTCTTCCTCAAATATACTATTGAGGGGAAAAGGATTAAACTTTTTTAAGAAATAAAGTTTTTTTGATCGTAATATGAAAAAACCGAAAGACCCCTTAACTATTTAAGTTATAATAAAGTTTTTTTGATCGTAATATGAAAAAACCGAAAGACCCCTTAACTATTTAAGTTATTAATTGAAGGAATCGCACTTTTACCACTAAACTATACCCGCTACATATCTCCATTATTATATATGAATGGATCTTTTGTCCGCTACATATCTCCATTATTATATATGAATGGATCTTTTGTCGAACAAAAGAATGAGATAAAATTAAGGTAGCATCTTTTATTTTCAACTTCCCTTCCAACTGCCCGATCCTATGAATTTGAATTCAGATCAATTGTATTTTTCAACTTCCCTTCCAACTGCCCGATCCTATGAATTTGAATTCAGATCAATTGTATCTCAAATAAAGTTTGTCCCTTGAACAAGTAAATGAGTTATGTTATATATGTTATAACATATGTGTGTTTCATTTTTTATATAATATTTTCATTTTTTTATATAATTTAATATTAATATACGTATGTGTTCTTTTCCAGTTAAATAATTAAGGAAATAAAACAAAAAAATACTTAATTAATAAGAATTGAAAAAATATGCATATTCTATATTTCTATAGTATTAATAATAAGAAACGACACTTCTATCATAGGAATAGGGATGGGCATTTTCTTTGTTGTTGTTTCAATAACAATTGAATTATATTTGATTTAATATCAAATCAAAAATAATTATAAATTGTTTGATCTATGAAATGATTCATCAGAACAAAACAAGTAATGGCCCGGCCAGTACTTAACCAGGCCGGGGGAATGAACCTTAACCTTATCTTACAAAATCAAAGAAGTGAAGTAAGATCTTTTTTCTATATCTATCTATTCTATTGGAGATAAGATCTCTGTTTCGAATCATTAAATCATTATCTTAATTGAATTACTGATCAAATTCGTAGATATCTTATTTATTTTTCTTTTTTATTTATTTAATTATTTTTTTATTTTTCATTATATTATTTTGCTATTATTATCATTACTATATTATATTATTAAAGAATGAATTATATTATTAAAGAATAAATATAATAATTATATAACTAAAGAATGAAGAGAAAATGAGGTTTTTTTAATCTTTTTACTTCATGTGTCACATCATCTAAAAAAATTTCAATTTTGAATTGGGAGAGATGGCTGAGTGGACTAAAGCGGCAGATTGCTAATCCGTTGTACAAGTTATTTGTACCGAGGGTTCGAATCCCTCTCTCTCCGCTTCCTCTGATTATTTCAGACTTTCCAATGTGAAAAAATTTCGATTCTTTTTTTCATCATAGGTAAATGTATTGAATATATAAAAAGTAAAGAAAAACTCCAACTTTTTTATTCCTCACACCCAGGATTACGGCCCGGATTGTTAGATAAGAATCCGAAGATGAAGAGAGAAACAAAAAATATCACTACTGTGTAAACGAAGAGTTTGAGAGTAAGCATTACATAATCTCCAAGATTATTTTTTTGGAAAAAGGAAATAGATTGCCTATTTTTTCTTACATACGCTATTTTGACATAACCCCCCCAAAAATGAAGTCTTTTCTTGAATCTTGAAAAAAAAAAAAGTAATTTTCACGAATTTCTTTGTAATAAGAAAAGAAAGACTCTGATTCCTCCATTACCAAAAATTTTGGCCAAATCCTTTATTAGGTATTGTGGGGTCCTTAGAAAGTCCTTGTTTACTAGAAGGTCAGAACGGGGAAATAAGTTGATCCAAATTTATCACCACGATCATTCAATTCAATATACAAAAATTTTGACTTTTGAATGGAGGGTTTATAATGTAAAACTTATCTGATCTTATCAATTTTTAGAATTTTGTTTCGGATAAATCATCAATTTTGCAGAGTATTAAAGATTTTATCGAAAACTTACCACAGCTTGCCAAACAAAGGCTAATAGAAGAAATAGTACAGGTATAACAGGCATAACATCTACGATTGGATTCAGCTTGCCAAACAAAGGCTAATAGAAGAAATAGTACAGGTATAACAGGCATAACATCTACGATTGGATTGAAAAAGGCATAAGCCTCGGGCAATTTGGCGAAGACAGGCATAACATCTACGATTGGATTGAAAAAGGCATAAGCCTCGGGCAATTTGGCGAAAAAAAAACTACTCGAATAAAGGGTAGAATTAAGACAGATACATATTAAACTAAAGATATTAAGCATAACAAAGATTTTATTCTTGTAGATTAGAAAATTTGATTTTGGTTTAGTTTTTTTATGAAAAATGAAAAGGTGAGTCAAAAAATCCTTCTTTTTCTTCGAACTCTCCCCAATCCAAAATCTTTCCTTTCATTCTCAAATGAGAATACAAGGAATTATAGTTTCATACAATATCTTAATTGAATTTTCTGTAATGATCAATAATTTTTTTTGATTCTATATTTACATGTGTTGAATCCCAGCAACAATGTATTTTATATGTATTTGGGTTGGGATTGACGAATGACCAATATTAATATTAGTCTTTATTAGTGTCTAATATAAATCTAAATGGGGCGTGGCCAAGCGGTAAGGCACTGGGTTTTGGTCTCGTTACTCGTAGGTTCGAATCCTTCCGTCCCAGATTCTTTCCATAAGAAACGAAATATTCTTCTCTTTAACTATTTTATCTTTAATCTTGGATATTTGGATATAATCTGACTCAAACTTTTGTTCTACATTCGAGCACTAGGAAGAATTCTAAGAATTTTCTCTTTTCTTTCATTTGGTTTATCACAAACATGATCGAGTGTACGGGTAGAAATAAAGATATTTCTTTGAATTCTTAATTCAAAAAAGAATTGGGGGTGGATCATTTCCATTCAGAGTATGCTTATACTCATATTCATATTGACGTTACTTACTTAGGGAAATTTTGTGTTCCATATCCGTGAAATGGGAATTATTACATGGTGTATTCTGAATTGAAATAGAAAAAAGACCTTTTTTCTATTCCATGCCCCAAGGAATGCCTAAAGAAAATAAAAGGTGTATTCCATATTTATATGCAGACTAAAGATTACGTAGTTTTTGGTATTAATTGCATTTCATCGTTCGTCTTAAAACTTCGAAGCAAAAAAATAGGAAAAACGAATTGATCTGGATCCCATTTTCTTTTTTTGTATTTCAGCTTATTCAAATGAATAATTGGAAATCAATATAATGTAACGGTTAGATGGATGAAAATTTATATATTCCATTTACTTGACTTTATAGAATTGGCAGAAAGGTTCTTGAACCTCAAGTAAAACAAAATCTGTCTGTATAATATATTATGTATTGTTATTGTATTGTTCTATTTCAAAAACAGCGGCCCTTTCAAATCAAAATAATATATTATGTATTGTTATTGTATTGTTCTATTTCAAAAACAGCGGCCCTTTCAAATCAAAAGGGTATGTGCTTCTTTAAATATTCATGATTACTTCTGGTACCAATCGTTCGTTATATATGATGGATACAAAAAGATTAGGTTCTTGCGACCTTTTTCGCGTCATCGAAATAGCTTATATTTGGTTAATAACTAAGTTCCGAAACTGAAAATCTATTAAGAGCCTTTCTTTTGCGGTTTAGAATTTATTTGTTCGAGAAAAACAGTTTTCATGATTCACCATCCAGAACAATCTGTTGAAGATGTAAATAATACTTAAGTAAACCCATTTTTCGTATTTTTTTCTCTTTTTCATTCATATGATAGAATATGGGACTTAAATCTTTTCTAAGACTTTTCTAGATAACTATTTATCTATCCATAGATACATAGAAAGTATTATATACCGTTGATCCAATGACTATTCATGATTCTATCTTGAATCAATTCCATACCGGTTAGAAATTTAATTAGAGGAATGTTATGGTAAAACTTCGTTTGAAACGATGTGGTAGAAAGCAACGTGCGACTTGAAGGACATTATTCGATGTGGATTCTTACATCCACCATTTTCTATAGGAATGAAGATGCTCTTGAATTGACATAGTTTGTTATGTTCCTGGTAGGAACCTAATTTGTGTTGGGTAGGTAAATAGGAACAAAGCTGGTTGATTGTGGGTAGCTTTGATATGAAAATACAGATGATAGACAGAGAAGGAATCAACAAAAATGCAAATTCATGTATGCATCAATGAGATAACATACTATGAAAATCAAGTGCCATTGAGAATGTACATGTCAAGAATTTTTTTTTTTTTTAAACTGACCTTGCAATAGCAGAAAGAGGGCCAAAATCATCCTTCACATTCATTAGCTTGGCGAGGGAATACACTGCAAACAGAATTTATTCAACTTAAATCATACTCAACAATGTATCATACCTGTACAAGCTTGTTACATGATTTTTCCCCCAAAGATCCTACTGTAGTCGCATGTTAATTTAACTATGCAAAAAATGCTATGAATATACAGAGGTTACTCAACTAAACAGTGTTTAGCCATGAGTTAATATATGGAATTGATCAAAGGTGCAAAAATTATGTATGGCTAGTTCCAATAATGCCTACCACGAAAGTAATTCTTAATTCTTACTGACGAGCTAACCCTAATCTAACTACAATCCATAAAATTCACACAATGAAAGTAAAAAAGGAGTAAAGTTCAATCTTTTCTCTTTACCAAGACAAGCAAAACCCGCTGCTGATGAAGCCAATCCAGCCGCGGTAGGAAAATTATTATACGATGCAATGTGCACATTCAATCTCCCCCGATCTTCTTTCTTGATCTTAACCTCCTCCTTCTCATCCTCAAAATCTTCAGCCCTCACATTCAATTTCCTGTATTCCCAAAAAAATCACCTTAAAACCCTAAAAAATAAAGAAAATAAATGAAAATTAGAAAGCAATACCTTTCCATTCAACCGCATGCGATCGCTCTCGAATCTAGGACGGCGACTGTCGTGGTCGCCGAGAGATGATCGGGATCGAGAGTGACGCTGATGCTGTCGTTGATAGGTAGAATTAGGGTTTCGTCACGTTTTCCCCAGTATTTGATCACGGCGATGTTCGTCGGAGCTCTCGCTGTCGCCATGAGAATCCAGCTCTCTTGATCTCTCGTCATCTTGTACGGATCGATGAATCCGAGCAAGAAAACGCTCGGATCGAGAAACTAAACCCTCGCTCTTCGAATTGTTTACGGATCTGAGAACCGAAGAGAGAGAGCGTGATGAAAAGAACCGCGAGATCGAAGCTTACCTCCTGTTTGGATTCGTAGCGGGTGAAGGGAAGTCAACGGAAACTGAGTGAAGGGAAGTGAAGGGAAGGGAAGGGAATTCACTTTTTCTTGATTACACCTCAATTTTGGGGTAACAATTTTTATACTTTTAGAGGATGAACCAAGGTGAATGGAGGTGAATTAACTTCACCTCCTAAGTGTTTCCAAACAAGGTGAATGGAGGTGAGGTGAATTAACTTCACCTCCTAAGTGTTTCCAAACAAGGTGAATGGAGGTGAATGGTTCCCCTAACTTCTCTTCACCCTCATTCCCCTCAATCCAAACAACAAGGTGAATGGAGGTGAATGGTTCCCCTAACTTCTCTTCACCCTCATTCCCCTCAATCCAAACAAGCCTTTAGGAAAGGAGAATTTTAGATTCAGACCCCTGCAGCACCAAAAATTAATATCGCGTTGTTTATTTGTAAACATAAAATATAACTTTTATTTATTTATAGCTAACTCACTAATCCAGAATTATTCTTAAATCTTAAACCCAAAATTCCATAACTAAATGATTTTAAGCTCAACTTCTATCTCAGTTATCATACTAATCTTTAATTTTTTTTTATTTGGTTTAAGAATGACTTGGAAAGTTCATGGGTTTAAAAATAAATCAGAGTATGGTTTTGGGTTTATAGAGAACTATTTAAATAGAGGACCAATGTGCTTCCCATGAAAAGCACGGGCCCTGTTTTTAAGCAGTACATTTTGAACTTGTTTCTCTCTAAGTTTTAATACATCTGATACATTTGGTTATTGTATATTTAAAATTAGAAATCATATATATTCATCTATACTTAAAGAAGAATCCAACTTTTAATACATTTGATTTAGAAATCATATCTACTCCTTTATACTTAAAATGCGGATCCAAGTTTTAATACATTTGATTTGCTTTACTGGTTATGATGCAGTAAAATTGTAGCATGAATAACGACTTCAAGTAAAGGAACAGATTTGATTCACTATTTATGATAAAATAAAAAACTACAACGTAACGTTTATATTACAGTAATTTACTATATTATAAACAGTAACTCTTTGGATTGTCCTTTAGTTATAGCGGAGTATGTGTGGATTTGGATGACCGGAGGATGTGAATCTCCTGCCCCTCAGTAGGAAATCAGCCTGCCGGAATAGATATGTCCTCGAATGAAAATTTGACACGTAGTCCGTCGCAAAAGCAGCGGTTGGTGTGGATTCATGCTGTGTTGTTTTTGATGTGCGTGGGGAAACAACTGACACCTCGGGTTGATGTGGATTTAATATTTTGAATTATGTTACATCAAGAATAGTTTTTATTGTATCATGAATAGTAATTTTGAGATTTTGCTTAGAAATAGCAATTGTTATAGTGTTTTTAGTCGCCAATTTATGACCCATTGCCGACAACATGTGAATATCCTTCGTCATGCAACATTTAGTCAGCTCAACACTTAGGACCGCCAAGGTCGACCTAGCCGACTCGCCAAATTGTCGTCTCGCGAAGTAGACTCAAATGGTGATACTTGCCGGTCCTCCCATTGAAGGCGACTAACTACAAATCCACTCAATGGGATAATTAGCTAGCGTCTCGTTGTGTCGATTCGAAAGACGTTACTTCTTGGCACCCCTCTCTACAAAGTTAAAAGGCAATTTCGATCTCGAATCCCCCGATGACAGCGTGTCGACATCACATTAAATGATTAGCATGCGCCATCATTTCTCCATCCTCAGCACTATTTATGACACATTAGACCACGCCGGCTTTGCCTATCCCATCTCATTAATGTCGAAGTGACAACGCCCATCCCGTGACCGTTCTTCGTCTGACACCTGTAAAGTCGACGCTAACTCAGCCGTCAGCTCAAGCTCAACCAAAAAGACTAGACTACCCCTCTTGCATGGTTATAAAAAGGGAAATTATTCTAAATATAAAGGTAAGCAATTTCTCTGTATTTTTCTCCATTCCATTGCACTTCAGAACTAGCATAGTTCTCATTTTTCCACTCAAGTATATAGCTGACTTGATCGTCGGAGGAACAGTGGGGGAACTAGTCCCCGTCCTCTTACGAATTGTTACACGTGCAGGGACTAACAGTCCAAGTCTCAACCGGATATTCGTAGAAGTGAGCGAACCCCCATCTCAACCCCGTCCATACTACCTTCTCTTTTACCCGTGTGATTATTAACATTAACAGCAATAGATAACAATTTGATTTTTGATGCCAGCAAAAAATAACAGACATTTGTAAAATGGACCTAGGCTAATGATGAGGTAACATTAAGAACATTCACTAATGACTTACAAATATTAAAAATCCAAATGATATTTGGTTGATACGTCAAGGACCTTCATTGAACTACTGCATATTATCTATGTTTAGAGGTTAAATTTAGCAAAACCCACGAATTTTAGATGGTGTTGCACATAACCAACAAACTTTTTTTTAATTAAAGCAAAGCCCTGATGTTTGGGGTGTTTCAAGTGGGACCCCTAAAAATTTTTATTCTAGCAAACCCCTCAGATTTTGTCATGTCTTGCAAGCGTCTCTGAACTTTAATTTTTTTTCACTTGTTCCACTATGGGGCTGTTTGGTTCGCTATTATAAGTGGTGGAAAACTCAGAAAACCCCTTCACGTCAGATTTTTAGCCCTCCATGTCAGTTTTTTTGTTTCCGTCCATTTCTTTGTGCTGCTTTGGTTCGCTCAAATGGAAGAGGAAAAACTCTGCTGAAATCGCCGCCAACTAAGATTTTTTTCCCTCTCTGATTTCCTTCCCCAACCAAGTGAAATTGATGAAAACTCTGCCACGTCAGATTTTTTTCCTTCTCTGCTTTGTTTACAAAAGTTTCCCTTTTTTTTCTATGCGAACCAAACACAAGAAAAATAAATACATTGGTTTCCCACCATTTTTTATGTGCGAACCAAAGCAAAACAATATATTTCTTGGAAAAGTTTGAAAAACTCAAAACTTGTGTTTCTTTACATGGAATTGCGTTTCTCTATATCAAAGAAACGAATCAAACAGTCCCTATATGTAGTTGCAATAAGTTAAATGTTGTTGAGAGAAAAAGCTCAATCTAGCCACCTTTTATTTACAGATATCATAGCCCCAACTTCCTGAAAAGTGTTAGTTTATCTCTCGAGAATATGTTTGTTATTTGTTATTTATAGCTATGGATCCGGTGGAAAAAGTTTAAAAGCTCATTGAAGGTTTTGTAAGACAAAGTAAAGATTTTCATATGTTTAATAGGGGGTAAGAAAAGTGCGAGGCGGCATTGGCAAAATGTGTATAGTGCTCTAATGGGCAGTTGCAACCTTAGAAATATGGAAAATGAAATTTACCATTTTAACCCTTGCAAAATTATAACCCCCCCAGTGTAAACTGCTGTCAAAACAATAATAATATAAAACAAATTAAAGAGTTAGAAAATTCAGGCCTGATTGGGAGCAGTCGTGATATCACTGCCCTAGAATATTAAGGACCCGCCTATCGCCCTGGCGCAGTTTGTCCTCTCTCCCCTAGCGGTAAAAACCCCCGGAATCGGCCGGCCTCTGCACTCGGGCGTGAGACACAGAGCTTATGCTCAGACGAAAACAGTTGCCCAGAAAATAGAATATGTAAATATGTAGCCGAAATCTTTTCTTGGAGGTATAAAAGGCGCGGCGTGGCGCGCGCGCGCGCGCTCGCGTGTGTGGTAGAACCGCAAAGCCCACAAAACCCAAAACACTATTCAAAGCCCAATAAGGAGAGAACCATTATATACCCTTTACTATTCATCTCATTTTCCGATGTGGGACTATTCACAAAGGCAAAATTGCCTTTTCATGAACAAAGCTTCCAACAGTCCCCCCAAAAGGCAATATTGACTGAAAATAATAAATCAATAAATAAATCACAGAATAAATATAGGTTGGGCAACCTTTCGTATCGTGAATTCGGGAAAGGTAGCTTTCGGCTTTGAACCTTTCTTTAGTGAGTTCATCGCCACCTGAGGGACATAATGGACTAGGCCTTGAATTAGGCCCCTTTAATCAGGTATTGATGAAAACACACACAATACGCTTCATCTATTGAGCTAAGCGGGTTGAGCGTTAAAGGCCATGCTCACAAAAAACCGACTCATGAGAGTTTCTAGGGGTCAGCCCTGCCCCCCCCAACCGCGGCCATCACGGTTCCTCTCACGTAGGTAAGTCCTCAAAGGGTACTACAGCTGTTTATTTAATACCCCCCACAACACACGCGTTGGACTTATTAAGAGTAAAACTCAGCCTAGCCAGCTGTATCATAAGAGCATCGTTACCATAGAGAAGGGGTAGTAGCAAATGCTACATAATGATATATAAATATATCTAGGTCGATGCTCCACACGAGAGTCACTTGTCCAGCTTGTTTCTACCACATTGAACCGACATTGGGACTACGTCTCCAAATAAGGGTTGGGTTACCACTGTCAGTGACCTCATTTATGGGCTTAACCCCATCTCCCTCGATGAATCCAGAACCACACTCCTGGATAATCCCTTAGTCAAAGGGTCAGCAAGATTTTTCTCAGACTTTACAAAGTCCAAGATCACAACTTTGCCTAATAGGCGTTGTACAGACTTATATCTTATTTGAATATGTCTGTTATGTTTTTTATTTACATGTACTTGCTTTAGAAGCTCTATGGTAGATCTAGAATCAGAGTGAATGGAAATAGGAGGAGAGGGTTTAGGGACCAAAGGAAGTTCAGATAGAAGATCTTTTAACCATTCGGCTTCTGTGCAAGTAGTATCAAGAGCAATTAGCTCAGATTCCATGGTGCTCCTGGCAATTATTGTTTGCTTACATGATTTCCAGGATACAGCAGCACCACCAAAAAGAAATACATATCCAGATGTAGACTTTACACTGTTGGAATCCGTGACCCAATTGGCGTCACTATACCCTTCTATAGCATCAGGGTAACCAGTGTAAGTCAAGCAATAGTCAATTGTGCCTTTTAGATATTTGAATACTCTTTCTAAGGCAGACCAATGATCTTTGCTAGGGTTGCTAGTATACCGACTCAGTCTCCCTACAGCATAAGCTATATCAGGTCTGGTTCGGTTGGATATGTAAAGAAGAGATCCAATCATCTGAGAATATTTTAGTTGGGAGACAGGTTCACCTTCATTCTTCTTCAAAGGTATAGAAGAATCATAAGGTGTGGAAACAGGTTTAGAGTTATGAAAGTTGAATTTGATTAGCATTTTATCAATGCTATGGGAAAGACTCAAAGATATTCCTCTAGTGTCTCTAGAGATTTTCATTCCAAGTATCATGTCTGCAAGACCTAAGTCTTTCATATCAAAATTTTTGGAAAGATAATCCTTAACCTTTGAAATTAATTCAAGTGTTGTTCCAAAGATAAGGATATCATCAACATAGAGACAGAGAATGACATAGTCATTGTTTATCACTTTAGAATAGACACATTTATCGTATTCATTCACAGTGAAGCCATATTGTGCAATGACGTTGTCAAATTTCTGGTGCCATTGTTTTGGAGCTTGTTTAAGACCATACAAAGATTTAACAAGCTTACAGACTTTGTTTTCCTGACCCTTGGCAATGAGGCCTTCAGGTTGGTGCATATAGATTTCTTCATCTAAATCACCATTCAGGAAAGCAGTCTTGACATCCATCTGATGTATGATAAGCTTATGGATAGCAGCAAAGGCTAGTAATACTCGGATAGTTGATATTCGGGCTACAGGAGAATATGTATCAAAATAATCAATGCCCTTTTGTTGAGTAAAGCCTTTAGCTACTAATCTAGCTTTAAATTTATCTATGGAACCATCAGCTCTGAGTTTCTTCTTGAATATCCACTTACAACCAATAGGTTTACAACCTGGAGGTAAGTCAGTGAGTATCCAAGTATGGTTTTCCATGATAGATTTAATTTCATTATCAATGGCTTCTTTCCAGAAAGGAGATTCAGGTGAATCCATTGCTTCTTGGAATGAGCTTGGATCACCTTCAACAAGAAAGGTAAGGAAGTCTTCTCCAAAATCCTTTTCGATTCTACCTCTTTTGCTTCTTCGAGGTTCAATATCAAGAGGTTGAGAAGAACTGGAAGATGGAAGATCAGAAGGAATGGATGATCTGGGATTTTCTGAGATTTTAGATTTGAAAGGAAAGATGTTTTCAAAGTAGACTGCATCTCTTGCTTCAATGATGGTATTGTTGGATATGTCACTGATTTCAGATTTGATGACTAAAAATCTGTTAACATTGCTATCAAGTGCATATCCAATAAAAGCAGCATCTACAGTCTTAGAACCAATTTTTCTCTTCTTAGGTTCGGGAATAGCTACTTTAGCCAAGCAACCCCAAACCCGGAAGAAATTCAGATTAGGAGATCTCCCCTTCCAATATTCATAAGGAGTTGTATCGGAATATTTCTGGGGAATCCTATTGAGAATGAAGCAAGCAGAAAGAAGAGCTTCACCCCAGAGATTTTCAGGTGCTCCTGAACTGAGTAACATACAGTTCACCATGTCCATTAGGGTTCTATTCTTTCGTTCAGCTACCCCGTTAGACTGTGGTGTATAGGGAGCAGTAACCTCATGAATAATACCGTGTTCTTGGCAATATTCAGTCATATGATTTGAGGTATACTCCCCCCCACGATCAGATCTTAGAATCTTGATCTTCCTGTCAAGTTGGTTCTCAGATTCAGCTTTGAACACCTTAAACCTATCTAAGACTTCATCTTTAGTTTTGAGAAGATAGGTGTAACAATATCTGGAGTGATCGTCTATAAAAGTCACAAAATATCTCCTACCCCCTCGGGTGAGAACTCGGTTAGAGTCACACACATCACTATGAATTAATTCGAGGGGTTCAGAGTTTCTAGTTATAGACTTGAAGGGTTTTTTAGTGTGTTTCCCTTGAACACAGATTTCACATTTAGATGAGGGATCATGAGAAGATTTAGGAATGAGGTTTAATTTACTCATTCTCTGCAAGGTTTGGAAATTAACATGTCCAAGTCGTCCATGCCAAACATCACAAGACTCAACAATTTGAATAACAGAAGACTCAGAAATTTCATTAGAACTGGAATTGATTACATTGAGTTTGAAAAGGCCATTACAGATAAAACCTTTTCCTATGAAAACATTACTCTTTGTAATCACAAATTTATTGGATTCTTTTACAATCCTATAACCAGCTCTAAGAAGAAGAGATTCACTAATCAGATTGCGACGGAGAGAAGGAACATGATAAACGCCTTGCAGATGAAGAACTTTCCCAGAAGTCATGGTGAGCTCTATACGTCCACTTCCTATTATTGAATTAGTGGAGTCATCTGCTAAGCTTATGCTTCCTCCACGTGATTCCTGATAATTTGAAAACCAAGAGCGGTCATTACAGACGTGGATATTTGCTCCGGAATCCAAATACCAATCAGTGGAAGAAGTTAGAGAATTTACAAGATGAGATGAAGAGGCTAACCTGAAGGAGGTTGGATTCATTTCAATCATATTAACTTTGTTGGATCCATTTCCTTTAGGGGCAGGTTTGGCCGGTTCCTTCTTCCGAAAGAAACAGTTGTGAGCCATGTGGTTGGTTCTACCACAGACAAAGCAGAACTTACCATTGTGAATTTATTGAATGAGGAGGAGGTGAAACGCAGAATTCCGGCATCATCATAGCCATATTCTGCTTCAAGGGCATTCCATAGTTCTTTTGCACTTTTGAACTCATAATATATGTCATAAAGGTTGTCTGCAAGTGCACTAAGAATCCTATGACAACAATGATAGTTGATTTCTTCTGGTTTCATAGAGCTAGAAAAGGAGCTAGCACCAGAACCAGAAGTGGAAGGAGCAGGTTGAGCAGGATCAGGAGTCAAAGGTTGAGAACCACTAGTAGATGACTCAGAAGTGTCAATAGCAGATAAAAGACCTAAGGTAGTAAGCCAGTATTTCATCTGATTAGCCCACCGTTTATAGTTAACACCGGTGAACTTCTCAGGTTTGACACTTTTTGAATGATCAGGAATTGCCATAAGTCCAATTTAAGTTTACTAGTCTAGGTAGATGTAATCTGATATAAAAAAGGATTTTGTCAATATTACTAGACCAGAAACTTAATTAAACCTGCTCTTAACCAAAAACTCTAAAAGTGAAAAGATTAAAGTTTTACTCGGGTAGTTTGGCCAGGTAAGGATAGTACTAGAGGTTGATCAATGATCGATTAAGTACCTCGTTTCTTGCAGAGCGCTTTACGCAACCCTTAAACCTTTCCTTAGACACCAACTAATCCAAGAAAACTTGAACCGGTTCACTTAAAGATTTTTTGTTTATGACAGATACTGAATTTGAGCACAGAAGCAGCAAGGAAATAATAAATTTTTTTTTAACTAATTTAGATACAACAAATTAAAACAATTAACTAATACAACAAATATATAAAATTCGGGTGAACAGTAATCCCGATAAACAGTAATTTTTTTTTATTAATTTTTTTTACTAATTAACTTAACAGCAAGAATTATTAATTAATCTTCTAGATTGCTGTCAAAACAATAATAATATAAAACAAATTAAAGAGTTAGAAAATTCAGGCCTGATTGGGAGCAGTCGTGATATCACTGCCCTAGAAGATTAAGGACCCGCCTATCGCCCTGGCGCAGTTTGTCCTCTCTCCCCTAGCGGTAAAAACCCCCGGAATCGGCCGGCCTCTGCACTCGGGCGTGAGACACAGAGCTTATGCTCAGACGAAAACAGTTGCCCAGAAAATAGAATATGTAAATATGTAGCCGAAATCTTTTATTGGAGGTATAAAAGTAGAGAAGAGAAGAGAGTGTAGAGTTTTTCCTCTTCGTTGGTGTGTTTCTGAATGAGCTCCAAGCCTCCTTTTATAGGTGATGAAAGGTGTAACCCCCGCTGAATCCAAGGAACCGTTACGCACGGTTAATGCTTCCGTTACCCGCATGCAGCCGTTACAAAATGTGTAAAACGTGCAAAAATGAAGGCTTGAGAAGCAAAAGTGTGCGGTTGCGGCGAGGCGTGGCGGGCGCGCGCGTGTGTGGTAGAACCGCAAAGCCCACAAAACCCAAAACACTATTCAAAGCCCAATAAGGAGAGAACCATTATATACCCTTTACTATTCATCTCATTTTCCGATGTGGGACTATTCACAAAGGCAAAATTGCCTTTTCATGAATAAGCTTCCAACATAAACAACTTGCACCCTAACCTTATATAATCACTAAAGAAATTAAGAGTTCATTACATTTAGCCTATTTTAAATTAGTAGTCTATTACGTTACCAAACAAATAAGACAATGAGCCCGAACGCTAAAAATTCAAACACTAAAAAACTTAAACAATTACATAAATTACGATGGAACGAGGCTAATAGATTGTACAAAGTGCACTTTCATTAGGTTAATAATTATATAAAGTTAAATTTTCATTTTTAGATAAATAGATACTTGTCATCTGCGACCATGAAAACTTTTCTGAATCTACCACCACAAGGCATTTATTTGTAACACTAAAATTTCAGTGAGTTTTCTCAAATTTAAAATAGTATATTAGGGTTATAAACAACGCCCCTCGAAGCTCAACGGTTTCTAAAATTAATCGTATATTCAAAATTGAAAAAAAATTCCCAAAAATTTATCCGAACTCCGGGGCATAGAAATACGTAAATCCCGTGAACCCTGTTTATTTTACTAAAGCCCACATTTTTATCACAGTAAACCATGAATTTAAGGAAGAAAGAGAGATGGTGGTGGAGGGGGCATGATGGTAAAAAAAAAATTAATGGAGAAAAGATTGAGAGAGAAAGAGATAATGGCCAAAGCAGTGATGGCGGGAAAAGGGTAGTGTTAAATGTGTCCATGAATTCGTGGATTTATGAGAAAAGAAGAGAAAGAGGAGAGGATGGCCAAGGAAAGACTGGCGACAGAAGAAAACTGGCTAAGAAGAATCCTAACTTTTAATTAGAAAATGGGCTAAATACCCATATTGATATTTTAATTCCACCCAATTTACCAAGAAGTTATTAATTAGGAAAACCTGTTTTAAGGCATTTTAATTGTTTCAACTTACCAACAAGGCCATTTTTCTCTTCGGCGATCAGTTTTTGGTGAGAGCTCGTCACGTGCGTGGCACGTGATGACTTAACTGTTTTTTAGCTGCTGATGTGGCACGGATCTGTCCTATTTTGGGTGAATTGGGGTTTTTAGAGGGTTAATTCCCGCCTTTAAACACTGCCACATCAAAAAATCCGTGCGACATCAGCAGCTAAAAAATAGTTTAAGTCATCACGTGCCACGCACGTGACGAGCTCTCGCCGGAAAACTGGTCGCCGACAAGAAAAATGAAAGAGGAGAGGATGGCCAAGGAAAGACTGGCGACAGAAGAAAACTGGCTAAGAAGAATCCTAACTTTTAATTAGAAAATGGGCTAAATACCCATATTGATATTTTAATTCCACCCAATTTACCAAGAAGTTATTAATTAGGAAAACCTGTTTTAAGGCATTTTAATTGTTTCAACTTACCAACAAGGCCATTTTTCTCTTCGGCGATCAGTTTTTGGTGAGAGCTCGTCACGTGCGTGGCACGTGATGACTTAACTGTTTTTTAGCTGCTGATGTGGCACGGATCTGTCCTATTTTGGGTGAATTGGGGTTTTTAGAGGGTTAATTCCCGCCTTTAAACACTGCCACATCAAAAAATCCGTGCGACATCAGCAGCTAAAAAATAGTTTAAGTCATCACGTGCCACGCACGTGACGAGCTCTCGCCGGAAAACTGGTCGCCGACAAGAAAAATGGCCTTGTTGGTAAGTTGAATCAATTAAAATGCCTTAAAGCAGCTTTGCCTAA
The DNA here is from genome assembly GCF_001876935.1 of Asparagus officinalis. NCBI lineage: Eukaryota > Viridiplantae > Streptophyta > Magnoliopsida > Asparagales > Asparagaceae > Asparagus > Asparagus officinalis. The sequence goes on along the minus strand of NC_033803.1, from coordinate 69,487,960 downwards.
TTAAAATACCTTCTTGGTAAATGGGGTGGAATTAAAATACCAATATGGGTATTTAGCCTTAGAAAATGTATAAAAATTAAATTTATTTACATTACCTCACAAAGTTCTTCTCTCTATTTTTTTTCAATTAATTTTCATCGTTTTTTTATTAATTTTCTTACATTGTTCTTTTATTGACCTGTCTATTTCTTTCCGGTAAAAAAAGGCTTATTCTCTTTTTCTATTTTTCAATTGATTCGCTTCGTTCTTTTACTAATACTCTTACATTTTTTTCTTTATTGATCGATCTATCTCTTTCTTTCGGGTCATGAAAAAAAATAAAATTTTAACTAAATAAGTCCAATTCCAATCCGAATAAAATGAATCACAACCACTAAAGCAAATTTCGATCATTTTGGTGTGACGTCTAATTTTAAACCGTCCAACTCGGTTTTTTGTCAAAACCATCCAAACCGATCGTATGCTCACTGTGTTATCAGTATTCTCAAAAAAGAAATGATGTGTTTGGATGGAGGGTAGAGAAGAGAATGGAGAAGAAAAATTTGTGTTTAACCTGGAGTGTAGAGAAGGGAAATGAGGAAAATTTTATACTACAATTTTTTTACACCTTGAATTAGGGGGTAAATGAGAGAAAAGAACAGGGGTATGACAGTACTTTTGCGATTCTAGGGAAAAAAACAATTTCCATTTCTTTAGAAGACGACTCTTTCGTCCTTTCCTGTTGCCCACCTGATAGCGGTCGGACGATTATAACCCCATACAATCCATCTAATTTACTAAACTACCCTCGTTATCACTCTGCAAAACTTTCACGTGGGTTTTTGAAGGCTCGAGCCCAATCTCAATCGCGTTTCTTAAAACCTCTCCCCCTTTAAGATTCGGTCACTGTCCTCTTAATTTCACTATCTTTTCCTCCTTCGAGAGCTCAGTGCTGGGGTTATTCTTTGAGGGTTTTCCTCTCTCTTTGAGCTATTTCAGGTGCCATTCTTGTTTATTTCCCCTTTTCAATTTATGGGTTTTTCTTGTTTGTTGAGAATTAAGCTTGAATTTGAGATTGGGTCTCTTTTTTTTTGTGGATTTTGTATCGTGGGTCGGTTTTCTATTCACAAAATTTTATATCTCGCCTACCCTAATTGACAAGCCGTTGCAATTGGATGATGACATGAAATAGATCTTGAGAATCTTATTGGTTTCTCGTTCAATTGCTTAATCTCTTGCTCGGGATTCTTACCTGATTTTAGAGTGATCTTCTTATGTTTCTGTAGATGATGGGCAACAAGTGTGTTTAAACCTTTCAGCTGCATTTTAATTTGCATCAGTTGCTGTGAATTCCACCTTGTGAAATTAAGATGGCAGTTAATACACCATATTTTGCAACCTCCAGTGGCCAGTCTTCACTTGGAGCTTCAGCCATTTTTGGAGGAAGAACTAGAGTTAGCTATATTCAGAGGTTTGATGAAGGGGGCAGGGTTTTGGGATTACAACGGGTTACATGTTTTAAGCATTTTAAATGTTGTGCAAAATCCAAAAAGATTGGGTCTTACCAGAATAATGACCCTTTCTTGCACTTGCATCCCGAAATCTCCATGCTCAGAGGAGAAGGAGATGAAACAGTTCTTGGCCGGAGGAATGAGAAATCGAGTATTAACACCAATGAAAACTCGGCGGAGGAGTCTATTCCGAATGATTACAATGCGGCCAAGATAAAAGTTATTGGTGTTGGCGGCGGAGGATCAAATGCTGTCAATAGAATGATTGAGAGCTCGATGAATGGGGTGGAGTTTTGGATTGTGAATACAGATATACAGGCGATGAGGTTGTCTCCTATTTATCCTCAGAATCGGTTGCAAATTGGTCAGGAGCTAACAAGAGGTCTTGGTGCTGGTGGGAACCCGGAGATTGGAATGAATGCTGCCAAGGAAAGCAGAGAATCGATAGAGGCGGCGGTTAATGGTGCTGATATGGTCTTTGTAACGGTAAACTCATTATATATTTTCTAATGTTGTCAATATTTGCAATGTTAATTTATTTGACTACTTTGTTTATGAATATAGATTGTGTATATTATGTTAGGTTTGAATGATGTTTTGAGATGATATTAACATTGGTGTCTTTTTTGTTACATATGTGTGGTCATTTCCCTTTTAATCTGTATGAAGAGTATGTTGGAATTTTTATCATATTATGAAACCCGTAATCTGCAAGATCCTACATAGTTTTTCATGTCCAGCATGTGAGTTATGGTTTTTCTTTCTTCGTTGCCTGAATTCATTATCTTTATCATCCTAACAATCATTTAACCATGTAATCACCTAAATGTTCAAATTTTCTCCATTTTCCTAACTTCCTTTCATTTTTTATTTTAAGAAAGATGAAACCTTTAACTGGTTGAATGGCAGAGTAACCACCTGGCTCAGTATTTATTTACCAAACCATCGCTAACCTATGAGACCTTATAGTTTGCTGCGTCTGCATTTATATATAAAATAATAAATAGCTGCTGATCGTTTAGATAATAAAGGTCTTATACAACCTGCAGGCTGGGATGGGCGGAGGAACTGGAACAGGAGGTGCCCCTATAATTGCGGGTGTTGCAAAATCAATGGGCATCTTAACTGTGGGCATTGTCACAACTCCATTTTCATTTGAAGGACGGAGGCGTGCAGTTCAAGCACAAGAAGGAATAGCTGCTTTGAGAGAAAATGTCGACACATTAATTGTTATACCAAATGACAAGTTATTGACTGCAGTTTCTCCAAATACTCCTGTCACAGAGGCATTCAACTTGGCTGATGACATACTTCGTCAAGGTGTTCGTGGGATCTCTGATATAATCACGGTGAGGAATAACATAGATATCCAGCTTTATGACGATATTGATGTAGAAAATTGCATTGGAAATCTCCACATCATTTGTTCTTGAGCTCATCTTTTAGTGCATTTTCTCTAAGCCTTCATGTTAATCTCCTGGGTAATTCTTCCCTTCATATTTATGCCAGCTATAGGTCTTTTAGATAGTTCCAAAAATCTTCTTGTTATGAATGTTAGTTTCATGCCCTTCATAGTAATTTACTCTTTCGAATAGTCCTTACCTCCTTTTCTTCTTGAAAATCTATGAAACATGAACTTTTTCCTTGTTAATTTACGCCCTTCACCATGCCCTTTCTTATCATTCTCCATGCTTCAATTTCATAAGTGCTGGGCAGTAAAATTATATTTATTATTTGTTTTGGTTGCACATAGCAAAAGTATCCAAATTTTCCAATGCAATATCTGGAAATGCAGGAAACTGCTTTACCCATACCGCAACATTTCATGCTTACTTTGTCCGGAAACTAAAAGATGTGTGGCCTGTTCAATACTGAGAATACATACAAACTTGTACAAACAATATGATCCAGTAACGAATCATTTAAATTATTGAAAGCTTCCTGATTAATCATTTGTGGTTATTCTTTATCTATAATTGCTTATAACTTTTTAACTACTATAAAGTGGAGCTTGGATCATTATCCCTTTATATCAATTTGCTTCTTATATATAATCTTTTTTCCCCTATTATATGAAAAACATTGTAATTTGACATAAAGATTTATCATGTACAATATTTTTCCTATTCTTTACAATCTTCTTCTACCATCATTCTCATCATTCATCCTCATAATATCTAACTCCAACACGGTAAAATAACTCACCCCTTGAAGTACGTTAACTGTACTCTCATTTTCATGTTTATATTCATTCAGACCATCCCACAATAATATCTGCTTTCTTCATTTACAGGTTCCAGGTTTGGTCAATGTTGATTTTGCTGATGTTCGAGCAATTATGGAAAATGCAGGTTCTTCATTGATGGGTATAGGAACTGCAACAGGTAGTTCCTTATGCAAGAACATTGGCACCACATTTGAACCTTGTAAAATAATGTGCCTACTGCTTCCAAGAAACTTGTTTACAGAATTATTTCCATTTGCAAGTACTGATTACGTATCTTCAAAGGACTTAGTTAGCCTATGGCTCTATATTATCTTTAAAGGACTTTATGTCATGTCCTCCTCGGAGGATGCAATAGTTAGTAATATTTTCGATGGGAAAACTCTAGTGATTGTCTATCATATTTTATTGTTTCTACTCTTTAAGTTTGCTCGGCTGCCTTATTTTTGGGTTGGGTAAGATGTTTTTTTACGTCATGAGCCAGTGTGGAAGGAAGCAACACAGCACTTGTAGGATCTTTTTTGTCTGGAAAATGCTGTAAAGTTTGTTTATATATTTTGATCAACAGTTTATAGTGTTGCTTGGAAGTAAGTAAGCACCCTTTTGAGCTCTTAGGTATGGGAATATATGTTGACTGTGTTTTGACTTTCACATAATAGCATTACTGTGGAAAACAGGATATGCATCCGGTTAATAGTTGGCTCCTTGAAGTAAGGGGGATAACCTAAGCTAACACGGATACGAGTACGGGTACGGGTATGGATGCGGGTATGAGTACGGGACATGTCAAATTTGTAAAAGGTAGGGCATGTGTCCACAGCTACACATACATGTATATATCATTATAATTTACTGAGATCAGTATCATTTTTTTGATTATAATGATATATACACATACATGTATATATCATTATAATTTACATGTGATCAGTATCATTAAAAGTGGTTGTCTTTTTAACTTGATATCCAAAAGATCCTTTATAATCATAGGTTTGCACTGGGTCGTCTTTTAACTTGATATCCAAAATATTCAAGGAGTGTCCACTGAAGTCTCGGTGTTGGGTACAGGTACAACATGGGTACGGCTCCAAATAGAAGTACCCATGCATACAGCTTATGTATTGAATTCTTTAGGCTCCTCGTATGGATATACTTTCTCATTTCTTCTCTCTCCTCCTAGTAGTTAGCATGTATCATAAAAAGATATACAGAAGTGAAGGGTAGGCTTGATCAAGAGGAATCACAGAAATTTGTCGTACGGAAGTACAGAAAAAACTAAGCTTAAACATGAACAGTTTTCCATAGTCAAATATAGCAATATCCTATACTCCTAGCAAAAATAATTGCGGTTCTAGAAGGAAAATAAAAACTGGCATACTCCCATGAAAAGTTTTTGCTGACCTGAATATTTTTGGGAAAGTACACGATTATCCGATATTCTATTGAAGGTTTAGTTTGATTCTTCTGGTTTTATTTCACAGGTAAATCAAGGGCAAGAGATGCTGCATTAAATGCCATCCAATCCCCTTTACTAGATATCGGCATTGAGAGGGCTACTGGAATAGTATGGAACATAACTGGAGGAAATGATTTGACCCTGTATGAGGTAAGATCTATATGCTTGCTTTTACACCTTCTAAATTGTTCATGTAATCATCCTGAAAAGAAGTTGTACATATGTAATTATAGCATTTAAACAGATTATCTTCCTCTGATAATGAAGCTTTGTTGCATTTTTTATTATATTGTGTTTCAGGATAACTATAGTCATGCTCAGTTTCAGATAGTGGCATGAACACAAACACAACCTGGTTTATTCTATTGATAAATGGTATTTGGTTAACCCTAATATATGCTGTGTTAGATTTAAGATTAAGGCACTGGCAGCCAATATGATGTTGAAAAGTAGGTTTTCATTTATGATATGGAGACTGGAATTATGTTTTGTCAGTAGCATTCCTGGTGCATGACTGCATGTTCCTAATTATTGTTCCACTATGATCTGAGCATCGACAAAACATGTTAAGAATCAGAAACCAAACGTTTTATTCCAAACATGCACCAATTTGGGCCAAATTATATTTATAGAGTTTTCTATAAAGCTTAATTGCACTTAAATACCATACAGTTTCCCTTCTGTTGCACTTGTATACCCTCACTTGTTTTTGGTAGCACTTATATACCATTAAGTTTTTAAAACATGCACTTATATACTCTCACTTGTTTTTGGTAGCACTTATATACCCTAAAGTTTTTTAATCTTGCACTTAAATACCCTAAAGTTTTTAAAATTGGCACTTGAATACCCTACCTAAAGGTTTTAAAACTTGCACTTAAATGCCCTCAAGTTTGCATAAATGAGGGCATTTAAGTGCAAGTTTTAAAAATTTTAGGGTGTCTAAGTGTTGCCAAAACAAATGAAGAATTGAAGATCATATCATATCATATCACTCCCTTTAAAAGAGGGAGTTGTAGAAAAACTTTTCAAGGACTATATTACCTTTATTTTTTTAATTACATTCTATTACTAACTAAATTAATTATCGTTGTTAATCAATTGTACTATATGTCACTTCAAGTTTGTATAATTTGGTCCTTAAAACTTCCAACATTAATGTAAAACTCTACATCATATTAATTATTAGTAATTATAATAATATATTAATAGATAATTGCATATTAATCGAGTATATATGGAAAGAGTAGAAAACATAGAGTTGTCCTAAAATTATACCATGACACTCATATAGGAAAATTACAAAGAGCATTCTTATGTTTAGGTAACAGGATAGAAGGTACAAATATAAAATTTTAGAAAATATTAAGATATTTAAGTGTAACAAGATACAAGTGGGGGTACATAAGTATAATTTTGGTAAACTATAACTTATTTAAGTTCATTTAAGCCTATAAAAAAATCAAAACTTTTGTTATCTACAAACAATAGTATATAATCTCATTGATAAATAATATTTATTATACAATATAAAGCCAGATGCTTAGCTTATTTACTCCTCTATAGTTAAAGGAGGATCCAAAAAATTGAAACCTTATAGTAGTCCTTCGAAAGCTTATTCTAAAGTTTTCTAAGCAAAGTATATAATTTTAGAAACTAATTCAAAATCTTGAGACTTATTCAAAATATGGTGCTTTTTTAAGCATTGCATTTTGAACCTCCCTCCCTCTAATGTTTAATACATTTGATTTGATTATTGTATGCGTAAAATTAGAAATCATGTCTACTGCTCTATACTTAAAAGGGTACTATTCATGATACAGTAAATTGCTATAGCATGAACAGTAGGTCCTTTAAGTATGCAGAGTAAATTTACTATTCGTACTTTAATAATTTACTGTATTATGAATAGTACTCTTTTAAGTATAGAGCAGTAAATATGGTTTCTAATTTTACACATACAATAATTAAATCAAATATATTAAACCTTACAGGGAGGTAGGTTCAAAATACAATGCTTAAAAAAACACTATATTTTGAATAAGTCTCAAGATTTTGAATTATTTTCTGAAATTATATACTTCGCTTAGAAAACTTTAGAATAGGCTTTCGAAGGACTACTATAAGGTGGTGGGCATGAGATAAATATTGAACAAATAAAATCCATGATATCAGATTACAGAAATTGGGAATTTGTATACAATACTGGATGTCATATGAGATAATATTCATACATAACATAATATTGTAATATGTAATCTAACATATTATTAAATTTTAAACATAATAATTTGTATCGAGATATATGCTTAAGATTTTGGAAAGCCGAGAATGTAGAGATTTTGGAGAAGAATTGCGGCTTTTGTGGGTTTTGGGGGTTTCGATTTTGTTTCCTAAACATGATTCAAACCCGATCCCACAATCAAATTAAAAATGACATAATTATTTCGATATCTTCAAAAGGATATATCGGCCATATTTTTTTATAGCGGTCGATATATAAAAAAAAATCACCAAATAAAAGAAAACAATATAAAATTTTATCAAGATAAAGTCTTTAAACCGATATATCGACTGATATAGCAATATATCAACTGATGTTTAATACAATGCCTATAAGAGCAAATATGTGAAAATTATTTAGATATTAGTTCCTTGATTTTAAGTATCCAATAATTCTATGTTATTCCCTCAAAATTTTAAAATTGCTCATAATTTTTAGGAATGATATTAAATTATTAAAATTTTAAGGGACAAATTATAAATAAGCCATATTTAAAAGAAGAATTAATTTTTTAAAAATCGTCTCAACTATAGGGATTGTCTCAAAAAACCCACTCAACTGATTCAATTTAATAAATCCCCTTATTATGGGGGTGTTATAGATAACCCCTCTCAATTTTGGTGCTATTTTAGAAAACACCTGTAGGTTGTTTAAAAATCATAACAAATAACTGATCCTCCATCAAACATCGATGATGGAAGTTATAATCTGACGATTTTCATAAGGCTATAATTTGAAAACTTTCACATAGATCGATGAAGGTTACAATATGACGATCTTCATAACAACCGATAAAAATTCTAGTTCAACAGCCTTCACAATCAACATCGGGAATTACAATCTGATGACTCTCATATTTTTAAGGAGCCAGATGAAGATTACAAGATGACGGTTTTTGTAACGTTCCAGCAAAGAGACCACAAATTGATGGTCTCTTCACATCAAAACGCATAGGTCATCCCTGCGTTTCACCATCAAAACGCAGAGATCATCCCTGTGTTATAACATCAAAACGCAGAGGTCATACCCACGTTTCAGAGTCAAAACGCAGAGGTCATGCCCAACATTCTAGTTGAAAACACAAAGGCCATCCCCATCATTCAAGTCTAGAAGCAGAGTTCATGGACTCAAAACGCAGAGTTCATGCAGAGCCCAACTTTGCGTCTCAGGATCAAAACGCAGAGTTCATCTCTGCATCCCAACTCTGCGTCTCAGGTCCAAAACGTAGAGTTCATGCAGAGCCCAACTCTGCGTCTCAGATCCAAAACGTAGAGTTCATCTCTGCGTCCTAACTCTGCGTTTCAGATTTACAACGCAGCGCGACCTGTGTGTTCAGCCACCAAAATAGGCCCAACTCTGCATTTTTAGTCTAAAACGCAGAGTTCGGACCCTAGATGCTATTTTTCAGCGTTTGACTCGTTCAACGCACGAACTGAACGGTTTCAAAACCATTTTTCCCACGATTTGGGGAGCAGTTTAAGGGGGCGGTTACACCCTATTTAGCTCCACTTAGGAGCGAATTAAGGGGACGGTTACACCCCTTAATCCCCTATAAATAGGAGTAAACTCAACTGAGTTCGGATCTTTGGATCTTGGAGTATCTTGAAGATCTTGGAGTATCTTTGGATCTTGGAGTATCTTTGGATCTTGGAGTATCTTGGAGTATCTTTGGATCTTGGAGTATCTTGGAGATCTTGGAGTATCTTTGGATCTTGGAGTATCTTCGAGCTTCCTGCAGCAGATCATCTTCGAGCTTCCTGCAGTATATCATCTTCGAGCTTCCTGCAGCAACAAAGTTCTTGGAGCATTCCTTTGGCTTATAAACTGATTTCGGTTAAATCAACTTTTTCATAGAGTTTCAAACTCGTTCAGAGTTATCAACTCATTAAGAGTTTCAAACTTGCTTTGCAAGTTCTCCATAACGTTAAATCATGAGGAGGAGATATCATTCCAGTGAATCAAGACGTTCGGATCGTCAACGAAGAGCAAACTCGACACGAGCATTCGAGGGAGGCACTCCATCGTCACCGTGAAGAACCCAAAATTAAACAAAGGGGAGAATTCAGATCAATTCTTTTCTCTTTTGTAATCAGAAATCCAAATTGTAATTGAGATTAAGAGAATACAAATCAAATATATTTCTTTCAGTTTTACTACAAAATTTTCGCCAAGCAACACCCCTCAAGTATAGCGTGTCTCATAAAAACTCCTATAATCTTTTACACTTCTATCAATAGACCCCCTTAATATAGTTACTTCAATATGTGATTTGGACAAAATACCCTCTTGAAGAAAGCCATTTTAGGTAAAAAGAAACGCTCAACCGGTAATAAAAGGACAACAACCAATTTATAATTCTTTTTCCCTCTATATCACCTCTTTTTCTTTTATATGGCAAAAACCAAGGTAATTCTTTTATGGTTGAGGGATATTTTGATCTTTACAAGTCAAGTATTTGTCACATAATAGATAAGACTCAATGATATTAGTTTTGAGAGGTTAGGTTTAAGTGAGAAAAGTTCACAGGGGTTAAATCAAAATTTTTATGTTGAGATAGATCACCTACTGAGATAGATCACCTACAAAACACCCAAAACTTGATGGAGATTTACTCAGTTTCAAATAGTTTTTTTAGGGGGGAGGGGATGTTGACATGCGCCTCACAATTGAGGGGGAGTTTTCAAAATCAATATTTAACCAAAAGCACAACTTAAGGCACAAGTGACATCAATTTTATAAGAGTAGAGTCTATAACAGGACCATCATTCAAAGAATTGATTTGGGTTATTTGTCCTTAAATTTATCCTATACATCAACTCTGAAAATTTTTTGCTATAAAAATCTCTAATAGAAACTTAATTTTTATTTGGGATGGGTATGTGATCCTTTTTATTCCATTGTTTTTCATGATTTATAATAAATTATTAGATAAAGTAAATTAAGTTGTCATTTTATATTACTCACATTCTTATAAGTTTATGAAGCTCATAGTTCGGATATGAGTATTGTTGCGGAAACTGTATTCTTCTAATTCCTTAGCATAATTTTTTGGATATTGTTTGACATTGGATGGATAGGAATTATTTTGTTAAAATACAATCAATATGAGTAGTCATTTTGACAGATAAATTAATAGTTGTTGAGATGTAAGAAGAGTACAATATCATATTTTGGAATTGATCACATAGTTTGTGTTTTCTTTCTTGATTGAATTTGCACATTCTAACTTAGAAAATTTTAGAAAAAAGTTCTTGAATATATAAAATACTCGGTCGCCGGTTAAACAATAGGTGGAAGTAAACAATAGGTGGAAGTGGTTTTTTTATAACTAAACAAAATCCTTAATGATTGGATAAAACCTACAATTTTCTTTGACGAATTCAAGAATTTATTTTCTTCATTAATAATAATAATAATTTTTTCATATTGGTCCCTTACATCATTAATATTTTGAAATTATACATTCAAATTACTAATTAATTTTAAATCAATAATATTTTAAGGCTTTAAACATCACTATTTCTCTAGAAGACAAAATGTTAAATCTAACAAAATTTTACACATGGAAATATAAAAAAATAAATATATTATGATAATTATAAACTTTTTTATAACCATGTTATAGTAAATAAATAAACTTAAAGTAAATAATTAAGATATTTGACCACATGCAGTGCACGTGCATTCCACCTAATATATATATAAGTGCACGTTTTAAAAACTTTTTGTATGAAAGTGCTGCCAAAAACAAGTGAGGGTATGTAAGTGCAATAATGGGAAAATATGGGGTATTTAAGTGCAATTAAGCCGTTCTATGATGGGTTTATATCTGATTTCATGTTCCTTTTCTTTAGAAACACAGACATCCAACTGTCCATGTAAAATGTCATGTTAGTATCACAGTATCCAAATACATGTCCAAACATACCGAATATGTCAATCAGAATGTACACATGAAATTTTTTAACTGATTATGTAACATTTTGATTTTAAACAACTCATAAATGTATTCTTGTATAATTTTACTATCTAAATATAAGTAAAGACTACCAAGCAAGATCAGTCTAGGTATCAACATTGAACACTTTCTTTGTGGGATATTGGGATTGGAATCTCCTCGTCAATAGTAAGCAAGGAGATTTTTTAATTTATATGGAGGAGTGTAGCAACGCACGATGATCCTGTAATATTTTGGATCTGAGATGCACGAAGGTAGTTCTAACGTGATCCAGGTGGAGGCTCATCATTATCATTTACCTGAGACTTCTTCCCACAATCTGAGGAGGCTCATCATTATCATTTACCTGAGACTTCTTCCCACAATCTGAGAATATTCTCCAGTGATGGCAGTTTCTTTCCCCTTAGTTTGGGAATTCTATCTCCCTTTATAAAAGCATGTAGACCTATGGTCTTTCTCAAAATAAAAAATAAAAAAATAAAAAATAAAAAACAATAAAAATGAAATACGAAAAAAGAAAAGAAAAAAGAAACAAAGACTAGAATAAAGGGCTTTTCCCATTTTTCTCAATATTTTTGGTCTTTTTTGTTCATATGTTAATCAGAGTCCACATTTGTTTGCGCTGATTATTGAAGTTGTTTTGTGAGCATATATTAAGGACAGAGCTATTCTCACAATATTGCCGTTTGCTCATGTTATCATATTATTACAAGAATCACTTCCACACCCATAATTTAAATAAAAGCCTAAGATGTCCGCGACTATTTTTATTTCTCTACAGAGAAATTTCAGTAGGAGATTCTTTAAAATTTACATTTTTCTTTACCTATTTTTGTTAAATTACATGGCTTCTTTATCTATTGTTCTAATGGTGTTTGCCTGAACTTGCAGGTAAATGCAGCAGCAGAGGTGATATATGACCTTGTTGATCCAGCTGCGAATTTGATATTTGGAGCAGTTATTGATCAGTCACTCAGTGGTCAAGTAAGTTGATGAACTTTAAGAAAGTACAAGTGTCCTATCTGTCAGCAATTTACATTTTATGTTAGCTTGGCTAATTCTGAAAGTTGGGCATCCGATAGTTATCAGGATAATTTATTTCAGCGAGCTCCTGTAGGATTTTTGTTAAGTACTCCCGTTGTACTTTAATTGCATAAGTGTAGAAACTGTCAGTATTTCTCTAGCAAATCTCCTACCTCTGGATCATATACCACTCCAAATTCCAAGGAATATGATGCTAGAAAAGCGATAATTTCCCTTTTTCGTCATTGAAAAAAGAATGCATGACAGATCAAATATAGGGGAATGAAGCTTGAGGTATTTCTTCTTTAATGTTATTGGCAAAAAAATAAAAATAAAAAGATTAAAAAATGTTGAAGTTAAATGAAAGAAACTACTTTGTTCTCTCTCTCTCTTGCAGATTTAACATTACAATCAATCTATTGGGATGCTATTTTCCAAGGGATTTGTATATTATCTTTAATAGTCTAAGGGGTTTTACATATAATAATTAATAACATATGTTGATATGTCGCATTCCACAACTGCACAACTGCGACCAGCCATTCGAAGTGCCTACATACATTTCCTGCAGATAACCTTCTATATACATGTACATCACCTCTGACCTCTTTTCAATTAAATTGTAATGAAAAGTTTTATGACCTTCACTATTGACCTTAATTTATAAACTTGTTCTCCTGCCCCGAGTGTGGCATCTGATACTATATCCAATGCAGGTGAGCATAACCCTAATTGCTACCGGATTCAAACGTCAGGATGAAACAGATAGCCGCCCTTTACAGGTACGCCCCCGTGAAATTACCAATTGCATCTGTCGCGCTATGGTTTATTCTTTCATCTGATTTTACGTTCTGATACGAATCCTAAAGAACATTTGTGTTGTTGCTGTTTTTATATTGTTGAAGGGAGCTCAACTGGGTCATGGAGATGTTCTTGGAATCAATAGACGCCCTTCGTCGTCTCTTGCTGAAGGGAGCATAGTGCAAATTCCCGAGTTCTTAAGAAAAAAGGGGAGATCTCGGTATCCAGGAGCCTGAGAACTCAATTGTTTTTGTATATATCACCTTGTTCATTAAGAGTCCTAGTGCCTATGCATAATAGTATACTAGTACTGTAGGTATTATTGCAAATAAAAGCACAACTCTTTTTTTTCTTGTTGTATTTGTGCTCTGTTTCTAATTTCTTAACGAGAAGGCATGTTTTGTTCAGTTCGCCTGTTTTTGATTCAGATTATTTTTGCTTCTGCTTGTAGATGCTAGTACTAAATTCCATGTTACAAACATCCTCAGAAAACAATTTGTTGCTTTCTTCATTAAACCGTCTTTAGCAATTTATCATGGCACCGCATGTGAATGATACATGATATTGATACTGCACAATTACTAGAAGAAGAATTAAAAAAAAACATTTTTCAATAAATAATTAGCAAAACTACATTTTTGTAAAATAATTAGCAAAATCGACTTCTTTTTTGTCATGTCATCATAGCTAGCCAAAAAAAGGTTGATTTTACAAAATACAATCTTACTAGTACTGTATATACTCACTCCCTCTCCTTCTTCAACCTCTCAAAACCAACCAACCAACAACAAAAACCAAAATGACAGGTCAGAGCAAGATTGTTCAGATGGAGCCTGGCACTTCAAAGCCGAAGAAAAGAGAGGCGGCAGCCGAGGAGGACTCGACAGGGTCTGCTTCGGTGATCAAGAGGTCTTTGGTGATCGAAGGGCTTTCGATGGCTCGGAGAGCTTTGGTTGCTCCTTGCAGGCACGTAGAATAGAGAGAGAGAGGGGGATCTTTTGTAGATGTTGGATGTTGATAAGAGATCGGAGGTTTCAAAAGCTGTGTTCATGTTCTTTGCTTAACTGGCTCGTTGTATAAGAATGAAAAATGTAGTAGAAGCAAAACATCATTGTGCAATCTAAGCTGTAAGCCCTGTCCCTGATTACAAGCTACTAGTGCACAATTTTAGTTAGCTACATTTATAGAATTGACTGATTAGTCTGTATATTTGCAATGTTATCAACACAACAGAATAAAACGGCTGGTGGACGAACGTAAAAACAGAGAACAGACACACAAGACACAGAGATTTGACAATTAATAATATTAAAAAAATGCACAACACACAGGACAAGAAACTCCGCCTCTCCCACGACCTCTCCCTCCTCCCCTCGCTTCCCCTCCTCTCCTGCCACTTCACCCCCTCTCCCACAGATCCAACCTCCTCTCCCTCCTCTTCCAAGACCTCCATCTCAACAATCCACAGCCCTCCTCCCTCTCCCGCGCCTCCCTCCTCTCCCTCACGACATACTCGTAGACCACCTTTATTATTCGCCCAGGGTAAAAAAATAATCCTAGCTACGCCACTGATATTACCTACATCCAATAATTTTTTAGGATTACGAGTCGAATCTCTCAAACTTCACAGGAGTTTGCAAGTACCGTGTAACCGGGACGTTTCAAGAAGTGTACACATCTTCATTGTTCCATGAGCACTTGCAGAAAATAACTGTCCCAATCCTCAAAGCTGTAGAGAGCGTAAATTCGAGGCTTGGATAAAAGTTTCAAATGATCATACCGAGATAGGAAGAACGCAAAGAGTTATGTGGCTACAATTGCAAGGAAACGTCGATCTAAAAATGGTGGCACAGTACACAAGGCTCTCACCATCGTTTGCTAAAAAAGTTAGATTAATTATTTACCCTCACGAACCAGAAACGACAAGATTGAGAAGAGTAATAACTCTGACTCAAAATATATATATTAAGAAGGGAATAGAGAGAACACTCGGAGAGCTTGCTGTTGTGCGCGGTGCGGAAGCGTGACAACCAAACGGGCGTGCTTCGAGAACCAAATTAAACAAACGTCGAGATAAAGGCCAAACAAATCAAAACAACGGTACAAATCCAAACACAATAGTTTTACGTGGTTCGGCAAATTGCCTACGTCCACGGGGCAAGAAGGGGATTGGGTTTTCACTAATAGAGAAGAAGAGTACAAACTGAGATTACAAAACGCTCAAACCAATCAACTAATCTCACCAACAAATCTCTTAATCTCTCCAAATAAACCCTCAAACAATTGCTCAGAAAAACTCTTCTTTTTCTGCGCTCAAATATCCCCAAACCAATCTCCAATCCAAGCCCAAAGAAACCCTAATTCGTATGTTGGTATTTATAGCAAACACTAAACCCAAACTGAACATGAAACCAATATTGGGCCTGACCCGTTACGCGGTCGACCGCGACCAACAACAGAACTCAGAAATCCAATACAGGATATGGCGGTCGACCGCGACGGTCGACCGTAACGGTTGACAGAGCCAAAGTCAACTACAGGGTACAGGCGGTAGACCGCAACGATCGACCGCGACGAATCCAAAATCACACCCTGAGCCTGTGCACGTTCGCGGTCGACCGCGCAACTTCCAAATAGTTCCCCTGCGCTTCCAAAACCTGTTCTTCACCAAATTTCTCGCTGATTCTACACCCGCAATCTATACAACTCCAAGTCATAAGCTACTGTCAAGTAGCTTTTATAAAATTCATATAAGTTGGGAGGGAAAAAATAGATAAAGATAAAAAAATTATGGAAAATGACCTTGAATTCCTACTCATAGATTCATAGCTTGCAAAATTCATTTCAAATTATATTTTCCTTAAAATATAATATTCTTGCTTCAGCGTTTACGACTTTGCTCAGGGAAAAAGTGACAAAATTTGTATTTTTTTCATTTTATATATAATATTCAATTTTTCACTTTAGTTGTGAATCTTGTGATTAAGTTCCTCTAAATTATTCCGAAAAAGTTTTTTGGCTCGCTGTTGGACCGCGAGCCAGCAACTCGCAGAGGGAAACAGTGGGGGTCAAATTATTCAAAAAAGCTATTTGGCTCGCGGTTGACAGCAACTCGCAGAGGGAAACAGTGGGGGTCAAATTATTCAAAAAAGCTATTTGGCTCGCGGTTGAACCGCGAGCCCTCAACTCGCAGATAGGTGAACAGGGGGGCGGGCCCCATGTTTGTAAATATGCCTTCTTTTGGAGGGCTATTTTGACAAAAAACGCAAGGGCATCTTGTTTTGCACAAAACGCTCTGTACCTTGGTGAACAGGTGGGGCCCTCAACTCGCAGATAGGTGAACAGGTGTGCCCGCCCCTGTTACACACACTGGCGAGTTGACGGCTCGCGGTTCACCGCGAGTCCAAATATGAACCACGAGCCAAATAGAGAGTTCCAATTATTATGCAAAATTCCAAGGTACAGAGCGTTCTTGGTTCAAACAAGTGCCCTCTGCGTTTTGTTCAAATACAGCCCTCAAAAGAAGGATATTACAAAACATACGGATTCCAGTCTTATACTTTAGGCTTAGGCGACTCCAGTATCTCGCCAACAGACGTAAAAAAAATCTGAAAGGAAAAAAATCACACGATATTCAACGACCTCAAGATCGAATCGATGTCGTCTGGCGGGCGTGGCAGAGCGCAGAGGCCTGATGGGAGGGGCTCTACAGGGTTCTGATGCGTCGGAACTCCGTCTACGTCACCTTCGTCATCGCCGGAGCTTTCGCCGGCGAGAGGGTGGGCCCATCTCAACCCTTTTGACCATTTAACTTCTTGGTTATTTTGAAATTTTAGGGTTTATTTGATAGTTGCCATGTGATTGGTCTTTTGCTCGGTAGCTGCTAGGGTTTTCTTCTTTCAGATCTGACGAAAATTTTGGGGATTTGCTTATGATTAGAGTGTTAATTTAGCTGAAAGTTTGGATTTTTATGGTTTTTGGTGTATTTAATCAGGGTAAATTAGTTGAATCTTCTACGCGTCAAGCTTTGTGTTTAAGAAATGAATTCGTAGCTAGTATAGGGAATTCATGCCGCGTTAATTGGGAAGGACTGCGGTAAAATTCCAGGCTTACAATATGCGCGTGATGAATCTGAATGATAAAAAAAAACCATTTAGTATGTTTTCAAAATGGGCTTTATTGATTTGGTGAACTTTCATGCATTCTACATATCGTATTATTTGTAAATTGGATCCCTTGTATCAATGGAGCCACTCTTTCTACATTATGTTGGGAGCCTATTGTGAAAACTATGCTTACATTTTTTCCTTGTGTCTCTGAAAATGAAAAGGTGTGTACAAAATTGCATAGTTATTGTTCTTTTTAATTATTTATATTAATACATATCCATCTTTTAAGCCTGTTAGAATCTTTGTTTACGAGAGACGGTCATGGACTCACAGAGACGGACATGCAGGTAGATGAGATTCTAAGTGGAACCAATATCATTTGAATTTTCTATGTCTTCAGATCCCTTAATACAGATGTGTCACAAGTATGTATCTAGCTTACGTACATCGGTTCTAAACAGACATCCTTTTATAAATGGAATATATTCAAATAGCACAATATCTGCTTCATTGTATATACTCTCTGCATGAATCTCTGTGACTGTTACTTATTCCTCATGTGGTAAGTTGTAGTATTATTACTAAGTTACCATAATTATAATAATGCTAAGATGAACTTGAGATAAGTATATTTGGTATAAAAAAAAATTGGACGTCGAAACGAAAGTTTAAATGTAACCAAATACCGATATCATTTTCTAGGTAATTGGTCAGGGCTTGACGAATTTGATGATATCATGATATCACTGGATTCGATTTTTGTCAATATTTTGAAATTCAGTCTGGATATGTTATCTGATTCAGATGTCATAATATCCACTTTGAAGACACCCGTAAGGGTATGATTCATAATTTCACATCCTATGATTTATGTTCATGCCTGTGTGGCCATGTAACAACTAGAATACAACATGATGGAGATACTCTATTTACTAAATATACTTTAGATTATAAAAGGTTTTTTTTTCATATAGTTTCTCGTAGATCTCTGTCTGTCTAAAATGTGCATGAGAATTAAGAACTTGAGTTTTGAGTAAAACTTTAAATGTTTTGAGTTGGGCTGATTCCTTATCTAAGTTCTGTCAACTTATCCCATCTTGTTTTGGGGTAACAAAGTTTTGAAGGGTTCGACTAAATAATTTATGTATTCCTATCTACCAAATTCTTTCTGCAATTTATGAAACATGTTCTATTGTTGATAGTATCTCATACTAGGATCATGACATACTAGGATCATGACGTCAGACGATAAGATTGACAACAGCTTCAAAGCCGTAAATATTTGTCACGCGGTCCATGGAACCTTGTGCTACATATACAATAGCATTTTGATAGAAAAAGAAGAGGAAGTAATTTAGATGAAACCCCTTAGCTTAGCAAGCATAAATCATAACGCATAAGAATGTATGACAATCCTAATATTTAACTCATTTATTTTCCGCAAATGTCTTCAGAATTGCAAACTAAACCACTAGCATCCAACAGGCTTGTTATTTGGAAAAGTTACTTGTTTGTTTGCAATGAGAACCCGTTTACAAGAAACGTTCCACAAGTCAAATGGAACTTATTAGGTTCATATTTCAATATTAATTTAATCTAACAAATATCTCTCCACCCTGCCTTGTATTAATGATAAACTTTTAGATAGGTGAATCCATCTCGTATCTACCCATTAAGTGTCTAATATGTAAACTTAAACGGTGTGGCTTCTTCTTTCAAGCGTAAATTCTTAGTAGGTTTTTCCATGTCAAAGTTCCGTCTGCATTACATGGGCAATCGGACAGGCAATTTGATAATTTTTCAGAAATCTGAATCATCTTAGCTATTGCATAAGCTTTAAGTTAACCATGTCTCTATGCACGGTGGCTAGCATGCAATGTCGCTTAAACTGTGTATGTAGCTGTTTTCTGCTCGATTTATCTTTACTTCTGTAGTTATTCCTGACCAGCATGTGAAAATATGTAATATTTGTGTTGATGTTGACAAAGGTATAAATTAATCCACATTGGCTCCACTACCCTTACACCGAAAGGGACAGTTCTTACATGAGGATATTGATTTGATTCATAGCTGTACTTTATATTGTCATATGTGATATGTACTTCATACATTTAGCATATGCTATTCTATGATATGGCTGTCTACTGATTTGGTTTACGGGTACAGGCAGTTGATTATGGAGTTCACAAGCTATGGGAACACAACAATGTTGGGGTAATCACTCTACACTTGCCCGCATAAGCTACATGTGTTTGTAACCATTTTACCTAGCTATATCGGTATCAAACAGCAAGTCAAGTCTTACGGAAAAATGCTTTCATCGAGTATATCTTTTCTGGCTGCTGCCTCCTTAGCAGTATGTTGCTTGATACTGATTGCTGTCATCTCCTCACGCTTGCTTGTGTTTTGATGTCTAACTTCTCATCCCCTGACATTTATTTTTTCACTTCCATGCTTCCACGCTGTCCAACTTAAAAATTAAATATTTTTCCTCATTTCACCTGGACATTTAATGTTTAAACTTTAGTTAATTTGAGGCTTGGCCTTTCTTATATGCAATTGCGAATTCTTCATCTTCTCAACCATTGATACTATCTGTAATCTTAGTCGTCGTCTTCACTCTACGAGCTCTTCGTCTTGGTTACTGCTGCTGGTGCAGCGTAAGCTATTTTCCGCCCTCTTTCTAACTTTGTTCCATGACCCTGTGTTTCCATTTTTGCAGAAGAGGTATGAGGACATTTCTGTGTTGGGCCAAAGGCAGTCAGAATAAATCGAATGCGCTCTATATCATGATTTTTCTTGCCGAACTTTATAGCACATTTTGCTGGAACTTGTATTTCCGTGTAATAATCATTTGAACAGACGTTTTTGGTGCTGTCCTGTTGTCTGAAATTTGTTCACAGTTTTGTTGATTTAAGGGATTGGTGAACTTGAAAAATGAAAATAAACATTCATGGTTTGAGACCGATTGATATTTTATTTGAAGAGCGCGTATACTTTTTTTGTAGTTTTCTTTAAATTTTATGAAACGATGAGCGGATGCACAAATTTTTTTATATTTTATTATTTACTTTTTAAAAATATTTGAAGCAGGTGTGTGTTCTGTTTTGTTCGATGTGGGTAGAGGCTACCCACTTATTTAAGAACCTAAAGTACTATAAAAATTTGCATTTATTCTCTCAAAATTTTAAATATTTTGCAAATTGCCGTCTCGGATTTAAATTTAGTCACACAAGTATTTAAAGATTTTGAAATTTCTCCGTTGAATGTTCAAAATCTAAATTACCCCCTCCAATATTTATACATCTTGCAACTTACTATTCAAATTTAGAATAGCCCTTCAAATGTTTTAAGCTTTTTGAATTACTTCATCAAATGCTCATGTTTTGAAACCGCTCCGTCGAATTTATGTTGGCAACAATTTTAAATGTGATGATAGGTCTGTTCACCCCTCAATTTATGCTCACAATAATTCTGTCCTGCATGGGTGGTAAGCGCGTCACAGTGATCAAAACCCTGATTTCTTTTAGCTTGAACCAAACACTAGAAAATAAGAGAATTTTTTCACACATCACATTGATTTCTTTTTTTTAAAGTTAAATCAAATTTAGAAAAGTGATAGAAATTACTTATAACTCGAAACGAATAATTTTTTTTTCTTCTATAAAAGCGAAGGAAATACAAAAAAAAAAAAATTTGAAGGAAATATGTTTCCTTTCAACTATGAAAAAGAAGAACACGTGCGCTGCGCGTGACTCGGCTCCGCGATATATATATATATTCACGTCTCGACGTACTGAAACTAGGGCTCGAGCTTCTCCCGCCGCCGTCATTTCCTTCCTCCCAGCTCTCGGTAAGATCCCAAAACCCTAATTCTCTTTAGGTTTTCTCAGCGCCATTCGCCGTTATCTGTTCATTTTCCACAAATGTCGGTGTTTTACTCACGATCTACGCTCTAATCTTTGCTTTTCTGAAGGAGCGAGGTGAGGAAAAAGAAGGGTTTTTTTTTTTAAAAAAAGGGAAACCCTAAGGGAGCACAGATCCAACAAGGACGATGAGGTCAGCGTCCATTCTAAATATCCGCATGAATTATTTCGATGTCCGTTTCGGAATTATGATTTGGTTCTCATAGTATTGTGTGGTGTGCACTCTATAATCTTGACGATGCGAGAAACGCTAACGAGATTGATGATTGTTGACAAAATGACGGTTTAATACGCATAGAAATGAAGTAATCTGTTGTGGGTATTTTTTTTAATTAAAATTTGTTAAGTGAGAAAATGAAGTTGATCTCTGTTGTTAGCTTTATTGTTATAAAGCGAGAAATCATAGTTCCAATATGCTTCAACAATCCGAGCAACACGGTCTCCAGGTTCCATAACGGTCCAAACAATGTTGTTTGAATTGTTGAAGCATCTTGACACTGTTGTTTGGATTGTTGGAGTTTCTTGACATTGTGTTGTTGTTTGGAATATTGCGCTTGGTTTCTTGATTTAGAACGGTGAAGTGAGAAATTGAGGACATTTAACTGTGTTCATGCTTTATTTGGAATGTTGTGTTAGATTTCTTGATTTACAATGCTGAAGTGAGAAATTGGGCACATTTGACTATGTTTCCATGCTTTATGTGGATTTTTGTGTTTGACTTCTTGGTATAAAAAATTAGAATGCCATAGTGAGAAACTTGCACGTTACATTTATATGCTTTCTGAGATATTGTTGAAGCATTTGCATTCAAGATATGAACATGAGAATGACTGGCAATTCAATGTATCATTTGATTTGTAATGAAATATGCCAGAAGCCTTAATTATTGTGTAACAGAGGTTATATTTATTCCAAAATTTTGCACAGTTAGCTAGAAAAATGCAAATCAGAGAGATTATTTTTTGTTTTTCGTTGGAGAAAATGTCTGGTTTGTTTTGATAATTGTGATCCATCTATTCCTATCTGTCTATATTTCTCACTGGTTTGAATTTATTTCATAATTATTAAGCTGATTGTTGAATCCTATATGTTGTTTCATGATCCGCAATTTCTATGGTTTAGATTAGGGTTATTGGCACTGTTATACCCTCAAGTTTTCACCCTTTTTAACTTTGATACCCCATAGTGTTTTTTGACCAATAAATAAGCAAAATTGATTTTTTTTATACTCAAAAATTTCTTACTGGTGTCATTTTTCTGACTTTAGGGTATTTTCGGGCAAGAAAATTCAGGATATTTAAGTTAAATGTGGTGTAAACTTTGGGGCATTTAAGTGTAAATGACCCTTTAGACTATTATTCAATCTCATTATAGAATATTAGAATGCACTTTTTATTTTGTATTAGGTGCTATTCTTCTTTTTATATGTTACCATGTTATTCTTGAAACAAATTAAGATTGACATTCAAAGTTAACAGCTTTTCACTGAATGGTCTTATGTTATTTTTCACCTCCTACAGCAAGTTGCAGAGTGATGTCCTACGGGAAGCTGTGTCCCAGCTCAAGAATGATTCTAATACAAAGAAACGTAAGTTTACTGAAACAATCGAACTTCAGATTGGTCTGAAGAACTATGACCCCCAGAAGGACAAGCGTTTCAGTGGTTCAGTGAGGCTGCCACACATTCCTCGTCCGAAAATGAAGGTTTGCATGCTGGGTGATGCCCAACATGTTGAGGAGGTAATACATATTTGGAAATTCGTTGGAAGAATTATTTCATGTGATAATATTTTTTTATGTTCATCAACACTTTATTATACTCTACTCATTTGATTATTATTTTAATATCATTGTTGTACCTCCAGGCTAATAAGATAGGACTAGAATGCATGGATGTTGAGAGCCTTAAGAAGCTGAACAAGAACAAGAAATTGGTGAAGAAACTCGCTAAGAAATTCCATGCCTTCCTTGCATCGGAGGCTGTCATCAAACAGATCCCACGTCTCCTTGGCCCTGGCCTCAACAAGGCAGGCAAGCACTTTTTACTTCCCTCTTTTATTAAGCGCTGAGTGTATTGAACCAATTAGTATCGAGGGTTCCAAAAGTTATGTTTTAAGAGGTAGATTGCCTCAGTGGGTAGTTTTTTTGGTTCATAGTAGCTTCCTGGAATCCTTAGATTTTATCAATTGACCCTCAATTGAGTTAAATAGAGATAAATTTTTTTTATAAAGCTGCTTCCATAATTCTCGATAAAGGTTCTGTTTCTTTTGTTGTATTTTCCTCCAAACATTTGTTTAGAACTAGTATATCTGCTACCTTTGGTACATGATAAATTGATGTTATATACTTGTCAAATAAATTCCTTATTCTCTCTAGTGTTTTTGTCATATGAGACCCCAAATGTTTGTTAATGCTATATTAGTCTTCCAAATCTCTGTTTAAACCCCAAATCATCATATTTTTGAATTAGACTCCAAATCCATTATGTTAAAATTTAAATTAAACCCTAAATTTATTTAGTTGTAGATGTGATCCCCAAATCTATTAAGTTCTTAGAGAAGACCACTATTTTAAACTAATATGGAGATTTAAGGGGGTCTAATATAGAATTAACAGAGATTTGGGGTTCTAATATGACAGAAGCCCTTCTTTATGAACTGCCTATACTTGTGTTGATCTCTTGTTGCATGAGCCATTCCTTGTAAGTATTTCCTTGCCCGCACCTTGTACTTTTTTGCTAATAAACTTACATCATGAGCCTTATATGGGCTCATACAGTGTGCTTTGTCCCATGTTGACATCATGCATCATGAAATTTAACTTTAATTCTTCGTCGCTGGAGTCTAAAGTCAATGAGACCAAGGCCATGGTGAAGTTCCAGCTGAAGAAAGTTCTTTGCATGGGTGTTGCTGTCGGAAACTGTGCTATGGATGACAAGCAAGTCTTTCAGAATGTGCAACTTAGTGTCAACTTTCTCGTTTCCCTTCTCAAGAAGAATTGGCAGAATGTAAGTTGTTTCCTTTCTTCGTATAAAATGGGTTTATAATTATCTGTTGATGGTCATCCTTTTAACAACTTCACTAAAATTACCCTCGTTGTTAATGTTGAAAGCTCTTTCGAGTCATCATACAAAGGGTTCTTAAAAAAGTAGAGTAGGCTCAGTTATTTTAATTGATCTGCTTCAGCTTGTACGAGTCTCATTTCTCGTGTGTTTTCGATTATCATTATGATCGTCTATATTGGACTTTTCAGGTAAGATGCTTGTATCTGAAGAGCACCATGGGGAAGCCTATCCGAATTTTCTAAGCTGCATCTTCCAGCAGTTTTGAACCCCGCGAGTCATGGGGAAATTTTCCTGTTGCTTTTGTTCCTGTTATTTTCTTCATGTTATCAACTATTGTGATTCCATTGGAACTTTGTTTTCTTTGAGCTTATTAGAAGGTAGAGATTTGATGAATTACATTTTTGAGACCTTTCAATTGATATGGATTTCCCCCTTGTTTGGAAGCAGGCATAGTAGTTTATTATAAGACACCTCTCTCTCTCTCTCTCTCTCTCTCTCTCTCTCTCTCTCTCTCTCTCTCTCTCTCTCTCTGTGTGTGTGTGGGGCATTCATTTATTTCTTTCAGGGTGACGCTACAGGCACACCCTCTGCCACACCTCCGGCCACACCCCCTCTCCCTCTACAGTGCAGGGGGCCCACCTGAGATTTTTTAAAAATCTTAGGTGGGGCCTCCTGCACTGTAGAGGAAGAGGGGGTATGGCCGGAGGAGGTGTGCCTGTAGTGTTTTTCCTTTCAATATGCCATACTCTATGTTGCATGGGTACTTTTAGGTGGAGCCGTACCCGTGTTGTATCTGTGACCGACACCAAAACTTTAGCGGGCACTTTGGATATTTGCATACTCTTATCATATGATACATAGTTTATCTTACACTTCACATGCAATTTTTTAAACTTGCTGGACGTAAGTTGGGTTCATTTCAACTTATACCCAGTTTAAAACTATGAATATAATGGGTCTTTTGGATATCTAAGTTAGAAAAAAATGAGTAATTTTCTAATTTATAGAGTTATCTTATAAAAGAAATATGTAAATGCTATTTTGTAGCGTGTGAAATGAAAATTGATCGTGTACCTGCACGCCACTTTTTATGAATTTGTCCTGTTAGTAGTTTTACAAAAGTTCTTCCCATACATTTTGATTTGAGGAAATTTTATATCATTATCTAATCGGTATCATATGTAACAAACATTATATTTGACATCCAAAGCTCTAAGAAATTCACCCAGTTTTTAAGATATTACAACCGTTCGATTGGATTCCCTTGGATCCACACTGCCATGAAAGACAACCGGTACAACATTAAAGTGTAATATGCAGGCAGACTGCATTATTTTCATTGCATTTGTGCTCATAAACAGCATCTGATGCCTGAACGTATTCTTTCAAAATTTTATTGTACAGTAAACAGACCAACTGAAAGTTACGAGCCATGAAATATGATCAGTGATCCTGTTCCAGTGTAGCTTATACACAATAATACACACTCAATTGGCCCTGTTACAAAAATGTCATCGTTATTACACATCCTCGGTCAATCTTATTATAATAATTCAACAAGAATCATCCCCTCCCGGGAAATGAATATATGCTGCCATCACAACGAGAAGGTAACTCTCTACTTGACCATAAAAGAGCTTTTACAGCTGCATCCTCCGACAGCACTAGGATTTGTTGCTACCTGCGTTAACAAACATACCGGTAAAAACTACTACAGGGCGACATTAAGGGCGACAAAATGTTGGATCCAAGATGATGATAATCTAGAAATATAATAGATAAAGCATGTTTTGACTATACGCAGCTGATATATTATCGCGAAAGGCAGATCTAATAAAAATTGATGCAAATCGACCTTACAAGCAAGGAAAAAAAAAATCAGTGTGGGTCGAACATTTTCTTTTTCTAAAGCCCCCGCAAAAAAGCAAAATGTAAGAAAAACAAAGGTCAGCATGTGCAACATCAGAAACGGCATAAAACAACAATGAGTTACGGAAAGCAAATCCAAATTAGTAAAAGAACCGATATGAGCTTAAGTCAGATTAAGCTAATCCTATGCATTTTCAAGCGTTTGGATAAAAAAGTTTTGAGAAACAATCAGTGTTCAGAAAGATGAAAGCGGGTTAAAATGAGTTAATCATTTCTTTTTCAATAAACATGATTTTCTAATCTTCGCAAACTAAGAATGCGCGTGCATTTAAGCTTTAGTACGATTCATCAGCTGATGCAAGCAAAAAGATAACATTGCAATGATGGTACATGTGGTTCAAAATCATCTACCTTTTAAAAGAGGGAGTTCATGAAAAAATTTTCCTTCCCCAAAATACCCTTCAACCAATTTAAATATACCAAAGTTGTCCCTTATAATCGTTAAACCCTAAATTTTCCGTCGGTTACGCCCCATCTCCGCCCAACAGTTCATCGGTTACCCTTCTCCTCAGCTTATCTCCTCAGTTCATCGGTTACGCCGTCCCACGATCTTAAAGATGAGTATTATTACCCTAATCATCAACACCATACCTCCGCCATCATCTCCTCAGTTCTCAGAATTTTTGCATCGGTTAGGATTAGGAAGGAATTTCATTGAAGAAGGTATTTCTAAATTTTACCTATGATTTTTAAATTTAAAACGAATTCTATCTATGATTTGAAGCCGATTATACTTATGCATAGATCAATGATACAAAATCTGGTAGATCTAACCAAGCTATGACATGGCCTGGAAAACAAGGGTTTTCTAAAGTTTCTCATAGAGGAGGCAAGCGGTCTGGGTCGGTTGAAACAATTACAAAGCCCCCTGGCACTCAGACATCCACATGTAGAACTGTAGTTGGTAACTAAGAGAATGAGTTCTTCGTGGAAAGAAGATGCTAGGAGTTCTACTGCTGGATCAATGAGTGCTAACAAGACCTCTGTTGGTTCTTCCCGCAATCGAAGGTCAAGTAATGGATTGTTGGCAATTGGTGTTTCTGGAGTTCAGAAGGAAACTAATTTGGTTAAGGCTGGCTCTGTTAACAGGAGTGCGCCTATTGATCTTATTGATTCTTTCATCAACTTTTTCCTTTCCAATTTGATTACTGCGCTCAACAGGATTTTGAGTATTGATCTTATTGATTATTGATTCTTTCATCAACTTTTTTTCTTTCCCATTTGATTTCTGCGCTCAACGGGATTATGGTGGAGAAGATCGTGCCCCCTTCAAAGACCTCAGCTGGGATCTTGCTTCCCGAGAAAACCGCCAAGGTACCATCTTTAAATTCCGTGCCTTTTGCCAAATTTTGCCGTTTTCCACCAATTTTGTTACTGGGTCTTGCTCCAAAATTGAAACTTTGACATGGGTGACTTTTTTCTTCTGTTAATTGGTTTGTTTGGTACTTATGTGCTTATTTTCATTGTTTTTTAATCAAATGGTTGCTAATTTGGGAATTTTCATGTGTCTAGATGATTATGCATTTTCATGTATATATTGTTGTATACATGATGCAAAACGAAATGCATTAGAAATTTATTTGTTAGAAGTATGAAACAAAATTATGCAGCATTGTCAATCTATAGAAATGTATTGGGTCTACTACTGTTATGTTTGTTATAGAGTTAAAAGAACACTTGACAAAGAAACCTTTCACATCTCGGAACAAGACATGCTAAGACAAGGTACTTGTGCAGGCTAAAGCTATCTTTTATTTGTGGTGTACTTGATCTTGTTATTTGGCAGAATCGTTTTGTATTCGTTTGATATATATGTAGCTTATTGTCCATTGATTGCGTTAATGAGTTATCGATGGAATGTAACATGGTACATTCTATTTCTAATGGAGACGAAGAACATAAGGACTGGATGGAGTTTACCAGTTAAAAATCTCACAACTTGTAATTTCTTTTTGTTCTTTATGGTCCACTATTGTGCTTTGACAAAACTTACGCCTTCCTTTTCTTCAATATAATTTGTTTTCCTCGCATTTGAATCCAGTTTCCTATTGTTGATTGCAATCTACCTTCCTAGAACTTGTATTTAAGGCTCTACAGGATGCAAGTATTGATCAAATAAAAAGTAATTACTGATGCTTATGAATTTAAAAATAGTTACCATTGATAACTCTTAAGATGTGTAGAAGTTACACGAGCAGTTGAAATCCTCTTATATGCAAACAGTAACCACAACTTTGAATCTGGGTTGGCATTAGAAATTACTGATGCTTATGAATTTAAAAATAGTACCATTGATAACTCTAAGATGTGTAGAAGTTGCACGAGCAGTTGAAATCCTCTTATATGCAAACAGTAACCACAACTTTGAATCTGGGGTTTTATTGTATAAGCGCATGGGTGTGGTCTAAACTTTATACATATGGTAGAGTGAAGAAGTTGCTTGCGCAAGGTGTATCTCAAATCGGTATCATGAAAAAAAACCTTATCAGATCGATATGTGCCACATTTATTGCTTAAAAATTCCTTCATCCAAGCAAATAAAACTAATTTATCATGATAAGTCATCTTGTCGAAATACATCAATAGATACAAACTTCTCCAAAATGTTAGATTTAAAATTACTAACATTAGCATTATCTTTCTTTCAAATGTTGTTTCACTTATTTTAGCTGTCTTTATTTAGTCTACATGCTATAATTATTCGTGTATCCAACTTTTATTAGTGATTGGACTTGCCTTCTGGTAGTTCTGTTACTTCATATTTTTGATTAACTGTTAGTTTGAATCACTTTTCTTTTCTAGATAATTTTAATCTATTGAATGCAGGCATATTGCATACAATTGTATTTAACAC
The DNA here is from genome assembly GCF_001876935.1 of Asparagus officinalis. Taxonomy (NCBI): domain Eukaryota; kingdom Viridiplantae; phylum Streptophyta; class Magnoliopsida; order Asparagales; family Asparagaceae; genus Asparagus; species Asparagus officinalis. Next base: position 69,458,842 of record NC_033803.1, on the reverse strand, counting down.
AGCACTAGGACTTGTTCGGCCAAACGATGTAGATTGTGAACTTTTTGAAATTACTTATGTGAGTAATTCTCCACCTTTAATGTACATGATATATAGGTCCTTCTGTTGCTCATTCCAATTAAATGAATCTTGTGAACTTGTAGAAGAAAACTGGACAAACCAATGTCTAAACATATTTTGATCTGCTGACGAAGAGTTAACTGAGTAACATGAACCCATGCTTGCAAGGAATCCCAAAAACAAAGAGAGGTAACTTTTACTTTAAATGAAATATTCCATGTTTTGCGACAATCTGAGAATTCTCTTCTGCAGCCTCAACTGACGCAAGCCTAGCACGAAGAGAAATTTGTCGCTGTTATGATTCACCCAACGTATGTGTGAATGAAAAGTGCCAGCTGCAACTTCCTCTCTTGAACTCAAGGTGGTACTTTATTGTTGTTAAGTAATTTTTATTCTGTAATGGCAGTTTAAATTTCATTAAAGTTTCCGCCATTAGACCTGGAAATTTTCTATCATTAACGAACTTACTTGAGAAAGTATATGACTTTTTACTCAAATTCTTTTCATTTTAGTAGTCAATAGAAGTAAACATGGTTCCGTTGTGAAACCTGTGCTAAATGAGGGTATCTGACAATGAAAACATGTTCAACAAGTAAAAAGTAAGATTTGATAATTTTAGTATAAAGCAATCAATATTTGGCTTTAATCTATTTGTATATTTCCTTTGCTTCGTTTCCACTTATTGTGGAGGTACTCTAGGTTTTAATCCAATGTTTAGATACTAGAAAAATAGCTTTATTAGTCCTATACAGAGACGATAAAGTGAGCTTGTGTTGACTTATGTGAGAGACTACTACACAACTATTGATTTTAGTTGTGAAGCCTAAAATAATTTAAAATTTTAGAGTGAAATACCAACTACTTAGATTTATCTAACACGGTAGGGACGCAGATCTTTGGTAAAACCCTCAGTTTTGTTTTTTCCATTGGAAACCAAATTGCACTGCGATTGCATACTGGGGTTATAAACAACGCTATTTATGGATAACCACAATAATTTACTAATAAGTAGACTGCTATTGATGGTTCTTTATTTATTAAGGATTAAGGATCTGAATTGGTTTTTGTCTATGAAAGACCCAATTCAATTAGCTTGCCTTAATTGCAACGATTAGAATCCAGATTTCAATCATTTTCCAACTTGAGTAGTTTTTATTTGGATCTTTCTCATTTGACCCAATTCACATCTTATTGGAATCGATAAAGTTCCCAATCAACATTAGATATATTATTGTCGTATGACATACATAGACATTGACATTCATGGTTGGTGCTATATCGACTTTTGTGCGATTGTGTTATCATAAATTCTATTATTTACGTTCAAATATTTAAGTTCGGGTCCACATATATGAAAATCCTAAAGTATCAAGTTCTTTGTGTAAATAATTTTGACTCAAACTCGGCTTTTGATTTTGTTATAAAGATTTTCCCTACTCAGTGAACAACTTCTGCCCTAACTAAATATTAGTATAAATAATATTCGTGTTAAGCTAGGAATTTAGGAACTTCAGAAATGCAAATGGACGTGAAGTCGGATATCTATCTAAGGCATATTTTTCCATACTGTGAATATCAGAAATCTTTGAGGGTGCTTCAGCATTGCTGCCATTTCATCATTTAGCCAAACTGCTGCGTGATTTAAGACATGGGGTTACTATAGAAAATTTGGATCTTTACCTAGCTGAAGATAAGACATGTTTCCTTTTGATAGATCTATCATCACTTAGAATAAAAGTAATAACCCTAAGTGCTTAGAATAAAAGTAATAACATTACATTATTTTCTTCGTATTTTCTTATCATAGATTGCAGATGAACCTGTGTCAAAGCTGCTTTTAGGCAGGAGCTGACACCAGTGAAACTGATAGAGATGGAAATACAGTGTTCCACTTGTGCCTGAAAGCAAGTCCTTTTCGTTGGAATTTAAGGTAAACTAAAAGCTGCTAGAACATAACTTATGTTTGCACTCATTTACACAATGTTTTACTTGTGTGGTATTTTTTTGTAGGCTTGGGTGGCTCTCTCTCAACCATGGTGCCAAAGTATCTCAACAGAATCTGTTACGACTTACAACAGTTCATCCGTGGTAGAGACATGTAACTGAATCTCTGGTACCCCTTTTGGACTTAATTGTTTGTATTTATCCTACCATGCTATCTTCTCTTTGCACATTATGTTTACTTTCTCAGGAAATAAAGACTGATAGATTTGATAGGTTCACAAGACATCCACTTCATTATCAACCCCGCAAACCAAGGATTTGGTATGGCTATCTGCATGTATATAACTTTAACTAGCTATTGTGCATTATTTTTTTGACTCTTGTATTGTTTCTGCAGTATTTCATGAGAGGACATTCAAGTAGACCATAATCATGGCATATTTTGGGTTGCGAACAAGGAGTTAATTGAGTTACATGTACCTATGTTTGCAAGTTATCCCCAAAACAGAGAGAGGTAAGTATCGCTCCCGGTAATTTTTATTTTAGACATGGAATTCCCTATTTGCAACAATCTGAGAATTATTTTCTGCAGCCTCAAACTGATGCAATCTTAGCACGAAGATGGAGGTTTTTTCCTGATTCACTGTCATTATTTTCCGTCACTTGTGCGAGAGGTGTCATTGCAACTTTGCCCATGGGGAGGGTGAGCTGAGTCATGGCTCGCTTGAACCCAAGTAGTGTCTCCTTTCAGAACCTTTAATAGGTAAGTAATTCTTTTTTCGCACCTTCAGTTAAAGTTTCTTTACAGTATTCATCATTGTACGTAAAAATGTGCTGTCATTTGCTATAAAAACAGTCAATAATCAGAAGGCTTTAATTGGGGCCTCCTACTCTCTGTTGACTCAGGTCTGTTAGTATTTAAATTACAATGCTTTTTTTTTGTTCTCTATTTCACCTGACAGAAAGAGGTTCTTACATTATTCTCACTTGAGATTTTCCTCTCGTTTTCTCATTTACAAGCTGAAATTGGACTGGTGGAAGACACCATAGCGATCACCTCTAAAGCAGGCAACCATTCGCACTAAATTTCCAAGGGCTAACTTCATGACCACTATAATTCCTGAATCTAAAGGGATTAGCCACTTATTGCTCCTAAAATTTTTGGGCGGTACTTTGAACTTTTGATGCTAAAGAATCTAAAGGGATTAGCCACTTATTGCTCCTAAAATTTTTGGGCGGTACTTTGAACTTTTGATGCTAAAGGAGTTCGATCTCCAAAGTGTTGTCTGCTCCTAAAATTTTTGGGCGGTACTTTGAACTTTTGATGCTAAAGGAGTTCGATCTCCAAAGTGTTGTTCGACATTTCATTGCATTGAAGTTATCCTATTCTCTTATTTGAATGGTTGTAACATACATCCAAATGATGGAGAAATTATTCCATCTAGGAATGTGCCGTTTATATGCCAATAGAACAATATAGAGACGATAAGTGGCTATCACTACACATTAAGAAAAAGAATCTGTGATTAACCATAAAACTTGAGTGCTTGATTTTAACTTGAGTGCTTGATTTTCATCTTGCTTACAGTCATGAGTTTTTCGCTATAGGCACATGACAATGATGATCCAATGAGATATTAGGCGACATAACAAGTCGGCATAGCTTGAATCATGAAGGAAGCCAGTCAACTAACTCTTTATTGAGCTTTCGTTTTGGGTATGAACCAATTTTCAGCATAACAATTTTTAAACATATTAACATTACTATACATACATTCTGATGCTGAAGAAGTGGGTTATTTATTTGCCTAAGCCTCATCACAGCATCTGCTACTTGCTCAACATGCATCCATCCAGCAAAAGATATAGGGTTTATGTAGCCTTGTATTTGGTGAATGATTGCTACTTGTTCATTACGTTTATCGACCAGGTCATTGACAAAATTATGCAATCTCTTTTCAATGAGATATTAATCGTCTCTAATGGAGTTGTGGAGATTAGTGAACCAAACACAGAAGCTATTGACAAAGAAGAACAACACGTTGAAGAGAAGGCAACCGGGCCAAGCAAACCGATAGACCGTATAGTTAATGATCAATGGATAGCCAAACAAAGGGAAAAGACCTCTGGAAAATACATAGGAAACACAAAGTGTAGTCAAAAGCTTCGAGATGAAAGGAAAATCAATGGCTTTTGAAAGAAATCAGTGCAAAGACATAGAAAGCCTATAACGTCATAAGCTTGGATTTACATCCACATCATCAAACATTACTTTTACGTATGTTCTTGTTATAGTATTTAATTGATCAATCACCTTGTAAATACAATCACTCTACTATCGCATAATTGATTCCTAAATATAAATTTATTGTTCAAACAGTTTGAATTTTTAGCTTTTGTTCATATACTAGCAATATTGTGTACATTCAATAAATTTATAACAAATCTTTCCATAAATATAATTAGAATTTAAAATAATATTAAAAATTTTACCACGTGCATTGCACGTGTAATCCAACTAGTAAAACTAAACATGAGAGTTTGACATTATGTAAATGCACTGTTAATGAATATACTAACCACGAAGGCTGAACGAATCAACTCTTCCACATAGTCAACAGTGGCACCTTTTACAAAGTCATAGGAGATATTGTCAACCACTAATTTGACGCCGCCTTTCTCAAAAACCCTGAAAATATAACAAAAACACAAAAGACACCTACATAAGAAAATGATTCCAAGCTTTCTCAAATAAAAAGATCACAGTAGTTTCTGAAGCTAGAAAAGCACCTATCATCTGTATTTCTTTTGTCATCCAGTAAAAAGACATATTGGAAACCGGAACACCCACCAGTTTCTACACTTAGTCGCAGCATCTTTTCGCATCCAGATGCTTGTTTTGCTTGTAGCTCTTTCAATCTCTGCAAGGAAAAAAAATAGTTAAGACATACAAAATAGGAACAAGTAAGACTGTTGTAAAATATTTACATTTGTAAATTTAAAAAAAAGAAAAAAATAAATAAATTCTTATTTTTGGGTTTTGAACTATTTGGCATATATGAAACAAATTCCAGAAGGAAAACGTTAATAGTTCTTACTAAAAGCTGTTCAAATAGTTCTTACTAAAATCATGCTCTTCACCCAGAGATAGGTGAAGAGCATGGTGTCTCTCAGCTCCCAGATTGGTTGATGTATGATTATTCTTTACCATTGAAAACTTGTTGATTGGTCTACACGTCTAGTCCATAACACGTTTCCACTAGGAAATACTGTTCTTAATAAGTTCCCAAGGTGCATGAAAGCTCATAGCATGGCACAACATGGTAAATACTACTATTATACTGATAATATGTATTAGTCCAGTAAACTTCAACTTAAGCCAGTATTTGAGCCTTCACTAATGATAGTGAACAAAGATTCTCTACAGCAATATGGATTCTTCTAAACAACGATTTCTGAGATTCAGGGAAGAGTTCCTGAGTCCTATAACTAATGCCAAATGTCTAACACTTGTATTTGCCTATCCCGTGTCTCTACGACTAACTCCTTTGTTATCCTAAAATTGGCAATCCATGTCAACACTAGCCCCGTTTAAGGGAGGAAAAAAAGAAGTTGCAGGATAAAGTACAATAGTCAAGAAGTAAGCAACAAGCAACTATTCTGCCAATAAGAATGCCTGTCTACGTTTTTGGATAGGCATCCTTGCTATCTGTTGTCCCTTACATCTTTCATTTCTCAACTTAATCTTCTCTCTTCCCACTTATCTTGCTTGCAACCATTATATCTCAAAAGATAAGCATAAATTGACACATACAACCATAAGCCTCATATTCTTTTCCCACATTATCTTTACGTCCCTTATCTCCATCTTTTTCTATTATCTTCATTGTATTGTTATTGAACTGGTTTTTGATATCATAAGGAACTTAAGGATTGCCTTGCAGTTGATAAGTTTTTTTAATGCAATGACACTAATAGCTAATATCTTCCTCTCTTGTTTAATTAGTGACTTGTATAAATTGTCTCTATGATTTGTACTATAGAAGTGTATCAACTATCAAGCTCATTATTTTCGAAAACCTTCATAGTAGCATTTTGTATTTTCATGGTCTTTTTCAACATAAATAATTTCTAGAACAATCAAGATTATACTTGGCATTTGAAGCCTATAGTTCACTTCTCTTTTACGTCACGCACTTCATGCAAGTATATGGATATTGCTAATTGGTTATCCAACTTGTTCAGTTTTTTTAAGAAGCTTCTCTATCTCGAGCTTTGCTTCAAAGCTGACTTTGTTTTGGTGATACCTTGAATGCTGGTGATGGTAAAATCATAAAACGTAATCATCTCATCTATCCTTTTCCACCCCAATGCCCCAGTACAAAAAAAAAAGACCCCCCACATCGCCCTCCCAAAGAGAAAAGGGTTCTCCATCCATATTGTAGACGCTGCCTAGGTAGCCTTACAAAGGCACGGAATATGTCATTTTAAAGACAGATGCAACATGACATCTTAAACAAACAAGGTAACATGATTATTCTACATGTAACTATTGCATTATCCAATGGCATAATAGTCAATGCAGGCAATAAAAATCTGAAATATGTTTAATAGGTGGTTGAAGCTATACTTGAGAACATTTCCCTCAGATTAGAAGATTGTTTAGAGTGTGCATATGCACAGCCATGAATGATATCATGCCTGGATGCATACACACTCTCTTTCTACCAGAATAGCCCAGATTAACAAATCTTTTTATCTTGGAAAATAATAGAAACATTCCAAAAGTGCAAAAAAATCAATGTCTAACAAGATCGAGCAGGGCATAACGAAAGCTGAAGCAATTACCGTTCACTTTAAGTGTAGGTACTCACTGAATATAGTGAATGACCAGCTCATTTGATAGTTATTAATTACTTTGAACTTAACTTGATTAAACAATAATAGGTCATTTGAATTTTGAATACTCATCTAAGGTTGGAAATGATGGTAGATATAAAGCATATCATCAATCTTCTCTTCCATCCATTATCCTTAATATTTTATCAATAAACTGGCAAAGATAAAGTTTGAACTCCCTTAATTGTGCTCGTATGCGCATGTTAGTCTAGTAATATCCCATTTGATAGAAGAATGTCAAAGATGCACCTATTTTGGTACTTGATGCACAAATAAAGGCACCCATAAGTACTGTCAATTAAGAGGGTATGTACCTGCATAATGATTCAGTAGTCTTCTATCACATAATAACTCAGGTATAAGTGGGTAATAAACATGTACAAGCGCATGCTTAACTAGATTAGCTGATGAATAAATCAAGACGCGAAGTGTGTGGAAGAACCAAACAAGTCGCCAAGGCCATCAGAGCAATTAAATGCAGTCCTAAAGCCTTCACATAAATTATAACCAAGATGAGTTAAAGGACACATGCATATCCATTAAAGAAGTATCCTGATTCCTGATTCCTGATTCTTAGTTCATAACTAGTTCTAATTTCAAGAACATAGACACAGGTCCTCTCATGCTTTACACTATACTTCGCTGAACAAAAAATAAGGCATATTTACAAGTGAAAATCATTATCCTACTATAATGTTAGATTCATGAGACTGAGCTCATCTTCAATAAACTTGACCAGAAATTCTAGAAATTTACACTGATTTCGATCAACTTCCAATTTACATATTTCAACCTTCAGCAGTCTAATATTACATAGTTACACCTTCAACGCACTTTATAATTCTTCTCTCTTTCAGCACACGCCATTAGGTGATTACATAATACCCTCTAGGAGCTATGCCATATACTTGAATTTTTGCTGCGTTAAACATGTAAACTTACAAATGATAAATTATTTTTGCATTTTCAGCATGGTCCTCAGAGCTGATTCTATGAATTATAAAATGAAGTGCCACAGTAGCTATAAATCTCAACGTGAATTGCTCTAGACCAAAAGTGTAATAACTAATAACCTGTTCTTTCTCTTTGTGATGCATAGTGTTCTTTTGTGATATTTGCATAGGCAAAATATCCTTCACGAAAACAACATTCACAATTTCTACTAGATTGGACACCCATAACCTTTACAGTAACTGCTTATATCAATAAGCGTCTCCACATGATCTAGTGGGAAGGCCCTTTCTACAAGCCTTTCTAGCTCTACAAGCCTAATCTAGAACCTTAGTGTTCGATGTGTTCTAAGTGGCTAATAATTGGCCAACTTGAACAGACACTCACTTTCGAATCTTTTTAGTCATAGACAAGTACATCTCCTATTTCAATATGTTTCCATTAATTTAATCATCGAAATTTGAGAGCATACTTAGCCATAACAGAACTGAATGGAAAATAAGGTTCTTAGCCAATTTGGAGAGGGATAAGATTATAATAAATGGAAAAAGGAGGAGAGGTAGACCTAAGGAAACTTGGTTGGAATCAATTTGAACTAGGTTGGATGCCTATAACCTCCACAAACTCCTGATATGTCCCTACAAATCTCCACATGATCTAGTGATAAGCCCTACAAGCCTTTCTAGCTCTACAAGTCTGATCTCATTCAAATCTTTAGTGTTCAACAAATCATAAGTGGGCAACCAATCAGCTAAAATCATCGGCTCTCTTGAACGTATGAGACACTCTCTTTCAAATCCTTTGCTCATAGCCAAGTCTATCCCCTATCCTATTTTCCTCCTTCAATTCAGTTATCAAATTTTGAAATGATATACAGGCCTAAAAAAAGCTTAAGGACTGATACAACTTATGTAGCCAATTACAGGATTAATGGAGCAAGGAGAACTAGAGACATATAAGAGGACTAGTTTGAAAAAATATGGCAGTGTTTGACTTAAATGAAAGAGGTAGCCCTAAACAATACTGAGTGGAAGAATAGGATTCACGTTGTTGCTTGTTGTTGAATATTTAGAATAGAGGTTTTGTTTTGACTGAGATTGAGTTGCTAAAGCTAATTTATCGAGTCATCGCAATCTTCCAAGTAAGAGTTTGATTAATGAACAGAAAATCAAGATTAATTGCTCACAATCCTAATCTGTTGTTCCTGCTTTTAACCTAAACTTTTCTTTCCCAGTCGCTTGCATTCATTTGGTCGGTTTTCCATGTTTAGCTATTAAAACATGTAACTATGTATTCTATTCTTTGGGAAGGGGGAAAATCTTGTAAATATATCTCATATACTCTAAACATTTCTCAATTTTCTAACAGCAAGTACCTCTATTTGTTCTTACAAATTGCAAACGTCATTTCCTAAAATAAAATGAAAAAAAAAATTGCAAACCACATAGTTAGTAAATTAACACTATCCGCTTTACTAAATGATATCTGAATCAAACACCACCCACCCACGCACCACCTGTTCGACCATTTGCCGTAGATAAAAATTTCAAAAAGCTTTTAACTTCATCCGTTCATTCATCAATTCCTACTACCAAAAACTAAAAAGAAACGCATTCCACTGAAAAAAAAAGAATAAAAAATTTAGTTGCATTTTCAATATAATAAATTTTTTTACCTTTTCTTCTTCTTTCAGCTATTTAACCCTAAACCCGTCGAAATTAAACGTATCAGTCCATTCCTTCATTAAAATTACCACAACCAAGCCCCCAATACCACTATACACACCCAAAAATGGAAAGGGGGTATTAACGTCATCCTAACCATCTTCGTAAGAAATACAGGACATTTAGGGGGAAATCTAGGGTTTTGGGACCTGGTAACTTACTTTGATGCAGCTCTCGGTCAAATGAATGGATTCTTCTTGAGATTCAGAGGAGGATGGAGACGAAGAAGCGTCGGCGGCGGCGGCGGAGGAGGAGGAGGAGCTGAGGAGCCTCGAGTTCTGACGGATTCGGCCGGCGATGAACGGAGTTAGGCGACGGAGCGCGGATCTCGTCGACATCGCTGGAGAAATTTTTGTGTGTTTTGGATTTTGTTCTTCGTGGTCGTTTGACGATGATGGGAGCTTTGTGTGCCGAGCACGGATCTGAAGCCCCATGCGGGTTATAAGGGAGTTTTTAACCCGACCCGACCCGTTCGAAGGAGAAACGTTGTGAGGCTTCCACGCGTGCCACGCTCGCTCCCTTAGAAACGAGGGGAGGAGCTAAAAGCCTAAAAGAGCAAAAAAGGTCGATTCTTTTTTGGCTAAAACTATAAGAACCCCCGTAACTTTGGGCGATTATCAGATGACCCCCCTTAACTTTGAAAATATCGGAAAACACCCGATCAATTGTAGGGGTTATCAGAAAATTTTCATTTTACAGATTCCTCTTCAGCATTGACATTTTATCAGAAAAGAACCCCAAAAATATTCATTTTTTAGGGAGTTTCTGAAAAAATATCAAGGTTAAAAAGGGCTTTTCTGATAATCCATAAACTTAATGAGGTTTTCTTGATGTTTTCAAAGTTAAGGGAGGTTGTCTGATAATTACCCAAAGTTAAGGGGGCTTTTCTTATATCTAGCTATTTTTTCAGCTAACTCTTTTTTCCCATTGTAAAAGTAGTCTAGGTTTTTTTTCGCTTTAGTTTGCTAAAATTGCTTAGCCTTTGATACCTAAAAAACTTTGACGTTTGATACCCTGAAATTTCTCAATCTCAGTCACATGTCGACGACTCGAAAGGCGTTACGTGTCGTCTCCTGGCTGAGTCGACTGCTTAACCACTCCACTCGGCCGACCAATCAGCCGACATCTTGCGAGGGCAACTCAAAAGGCGATACTTTTTGACCATCCGAAGAGTAGAAAGGCGACGAAATACCTCGAGCCTCGAGCCCCCTCATGTGCACTGATAACCAATCACCTCGCAATAAATGACATTAAATGCTCAATAGGCCCCATTATTCTTCTGCCCCTAATAGTATTTATGACACATCAGATCACGTCAGCACCACATGCCCCCTGTTACTTGGCATTAAACACCAAAGTGACCTCTCCTCAACTGCTCGGCTGACATATGTATAGTTAAAGTTGACTTGGCTGTCAGCCCATGCTCGGCCGAAGTTACCATCCTACCACTCATTTGGAGAGTTAGAGGACCTCCATCAATTCAATTAACTTCTTTGATTTGACTGTGTGATTCCATACATTAACGATGGCAAAACCACATATTTATTTCTTTTTCAAGGGCACTACTGAGATTAGCATAGCACACTACTAAAGAAGGATAAATTTGTGAAATTATTAATATAAATTCCAAATATAATAATAATAATAATAAAATGATACGAGACACGATTGGGGTAGAAATCCTTGATCCTTCACCGACACCATCTGTTTTGATTTTATTTTTTTCAAAATAAAAAATCTCCGCGTTTAACGTGTAATAAATTTAAGATAATAGTACCTCATTGTGAAGTTGGGTTCAGGGACTAATTGTTAAACAGCTTGTAAGACTTGAAAAACTGAATAGAAACTTCAAGATTTGGGGGACTGTTTCATAATATGTAAAATGTAAAGGGCTGACTTAGAGAAAACTAAGCTTTTATGTTGTTCCTATTTAGGTCTTATTTTTATTAAATTATCAAATTGGTATATTTTATAAGTCATCCTTTATCAGTTTGGCATTTTTTTTTCTCCGATGACCTTTTGGTATTAAAAACCTACCCATTCAGCAATTAGGCGTTTTCATTTTAAACCTACTCTAATTCTAACGTTAAATGGAATTTCGATAGGTTTAATGGTGAATTTAACGATTATTAAGAGCTAAAATGTGTTCTAAAATTGGCATGTGATGGCCGTATGAAAAATTTGGGGAAATTCTCATTCCCACATAATTGAGGGTATTAAAGTGTAAATTTTAAAAACTTTAAGGTATAAAGTGCCGCTAAAAACAATTGAGGGTATACAAGTGCAAAGTAGAGGGAACTATATGGTACTTTAAGTGCTATCAAGCCTTATTGGATTGCGAGCTAGAAATAGGCCGGAGAACACACAAGGGAATTGTTTGCAATTTTAGTCCTCTAAAATGGTCATCTATTTACATCAGATTTGATTGTAATTTCTTCAAGATGACTTAGTTTTAGAATATAACAAAGAGCTATGTGCAGATACACCTCTGACGCTTAAATTTATGTTTAACATGCATATACAAAATTGAGAAGAATTTTCTTTTCTTTCCAAATTCTAGAGTTCTCTCAAAAATAAAATGTATGTCCGGAATCCTGCAAACTTTATTCGAATGCACTTCTAGGGCAACTGTCTTTCCCACAAATATTTCAATAATTATACGGAGGGAAAAAGTTCAATTGCATTCCTTGACCAAAACAAATAGGCCATTAAGAGAAGTCGCCGCTTAACCAATAAACCGAATAAAATAGTACGGAGACCGCTACGTAATCACAACCATTAATTATCTAGTTGATGGTTGTGATTTTTTTTTCTTTTGAGTGCAAATAGGTACGGTGAGCATTAGATTTAGATTGAGGAGCGAAGTAGAATCTCTGGATAGCCCACGATCAGCGCCTGGCCGCCGCCGCCGCCCAACGAAGTCACCTCCTCCCACTCGCTCTCCTCCTCGTCGAGCCTGAACATGCTAACGTACTGGCTCTCCCGTTCCACGAAAACCGACGTGAGTCTCCCGTTACGCTCAACGAGGGAGCAGCGCAGAACGTCGCCGCCATCGTGCACGGGGCTCGGCCTGTCGAGGACACGCCACTCGCCCCGGGAGGGGTCGAACGTCGCGAGGCTTCCGTCGCTGGCCAGGCGGTAGAACCTCCCGTTGCGGAGCACGGGCGGCCGTGCTCGAGTGAGAGGCCGGACAAAGGCTTTCCGATGCTCGAGGTCGTCATACCTGTCAGAGTTTTGAAAATCGATTATCGATCAGAAGATCAAGAAAAATTTTAAAAGTTAGAATCATGAAGATAAAAGAATTAAGAGGTGAACCTGAGGTGTTGAGAGCCATCATGAGGACTTCTCTCTCTCTCTCTCTTGCTGACTAGCTATGGGTCGATATATATATATAGAGAGGTCCAAAACTTATAAAAACCCCGCAGCCTTTCTAATTAATACAATCAGGATTCTATTAGAAATCACAACAACATTGAGAATCACAATTAGAAAACTAGCTCCAGCTCAATCTTGCAACAGATATCGGTTTGTAAATTGCATTAGCCGTCGTGTATGCATGGTATCAGCTGATATGTTTCTTTTTTTGTTTCTCTCTCTCTCTCTCGATCATGATTTCTACGAGAATTAATTGTAGTAGTTGGGAAATTAGTCATAATCTAGGAAATTTTTTTATTAAAATCTGCCTCAAGTATTGACTTACTACTTACTTGCAAACATCTTATTGTGTAACTTTATTAAAATCTGCCTCAAGTATTGACTTACTACTTACTTGCAAACATCTTATTGTGTAACAACAACCATAAAATATTAAATTGTAATGCTCCTCTGTAATTTTAACAGTTTCGTGAGAGAAATTCGACCGATTTCTCGTTGATATTTTGCTTCTTTCGGAAAACAGTTTCATGCGTTCGTATTGCAAAAGAAATCCAAACTGAGCAGTATCTGAACAAAGCTGGAGTTCTCACGACTGCAATAATGATCTCGGACAGAGCAGGATGCTCAACAATTGAAAGTGACATTAGGACCCACTTTTTTATACTTTCCATTAGTATAAAATTATACATTTTTCGCATCTCTTTGATCCATATCACATCATCTAAACTCTGACACATCATTTAAATGCCTCGTTGCTGTCAAAGGGGGTGATAGAAGAAAAAATCTAACTCCGTAATTTATCCTTTGTTTACTAACTAGGCGAATATAATAATAAGCCATATTGGGCTGGGCCGGAGCTGGAGCGGCCCAAAACGCTGCCGGCCATCCAACGGTCACAATTAACCTCAACAAGATAATTTTCTCTCGAAGAAATTATCAAAATAGCCTCAAATTAATTTTTTTTTCTGTAATTCAATCCTCTTATGTTTTTATTACAAAGACAGACTCACTTCCAGGTCACGTCAGCACTGTGGCCAGAAAGTAAGTCTATTTTTCTTTAAACACCTTCCTAATTAGTCGGAGTTACTAACCTTGACTAATTTAGACATCAGTAATTAAGAAGGTGTTTAAAGAAAAATAGACTCACTTTCTGACCACGGTGTTGACGTGACCAAGAAGTGAGTCTGTTTCTGTAATAAAAACACAAGAGGGTAGATTTTGAGGGAAAATAAATTTAATTTGGGGCCATTTTGAAAATTTCTTCCCTTTTCTCTCCCAGAGAGAGAGAGAGAGAGAGAGAGGGAGGAGCTCTGCGCTTATCTTTCTCCATGGCGCTACTTCTCAAGCTCCACGCTCCGACCCCTCGCTCCCAAATGCCATTTCTCCTAAAACCGCCGCCCGTTCACTCTCTCGGTCGTCCTCCGTCGTCGGAGCCCCGACCCCAGATGGGACCGCCTTCAGGACGCAGCTCAGGTTGCGGCGGCCGCCGTTCTTGGGCCTGCTTCGCGACGGCAGGAAACAGGTTGGCTCCCTTCAGGCCGGATTTTTCCATTTTTTTTAATTATCAACGAAGCTTGAAATTCACGATGCTCTTAAGGTGTGAGCATCTAGGGTTTTTTGTTGACCTCTCGTGTGAATCCGTTGACCCTCTCGTGTAATATGTCATGATGAACAAAATTTGATTTTTATTTTATGCATAAGGTAGGAATATATGGAGCTTGTATCTAATGATGATATAATGCAAATATCTCTTGGCTAGGTATCACTCCTCGTCATATTGAAATAATTAACTTGCCAAGCTTACACATCTACTGTTATAATTATATCTTGGAGACGCCTAGAATCTTGAAACCTTTGTCGCTGAAAGGGATCAGGACATGGGCATAGAATACATGTCTGTTTTCATATTGAAATGTGAATTGATGAGAAAAGGTGATGCTAGTCGAGGAGGAGGTTTTTAGCGCCTTCTAGGATTGATTGTGTTGTTTGAACGTAAATATTCTTGATTAGCTTTTCGTAATTAATCTAGCATGTAAGCCATACGAGGTCGTCTCTTGAGGAAAGATGAAACGCATCTTCGATGAATGGCAAAGTTTCATCGACTAATTTATAAAATCTATTTCCAACACCACCTCTATTTTTTGTGTAGTGGTTTCTCTTGCTCAGGGGACAAACCCTCATCAATAATTTTAAACTTCTAAATAAATAGGCCAGAGTATCTTGTTTAGAAGTACAAGAGTTTTCATAGCTAATTTCTGATCTGACCATAGTTATTAAGCTAGGAATACATGGTTATTGTTTATATTGCACGAAGTTGTGTGGATGACAAAAAATAAATGAATGAGATATCATCAAATTCATATGTTTAATAGTTAAATTAACCCACATTTCTCATGATCAGGCTAACAAAAATGGTATTCTAGTCCATACACAAATCTGTGCCGATAGGTTTCAGTCAATTAGAACAAACCACATGAATGGTGTGTTTCTAATGGACTGTTTGGTTTGTTTTTGTAAACCCGTTGAAAGTTACTATAGTAAAATTGGAAAAAGAGAAACTTAAGGGCGATTGGGATTTCTTAATCCGCTGTTTTAGTGCAAGCGTGTATAATTGCTGAAATTATGTTGGAGCTCTGTCATGATGAGGAAGTTAGCTTATGTGAAAATGGGAATAAATGAAATTTGTACCTAATAATGATAACTAGTATTAAGGGGAAAAGGCTGAGTTTGTAACTTTTTTATACCAATATGAGCATGCAACATAGAAGCTCTTCCTTCAAATCGGAGTTAAGGTTATTGACATCTATCTTCTTGGCTAGAGTATCACTCCTCCTTAGAGTGTAGTAATTAGCTGCCTAGAGCTGACATCTCTACTATTCTATCATTAAGTACGGGTAACCCATACAATTGATAAATATGAGAACCATGTTGAATTCACCAACTTAACTAAGTTGATGCAAGCGCCTATTGCCGCTGCAACATGCTATGGGTAACACCTCGACCATTATGACACATGTTGAAATTTAGTGGTTTCCGAGACCCACATTAGTTACCACAGAATGAAACTAGATTCGTGCAAGAACTAGAACCAAATGTATTAGATATCGAAGCCAAATATTGACCTAGTAAAAGTCGTCAAAATTGTTGGTAAAATCACTATAGCTACATGAAGTATTGAATATGGTCTAGAAGGCCGGTAACCATATAAGGAAACTTCCATCTGGCGTCTCTGAAGAAAAAGGGGTAAGATTTCCGAGCACAGGATGACTAAATAGGGAGATTAGTGGCATCACTGCCTTAAAGCCGTAGGCAATGAAGTGGAAGGGCTTCTGTTAACAATAACTGAGGAGGAGGGTTTCAATATGCATTCTGATAACATCTTTGTTGTAAACGTAGTATTGGACATAGTTGCTTATTATAGACTGTAAATCAGTCTCTCATTAAAAGTAATGCCAGTCAGGAGCCTTTAGTAACGATGCCATATTCTGGAAGCCATTTTCAAAAGGAAGTAAGAAACGTCACTAGATCAGGGACTCATGGTTACAAATGAAGGTTTAGATGATACGAAGTTAACTCATCAGAAAAGGACTGAGCAATTCAAACTCAGACATTGTATAAAGGTTAGCATTAATTAAGGTTGGTGTCTAGTTTTAGGTTCTTCAGCTTCTTTGCTGATCACCTTGACAATTATGTCTATTACCAATGAGCAACTATGTTCAATACTAATAAGCAAGTATAAACTCTATGTCCTATTACTTGCGTTTCAATACTCAGTTTAGTTAGAAGCAGAATTTATTGACAGCGGATTCCAATAGTGATGACTTTGCTGGACCAATGAGTTTATTATTGTTGCTTTTAATAGCTGTCTTTTTGTTTCTTGTACGTATATATGTACTTGTCAAAAGCCATGTGTAATGCTTATTTCACAAGATCCGTAGTTACACGTTGATGCCTCAATATTACAAATAAATTTTCCTTTTGACAATAATGAATGAACATAGATGATAGATCCCATCAATCTACGTGTATATCTAAAACTGTGGCTTAACATCAAAAGTGTCACTCGACGAACTCGCATCTAAGACCAATCATTATAGTTCGTCAATTGAAACTGTTCCTTTCAAAATTCCATAGTAAATGCAAAACTTGCATCTAAAACCATTTCAAAACCCCCAAATTTTGCATGGGACGTCAGTTTTTCATCCAAAGAGAAACCTTTGAATTTTTAAGCTCTTTTGTGGCTTCTATGCAACTTAGGAAGCTATAATATGATGCGACTCTAGGAATGCTCATCAGGAACTTCCGAGATTTTTGGATGTGGATGTCTTGAATATCTCTCGCTGGTAGAATCTCTTGGTTCGTGAAGGCTTAACCATATCACTGTTAATCAATTAGATGAAGTCGTATTATGACTGTGTCTAACGTTGAATCTTGAATGGTTTTTTATGTTTTATATTTTTGGGTCCTCGAGTATTTCTTTTTGATAGTGTTTGTGTCTTCGGATATTTTATTTGACACAAGGAAACTCTTTCAAAACTCAAGAATAACCAAGCACTAAGTATGAGGACCTTCATTTTTCTAAATAGAAAATGTAAATGTCGATCATGTCTCCACTTTCTGCGTCTTTAGACCCTTTTCTCTCTGAATTCAAACAAAGAAGTAGTTCAACATGTCAGGTAGCATGTAGGAAAAGCGTACGTCCCTTCAACCTCCTCCAGTTCATTCTTTAAATTGAAACAAACTGAAGAGCTCGATGAAGAATCACTTCAGAAACTTTGAGAATCTCTTTGAAGCAAACAACATCCACACATGGTAAACCTCCTATATTGAACTGAGTTTACCCTCCAGGGTTATTCCTGTGCTGTTTTGTCACTTCTGTGGTGCTTTAATCGATCTATTGTTTCTTTCACTGCTGACTGTGAGCCTGGATAAAGGAATAGACTTGTGTTAGGTTATCTGTTATCAATGAAATGAATTCTTATAGATAAAACTATAGTGAGAGTTGACCCCAGATGTTTGAGATAAATTTTCTTTTTGATGCTGTTTATCTTCTTCGTTTTGTTCACCATGACTAATTATCATGGTTGCAGGAGGAAGCTAGAAAAGCATTAGAAATCGCTCTTGGAGAAAAGAAAACAGAGTTTGAGAAATGGAATAAAGAAATTGAAAAGAGGGAGGAGAGAGGTGGTGGAGGTACCTCTGGCGGAGGAGGGTGGTTTGGTGGAGGAGGATGGTTCGGCTGGTTCGGTGGAGATCATTTCTGGGAAGAGTCACAGCAAGCAATCATTACCATTGTCGGCATCATTTCATTGGTAAGAATGTTGATCTTTTTGATATGGTTACTTGCGGTCTTTACCCCCTCTGGCATCGCTATTTTGAACTGTCCTTTAGTTTTATTATTGCAAATAGAGCCCCTACGTGAGGTTTTTTTTTTACTCTCTTGCCCTTGGGGTTCTATTTATCAGAAACATTTCCCCCTTTCTCTAGGGGTAAAAGAGTAATAAAAAAATCCATTCACGGGGTTTATCTGCAAACATAAAAGGGTAATTGCACGTAGCTTCCTCTTCTATTTTTTCAGTTGCACTAAATCCTCTCAACTCATCTACTAGAACTTGGAACCCCTGAATGCCATTTTTAGAAAGGTAAATTGCATGTGACACACCTCTTTCTTATGAATTTAGGGCCTGAGTTCAGGGGGATTTGGTGCAACTAAAGGCCTTGATCAGGGGTGTTTGTAAAATTTACTTAAAATAAAAATTGGAGGGTTGTAAGTTCTAAACGACTCTATACCCAAACTAAAAACCCCTCAACTCATTTACTAGCACTTAGCAACCATGAAATGTCATTTTTAGAAAGATAAATTGCACGTGACATCCCTATTTCTTATGAATTTAAGGCGGCTAAGTGACTTGAGGGAGGTTTGGTGCAAGTAAAGGTATAGATGAGGGGGTTATGTGCAATTTATGCAAAATAAAACTAGAAGGTCTTGTAAGTTCTAAACAGCAACTCTACAGGGGTCTATCCACAAGTGATCCTTCTCTAAAGCCTAGTTTCAAATCTCTACTCAAAACTATATTAATTCCTTGGGTTTCAAAGAGCTAATTCTTCACGATTATAACAGTACCTCTTGCTTGCAAAGGGAGGCGTCATGTTTGCTATAGTCTCCAATTCGATTCTGTTCGTGTTACGAGGTATGAGAAATTGGTTCACATTTGTATTGTCCAAAATCTCCAAACAGAGCTCTCTGTCTGGTTCTAGAGTGGAATCAGTTACAACAGCATACCCTGTAATGATGTCTGCCAAAGAACGAGTTGTGAAAAAATGGGGGATCGATTAAAGAACATCAATAAACTAATTTTGCTTTGGTTATGGAAGGACTGGCCTTTTGGTCATGCATCGCTTGATTTTTTGGATGTCAGTAACTTTCGGGGAATTGGACTGAGTTTCATAGTTCTGCAAGGTTATGTATTTAGTATGCTAAAGAAGTTAGAGAAGCATATGCTTGCTTAATTTTTCGGAGATAACTCAAGGATTAGGAGGTGTGGTTTCTCTGTGTCATGTTTTTTTTTAAATGTTCTGGACGATATCTGTACAATTGATTCATTCATGGAAAAAGAAAATCATGTACTTGAATCTTTATTTATGCAAAAAAAAGTTTGTTAAATCTTTTCAACAATATTTTATTTCCTTTGTGTATTTTATGATGTGCTATTTTTTTTTGATTGCTTTTCAGCAAGACTCTTTACATCCATATTTGGTTCTCTATTGATGGATGCCTAAATGTTTGGCATCTTTGGGTGTATCTTGTCTAGTCCTATGTTATATACATTTTATAAAACAACATTTATAGGGAAAATTGTATAGTTTTGTAAAGGATTATGTGGGATAATTTTTTTTACATATATTTGACTCTGATTGACCTTTAAATTGAAAGTTTAACGTGAGGAGAAAGATGGCGGTATCATCATATTTGGAGCATGGAGAACATAAGAAGTCTATTTGTGCAAAGGAAAAAAGTTGTGATCTCTGTTCTTCTGATTATAGCTCCTGTTATTGTTATTACTATCATCATCTTTCTCTCAAGAAATGTACTACTTCAATTCGGCTTTTGAGTGCATCACTGCGAACTCGGAGCTTTTTGATTAAGATCAGTTTGGTATTGTTTTTTAGGTTGTTTATGCTTATTTTTTCAAGAAGTAGTGAATAATGGTGTTTGGTAAAAGTTTATTTTACATGCTTATTGAAACTGCTCCTATATTTCAGGAGTGCTTTTAGAAGCAGCATAAGGATGTCTTTAAAATCAGCTTTTGCTTTTTGTAGTTGTAATTTCATATTAATCCTTTAGCTTTTGACATTATTATTTTATGTTGGGTACTAACTCAAGCTTCAAGTCGGATGCGGGTTTGAAGGCTAGGTCTAATCCTAGTAGTTTTCTTAGAGGTCAAGTTAACTTGGCGGGCAAGTTAAGATTGTGTTTTTGATTCTTTGTATAGCTTCATGAGAATTATATAGGGTTAGAGATCTATCATGATTATGAGATTGAGTGTCATCATGATTAGGAGTTTGAATCCTATTCTAATTAGGAAGTTAGGTTAGAGATATGATTTTGATTTCCTTGTATATATTCTTCTATTGTTGGGGGAAAAACCAATGAGAGTAGAGAGAAGGAGAGAGACAATATTCTTGTATCTAGGGTTCGCAGAGGGCGTAACCTGATTCAAAAATATTATGCAAGAGATAAGGGTTTCGTAGTCTTTGTCCGTGCAAAAGATTACATCATTAGGAGAGGGTTTTACAGTCTTTGTCTGTTCGAAAGATTGTAAGGAGAGGGCTTCGGAGAGAATATGAGAGTTGATTATGTATGTGAGGTTAAGAGATTGAGAGACGAGAGTTGAGTGGTTCCTCTTGTGGTTCTCCCTGATACATAGTGGATATCTCGTATTGTTGCCCCGTGGACATAGGTCGAAGTTGGTCGACCGAACCACGTAAATCTCGGTGTTATTTCTTCTTGATTGCGGTTGTTTTCTATCTTATTAATTGTGGGTTAGCTTTCGAGTTGCGGAGATCGTTGTACGTGGGGGGACTAAAATTCCCCAACATTTTATATATCTTTAACGTGTTTTGTCTATTTTGATAACTAAATATGTCTATTTTTGTAATTTCCACTTGTAATGATTTTTAGCTACGGTTTTATCAAACGCCACTGCTTTTGGTAGTAGCTTTTGATATATGATTATCAAACAGTTATTTTCAACGGTTTTTATGTATTACTTTTATAAGCTGTTTATATAAACAATTTATTATAAGATCCAACAGTATCAAACTAACCTTAAATCTCTTGGGTTTACATAATGAGCTTATTTATTTACTTACTCTTTTGTGGTTGTGCTTCAAGTTGACCTCAGAAGTACAATTGGAATTGATTTACTTAAATTGTTTAGTTTCCCACTTTGATGCCCTTTGAATAAACATTCTTTGCGGATTCAATGTTTTCGGAGTTGTGTCTGCTGATCAGCAACTAGAGCTGTTGAAGTCCATTATGGCCCTTCACATGACTATACAGCCAAAATGTAAGAACATTATGTATATAAATTATAATTTTTTGACCTCATGTTGTCATTTTATACTGTTAACCTGTTTGGATGAATGTGATGGGATTAGGGGGTGTTTGGTTACATTTCTATAAATTATAGGAAATGTTTTCTATCCCAAATTTGATTTCCTTGTATTTCTTAAAAAAAATTATAGGAAAAGTTTTGAGAAGTTAAAAAGTACAAATTTTCTTATTTTTTGTATTGTGCTTGTTTGGTTCAAAACAAGAAAATGAGAAATAACTTTTGGGAAAATAGCAACATTTCCTATAATTTATAGAAATGTAACCAAACAGCACCAACTTTATAGAAAAGTGAGAACTTTGTAGAAAATAGTTAATGAGTTTTATTATTTAAATAATGAATGCGTCAGATTTCCAAGAGATTTCCTCCCATTTTAGAAGGAAATCAATTTTCATAAAATTTGGTACTTTTGGGCACTTTACAGAAAACATTTCTGTAAATTTTTTTGGAGCCAAACACAGTTTATAAAAATGTATAGAAAACTCTTAATTACATAAATGCCATGCGTCAGTACTTTTGAGAAAACATTTCTCAAAAACAATGCAACCAAACACCCCCTTATTGAATAGCTAGGTTTGAGATTTTATCTGAAACTCCCATTAACTTTAAGATTTTATCGGAAAACTCCCGCAAATTAGGCGGATTTTCTGATAGAATCTAGGTTTTCTAATAAGCCCGAACTTAAGTGGGGTTTGGTTTTCTGATAATTTGAAAGTTCAGGGGTTTTTTTTAATGATTTTTAGCCTTTTTGTTATAGCAATTTCCTCTTGACTACAATTAAGGCTGCGCCACATTGCGCTTAGACACATTTTAGGACCTAAATGCTCAAACTAATATGAAAGGAATCATTCACGCAAATGGGATTTCACCTCGAACCGAAAAAGAGACGATTAAAAAGATAAAAGGATACGAAAGATGCATGAATTGCTGGATTTCTTTATTAACCAAGAAAATTTGCACCTTTAACTCCAGTCTCCTATAACAAGGCTCGACAAGTGTTTCAATCTCTAACCTCTTAACCTTTTTTTTGGTAACGAGGGAACCCCGGTTAGCACTCCAGCGCCCCACTTTTGGGTCTGGCGGAGACCACAGATCGAGTCCCCCGATCCCCCCACAACTGCAAGGAGCTTCGCCCAATTATTCTTAGGGGGCTCATCCCCACGTGCCAGGACCAGCGTGACCTACTTGCACAGGGAGAGCAGTGTGTGGACCAATACGACCCAACCAGACCCCAATCTACCGGCTGGCCTACCAACAGGGTAAAACCCCGGGTCTCCATCCCCACCCTTAAACCAAAGGAGACCAGGTGAATGCGGCGACGGGGATTCGAACTCCCAACCAACAGGGCACGAAGGCCTAGGGAGCGAATCCTCCCCCATGGTGCTGCTGACCGAGAGTCCCACCCGCGGGTGGTTCTAACCTCTTAACCTTGTTTACAACAGAAGAGGACCTTATATTGCGAAATCAAACAATTCTTTCTCACAGCTGTAACTTTCCCTGCTTCGAACAGAGAACAAGTTTTTTTTATCATGATAGAACTCAAATCATATTCAATTACGCAAAAATGACAACATATCAAAGAGGCAATCCGTCAGATACTATCTCGTTACGTAACAAGAACTTAATAGAGACATTGTACTCTCTGTTTATGCTGCATAAATATTAACCAGAAGTAACAATTTTATTCTTTGGAGAATTTATTTTCCTTCATCATTTCTTCTTTTGTAGTTAGAACAATGAACAATGAACAAAGAACAATTCATGTTTTAACCACATGAAAACTTTTGTTAATTAATGCAAGCTTTATCAGAATATCTTGAATATGAATGGAATGTTCTAAAGTCTAAACCATAAAGAAAACAAGAAAAAAACTGAAAATTATCAAGTTTTATCGTAGCACTCTTTCTGTACGCTGCCGTACAAATAAAATTTGATGAAAATTTTTAAAATAAATCCATTCATTTTTTTTTCTAAAAATAGACCCCCTTAAGTTTTATTTATAAAAATAGACTCATTTTGTCTTAATCCGGTTCCTAAATAGTCGGGGTTGTCAATGCCGACTATTTAGTGCATAGAATGTTAGGGTTTAGGGTTATAATTGGGGGTTTACAACCTTCTAAATAGTCGGGGTTGGCAACCCTGACTATTTAGGAACCGAATTAAGATAAAATGAGTCTATTTTTGTAAATAAAATTCAAAATGGTCAAAAAAAAAATATGAATGAGAGTATTTAGAAAATTTCTTCTATAAATTTTTTTCTCAAGTTTTACTTACCAAAGACGGGTCCCCGTTAAGAATCTTTTTGGGTCAATTTCACAAAACCCCCCCCTTCACTCTGGGACATCTCTCTCGACCCCACGACCGACGTTTAAAATTTCACCGGGAGGAGAACTCTCGATCATCGCTGGAGGGGGTACGTTGCCTGTAAATATCAAGTTATCTGCCAAACCGCAGGTAAAAGGTGAAAAGTCAGCTGTGATAACTTCATTCAGGGGGTTTGGCGAGAACCCCCAAAGTTAGAGGGGGTCTTGTGATACGAGAAGCTCAGGGGGTCTCGTGCGAAACTACCCAAACTTCTGGGGCTTTTGTATAACGTTGCTCGATACAAATATATTTTCCCCTGCCCTCGTTGCCCCCGTACCTCGCCGAAAGGACGCACGCCGAATCCCGACCCCGAAAAAAAGACCGATCTTCCCGAACTACCCCTACCGCCTCCACCCAAAGAACCTGGACGCGAGAAGGGCAGCCTCGTAATTTAATCACAACGTCCGGGCCAAATTTGTTCCAGTTATAAATTCACTAATTAGGGCACGCTTCCTCGTTCCTCATCCCTCTCTCTCTCTCTCTCCGGATTCTCCGCTCTGATCCTCAGGTGACTTAAAATTTTTTTTTTCTCGCCAAAAAATCTTTCGATATATTTTCTACCTAATTTTAGATTGATCGAGAGTTTATATATCGCTGTAATTTAATTTCCCAATCAGGAAATTAATGATCTTTCCTAATCAAAAAAGAAGCGTTCTTTGCCTAACCATCTTTTTTTTTTAATTTACTGAAAATGGTTCATTTCCCAGCTTTTTATGCGCGCTGTTGCTTGAAATTTTCCTAATTATATCGCAGTGTTATGAATCGGGGATTATGTATAGTTTCTAAGGCCTTTTTAGAACACAGAACGTGAATTGCTAGCGTCTTTATGGTGGTCTGGATTGCGTTGACTTTTTTTCTTTCTGCTGTCCAAGCTGTTGGATTTAATCTAATAAATCTATTTGTGGGCACATATGATTAATCAATGTGTATTGCTATCTTTCAGGATAACCCATTAAAGTGATCAATTAAGTTGGGTTAATTTGGTATTTAAATAAGTCATGGGGTTATATGTGCAGATACCAGGTTGTAATTGTAATTTATTAAGGGGCTAAATTACAAAAGTACAACATCTATAAATAAGGGGTTATGGTCCCTAACCTAGGGTTACATTCTCTAATTCTCTACACCCCCATCTAGCTAGAGAAATTCGGTTTTAGAGAGAATCCTAAGGTTAGAAGATCCAACACCCAAAATCAAGATCAAGCAATGGATTCAGGTATAAGCTTCCGCTCTCTTTTGATTTTGTTAATCTCTTTGAATTAATCATGGCTATATGGTTTTAGATCTCAAGTTTTATGATGTAGATCTAACATTTAGATCTCAAGTTTTATGATGTAGATCTAACAAGTGCTATCAGAGCCACATTGATTAATTCTTAGGGATTTAAGTTTTATTGGGTTTTTGATCTTAAATCTCTGGTTAAAGATTCAATTTTTGGGTTCGGATGAACAGTAATGTTCTCGGATGAACAGTAACGAATTTTTTTTTGGATGAACAGTAAAGTATTTTTTTGGGATGAACAGTAACTTTTGGGAATTTTTTGGATTTTTCTTTGATTTTTCCTTCAATTTTTTCCAATTTTGGATCTGTTTTGAAAATAAAAATCAAAGGTTTTTTGGGTTTGTCGGCGGCGGTTTCAATTTGAAACCCTAAGGGTTCATGGCGAAAATTAAGGAGGTGGTTACCTCAAACGAACCTCGCGTTTGTTCAATTTTAACCGAGCTTCGCGCTCAACGAACCTCGCGTTCGTTCTAAGGTGAACCTCGCGTTCAACTCAGGTGAGCGTCAAGCTCAATTTTAACGAACCTCGCGTTCGTTCTAAGGTGAACCTCGCGTTCAACTCAGGTGAGCGTCAAGCTCAATTTTTTAACGAACCTCGCGTTCGTACTTCAGACGAACCTCGCGTTCGTACTTCAGAAGAACCTCGTGTTCATACTTCAGACGAACCTCGCGTTTCGAACTTCAGACGAACCTCGCGTTCGTACTTCAGACGAACCTCGCGTTCGTACTTCAGACGAACCTCGCGTTCGTACTTCAGACGAACCTCGCGTTCATTTTTTTTAAAACGAACCTCGCGTTCGTACTTCAGTTGAACCTCGCGTTCATTTTTTTTAACGAACCTCGCGTTCGTTCCTAAGTTGAACCTCGCGTTCTTTTATCAAACGAACCTCGCGTTCGTTCATTTTCAGACGAACCTCGCGTTCGTGCTTAAGTGAGTTTCGTACTCAATACAGTCGAACCTCGCGTTCGAAGTTAAGGGAACTTCGTGTTCATTATGGTTAAGCCTCGGCTTTTCATGGGTCCACTTTGGTATACTTAATTTATTCAATTAAGTTATGGGCCCTAATTAAGCTGTGAGACCCCAATTAAGTTTTTGAAAATTCAGTTGATTTAAAACATCAACTCAATTCCCATGCTAAATGGGACAAACTTCAAGGTTTGGAAAGAGAACATATTAATTGTTCTTGGCTGCATGGATCTTGACTATGCATTAAGAACTGAACAACCCCAACCTCTCAATGCGGATAGCACTCCTGATGCAAAGAAGGAGCATGAGAAGTGGGAGCGTTCAAATCGCATGAGTCTTATGATCATTAAGCGCGGCGTTCCGGAAGCCTTCAGGGGCATAGAATCCGAAGGGATTACTAAGGCTAAAGATTTCCTTGCCGAAATTGAGAAGCGTTTTGCGAAAAACGATAAGGTAGAAACAAGCACGCTTTTAGCTCGCTTGATTTCAATGAAGTATAAGGGCAAAGGAAATATCAGGGAGTACATTATGGAAATGTCTCATATTGCTTCAAAGCTTAAGGCACTTAAACTCGATCTTTGTGACGAGTTATTAGTGCATCTGGTTTTGTTGTCTCTTCCTGCACAGTTTAACCAATTTAAGGTCAGTTATAACTGTCAAAAGGAGAAATGGACTCTAAATGAGCTCATTTCATACTGTGTGCAAGAAGAAGACAGGTTGAAGCAAGATAAGACAGAAAGTGCTCATTTGGCCTATGCCTCTAAGGATAAGGGCAAGAAAAGGAAGAATGATAAGGAAGCTGCTAAGGGTCCAGTTGAGAAGAAACAACATAAGGATAATCAGGGTTGTTTCTTCTGTAAGAAGCCTGGACATGTAAAGAAGGACTGTACAAAATATCACGCCTGGCGTGATAATAAGGGTACGTTCCTTGCTTTGGTCTGTTCTGAGGTTAATTTAGCTTCAGTACCTAGAAACACTTGGTGGTTAGACTCTGGTGCTACTACTCACATAAGTGTTTCTATGCAGGGTTGCCTGAGCTACCGAAAGCCAAGTGATGTTGAAAGACACATCTTTGTGGGCGACGGACAATCGGTAGATGTGGAAGCAATTGGGCACTTTAGGTTGTTGTTAGGAACTGGTTATTATTTGGATTTAAAAGATACTTTTGTAGTACCGTCTTTTAGACGGAATTTGGTTTCTGTTTCTGTATTGGACAAATCAGGTTATTCTTGTTCATTTGGAAACAGTCAATTCAGTTTATCTTTTAATTCAAATGTTGTGGGAACCGGTTACTTGAGTATTTATGACAACCTATATTTGCTTGATACAATTGCTTCTTACAATGAATCCTTGCATGTGGAATCACGTGGTACTAAGCGTAAATTAAATAAGGAAAATTCGGCGACATTATGGCATAAGCGCTTAGGTCATATCTCAAAAGGTAGAGTTGAGCGTCTTGTGTCTGATGGCATTTTGGATTCCCTTGATTTTTCGGACTTCGACGTATGTGTTGAATGTATCAAGGGAAAACAGACCAAAGTGAAGAGATTAGGTGCCAACAGATCTTCGGATGTCTTAGAATTGATACATACGGATATTTGTGGGCCATTCCCTACGGAATCCTGGAATGGTCAACAATATTTTATATCATTCATAGACGATTACTCACGTTATGGGCACCTATATCTTATTCATGAAAAATCTGAGTCTCTGGACATGTTCAAAGCCTATAAAGCTGAAGTTGAGAATCAACTCAACAGAAGAATTAAAACCGTCAGATCTGATCGTGGTGGTGAGTACTACGGTAGATATGATGGTTCAGGTGAACAACGTCCAGGACCATTTGCTAGATACCTAGAGGAATGCGGTATCGTCCCACAGTACACTATGCCGGGTTCACCTAGCATGAATGGTGTAGCTGAAAGACGAAACAGGACTCTTAAGGATATGGTAAGAAGTATGATTGCTCATTCTTCTTTACCAGAGTCACTCTGGGGAGAAGCACTTAAGACAGCAGCTTACATTCTGAATAGAGTACCAAGTAAAGCAGTTGCTAAAACACCTTATGAGCTTTGGACTGGTCGAAAGCCCAGTTTAAAGCATTTACATATTTGGGGATGTCCAGCTGAGGCAAGGCCTTATAGGCCAAATGAAAAGAAATTGGACTCCAAAACAGTTAGCAGCTACTTTATTGGGTACCCTGATCGCTCTAGGGGCTATAAGTTTTATGATCCCACTATAAGGAATATTTTTGAGACGGGAACAGCAACATTCTTTGAGGATGTTGAGTTTGGGGGGAGAAATAAGGTTAGAGACATTAGTTTTGAGGAGGAATTGGCTTCAGATCCAATCCATACAGTTACTTTTGACAATATTCAGGTTCCTATACCTGTTGTTGCTCAAGAAGTAAATCCGGAACCTCAAGATGATAATGTTGAACAACTCCCTGTTCCAGAAGAACAAACTCAACAACCTCAAGAACCAGTGCCATTAAGGAGATCCACGAGAGAAAGGAGAAATGCTATTCCGGATGATTATATTGTATTTCTCCAAGAACATGAGGAAAGTAGTGGAATGTTAGAAGATGATCCAATCAACTTCTCTCAGGCCATGAAAAGTTCTAACTCTCAACAGTGGATTGATGCCATGAATGAAGAGTATAAGTCTATGCAAGACAATAAGGTTTGGGAACTTGTCCCATTGCCAGAAGGTGCAAAACCAATTGGTTGTAAATGGATTTTTAAAACCAAGCGGGATGCAAACGGTAATGTGGAGAGGTATAAGGCGCGTCTTGTGGCTAAAGGCTATACTCAAAAGGAAGGCATTGATTATACAGAGACTTTCTCTCCGGTTTCATCGAAAGACTCTTTCAGAATAATCATGGCACTTGTTGCTCATTATGATCTTGAGTTACATCAGATGGATGTTAAGACTGCATTTCTCAATGGAGACATTGATGAGATGATTTATATGGTGCAACCAGAAAACTTTGTGTCAGGAGACCCAAAGAATATGGTTTGCAAATTAAGGAAATCCATCTATGGACTCAAGCAAGCTCCTCGTCAATGGTATCATAAGTTTCAACAAATAGTTATCTCGTTCGGTTTTGAGATGAACATTGTTGATGACTGTGTATATCACAAGTTCAGTGGGAGTAAGTATATTTTTCTGGTTCTGTATGTGGATGACATCTTGCTTGCCACTAATGATATAGGCATGTTGCACGAAACCAAGAGATTTCTATCAAAGAATTTTGAGATGAAAGATCTTGGGGACGCCTCTTTTATATTAGGGATCCAGATACATCGAGATCGCTCTCGGGGTATTCTTGGATTATCACAAAAGAGCTATATCGATAAGGTACTTAAAAGGTTTGGCATGCAAGATTGCAGACCAGGTGACACCCCTGTTGCTAAAGGAGACAAGTTTAGTCTCAATCAGTGCCCTAAAGGTAACCTTGAAATTCAGGAAATGCAGAAGATTCCTTATGCTTCGGCTGTAGGAAGTCTAATGTATGCTCAGGTATGTACGCGTCCGGATATTGCGTACATTGTTGGGATGTTAGGCAGATACTTAAGCAACCCTGGTATGGATCATTGGATAGCAGTCAAAAGGGTTATGAGGTATCTTCAGAAAACAAAAGATTACATGCTCACATACAGAAAATCAGAGAAATTAGAGGTCATTGGGTATTCGGACTCTGATTTTGCTGGATGCCAAGATAGCAGGAAGTCTACATCAGGCTACATTTATATGTTAGCAGGAGGAGCTATATCATGGAAAAGTGTCAAACAAACACTAGTAGCTTCCTCCACTATGGCAGCAGAATTTGTAGCTTGCTATGAGGCATCCAATCAGGGAATATGGCTGCGAAATTTTGTCACGGGACTGCGCATTTTGGAAAATGTTGAAAGACCACTAAGGTTATATTGTGACAATAAATCTGCAGTAATGTATTCCAATAACAACAGGAGCTCAACTAAGTCAAAACATATTGACATTAAGTTCCTGGTTGTGAAAGAAAGGGTACAGAGTGGACAGATATCCATAGAGCACATTGGGACAAACTCCATGTTAGCTGATCCTCTTACTAAGGGATTGCCACCTAAGGTCTTTCATGAGCATACTGCTCATATGGGTGTGGTATTATTTGAGGATATTATGTTTTAGTGGGAGTTTGTATTTGTGGTGCTTTATGTTTGTTTGTATTGTCTGATCAGAATAAAGTTTTCAGTTAAGACACTCTGTTACATTATGTTTGGTTTTGACCTCACTAAGGAGGACCAGTTGAAAATAGACATGTACTGATCACATTGCATGTAATTTTCATGCTGCACATCCATGATTGATCTATGTCATTTGATTGTATTGGTATATGTGACCATTGATGGGTCGAGTCACGATAAATGTGACGAAGGCCGCTTTGATCCTATATTGATATAGTCAATGGACGAGATTGTTCGAAAATACCCTTTTCAGTGATATTTTTGAGCTCATAAGGTTATACACAGTTTAAGGAATCATATGGTGCCCAAGTGGGAGATTGTTGGATTTAATCTAATAAATCTATTTGTGGGCACATATGATTAATCAATGTGTATTGCTATCTTTCAGGATAACCCATTAAAGTGATCAATTAAGTTGGGTTAATTTGGTATTTAAATAAGTCATGGGGTCATATGTGCAGATACCAGGTTGTAATTGTAATTTATTGAGGGGCTAAATTACAAAAGTACAACATCTATAAATAAGGGGTTATGGTCCCTAACCTAGGGTTACATTCTCTAATTCTCTACACCCCCATCTAGCTAGAGAAATTCGGTTTTAGAGAGAACCCTAAGGTTAGAAGATCCAACACCCAAAATCAAGATCAAGCAATGGATTCAGGTATAAGCTTCCGCTCTCTTTTGATTTTGTTAATCTCTTTGAATTAATCATGGCTATATGGTTTTAGATCTCAAGTTTTATGATGTAGATCTAACATTTAGATCTCAAGTTTTATGATGTAGATCTAACACAAGCCAGAGAAGTTCATGTTGGGTATCAACTCAAACTCCGAGTTAGTATAGTGTTTTTAATTCTTTGTAGAACTTCATGAGAATTAGATAGGGTTAGAGATCTATCATGATTAGGAGTTTGGGTTCCGTCATAATTAGGAGTTTGAATCTTATTCTAATTAGGAAGTTAGGCTTGAGACAGAGTTTTGGTTTCCCCTATATATGTCCTTCTATTGTTAGAGGAAAAACGAAGAAGAAGAAGTGTAGAGAGAAATAGAGAGGGAGTTTGGTAGTCTTTGTCCGTGCAAAAGATTGTAATTTGGAGGTGATAGTGGATTGATTTTGATCTCGTGGTTTTTCCCAGTCGATGGTTTTTCACGTTAAATCATGTGTGATTTTATTTGCTGCGTTTGGTGGGTTTTCAGGGTTTTTTTCGAGATCTAAAAATCCCTATAGTTCATTAGCTAATTTTTGGATTTTGAGCCCGCTAGTGGTGGTTCCACCCCCATCTCATTTGCATTGATTTAAGGTCTCGTGGTTCTTGATTCATCCACGATGAACTGATTTTAATTGGATCACGCTCTCCTTCCTTTCTAGTACGCATCAGGCTCAATTTCTTGGGGGCGCAAAAAAGCTATTGTTTGTTTTAGAGGTATTGTAATCAAACACAGAGAAGAAAGATGGATTTTGAGGGGGGACTTCGGTTACGGGCAAGGAGTTTTGATTTCTTTTGTTGTATTTTCTGAAGGAGATTGATCCTCCTTTTATATAGGGGCTAAACCCACTGTCTCCACCAGCCTCATATCCACCCTTGAGATATATTCTCTTAACAAACCCACGTTCAAATTTTCCACGATTTTCTCTAATGAGAATCGTTGATTTGGTCATATTTCACTGAGTCAAGATAACATCAGCCTCGGCCTCTACTATTATGCGTTTTCTCCCTCTTTCTCCCCCTTTCAAAATTTTTATCAGTTGACAACCTGAAGCGTGTCCAAGAATTTTGAATCCGCCATAAAACCCTTGAAAGTTTTAATGGGCTTGGCTATGTTTGCTGAAGTTTCCTTTGGATTCTGTTGATGCACACTAGTTTTAGCAGCACAGTTTTCTCTTTTCTCATAGAAGACAAACGGAAAAGAATTATTAGCGTGGATCATTTTGTTCCTCATTTTATTGGAGTCTGAGTGAAGGTCAGGGTTCCTGCTAAATCTCCAAAGAGCAAGCCTGCCCTTTTGCATGCGACCAAAACAACTGGAGACCATTTGCACCTTCCGCAAGTTTCTCTTCACAACTTGATTTGCTTCTCCAGTTTTTTGCAAAATTTTTCTTCTGTGGTCTAAAATGACCGAATCATGAAATTGACATATACCTGACGTGTATTCTTATATTTTCCTATGCAAATAGTTCTGAGATTTCACAGATGATAACATATATTGCTTTTTTTCCCTCATCAGGCATCAACTATGTCAACCGCTACCCTCTCAACACCCAGCGCAATCAAATGCAGCGTCAAAACCCACGCCCCTTCCCCCGCCCTGCTCAAGTCCCCGTCGTCCCTCAGCTTCTTGAAGAGCACATCCAAAGCATTCGGCCTCAAGACCTCGAACTCCTTCAAGACAGCCGCCATGGCCACTTACACGGTGAAGCTCATCGGGCCAGAAGGCGACGAGCATGAGTTTGAGGCCCCCGACGATGCTTATATCCTCGACTCGGCCGAGACCGCAGGGGTGGAGCTCCCATATTCCTGCAGAGCCGGTGCGTGCTCGACCTGCGCTGGCTTCAAGGTCTCTGGTTCGGTCGATCAGTCTGATGGGTCGTTTCTCGACGACGAGCAGATGGAGAAGGGGTACGTGCTTACTTGTGTCTCGTATCCTACTTCGGATTGCGTGATTCATACTCACAAGGAAAGCGAGCTCTACTAGTCCGCTGCATCTGTCTGTGGACCTGTGGAACTTATTTCAGTGAGCTTGTTTTTTTTTTTTCGCAATGAATGTTTTGTGGAGGTTGTAACTGAAAGGTTGGTTGTTGTCTTTTGAATAATTTGCGAACGTACCAGGAATTGTACTTGGATTTCCCCGAGCCCATCTGAATGTGTTGGATCATCGGTGGAAATGAACAAGTATGGTGCTGTATTTCCATTTAAAAATTTAAAAAAATACGGTCAAGCTTTTGTTGTGATATTTTTTTTTTCAATTTGAGTTGTATATTTTCATATATGTTTTGAGCAGTGCTGCTTACTCAATGTGCCACGAGCTTATGTTTTCAAGAACAAGATGTCGATATGTTAGTAATTTAGTTTTTATTAATTTGAATAGGTATTGCATTTAGGAAGTCCATCAGTGTTTTTATTCCTTTATTATGCATTGAGATTTGAGATATACATCAATGCTGACTTTGAGAGTTTTGTCTCGATGTGTATCACATGCTAGTACAAATCTCAATTCAATATCAATGGATAGAAAAAATTTGTGTACTAAAGGCTCCTTTCTACTTTAACTTCACAAGAGCTATACTCTAAATCCATGATGTTGAATGATTGTAACAACTTTTTATGTCACGTCAGTGAAACTATGTTATGTTAATTGGCGAAAAACGTTAAGAGGTAATTGATGATCCAGTTTGTCTTCAATTGCATGACCAGTCATCTAAGCAATTAAAACATATATATAAAACATGCGATTAGAGATAAATACGATGACGGGTGATATAGTTAACCCAAACTATCCCATAGTGATGTTTATTTTCTATTTATCCTTAATTTAGGATAGAATTTCAAGAAACCAAGTGGGATCACACATCACACGTCTTGGCTTGCCAATGTTTGCGGTCATAATATCTGAGTTCTTGTCCCTTGTTTGATCTCAGAGATATTTTGAGTTTTAGCAAGAAGTGCTCATTTCGTAGGGTAAGTGTCTAAATACAACCTGCATACTTCTTCAAATAATAATGGAGCGTAGAAGTAATACTAGATGGATCATTAAAATAAATTTCCCCCAGTTTGGGAGTTTCTTTTATACAATAACTAGTTTAGTGAGATATTGGAGAAAACCATTAATGGATAATAACATTTGGATTCAGTGAAGCTACCTCATAACAATTAGAGTGTTAAGATTGTTATGAATGTTGGAAGAAGAAAAAAAAGGAGAAGAAGAATTATCGGGCATCCATTTATAGTAGGAATACAGCGCCGCTCTCTTGCAGTCGTCACCAGGGTAGTATTTGCTTCGACGTTGCGATCCACTCTCTTACACTCAACTTCGCCTGCGCTCTCACTCTCCC
This sequence comes from Asparagus officinalis, assembly GCF_001876935.1. Classification (NCBI taxonomy): domain Eukaryota; kingdom Viridiplantae; phylum Streptophyta; class Magnoliopsida; order Asparagales; family Asparagaceae; genus Asparagus; species Asparagus officinalis. The sequence continues at coordinate 69,424,386 of NC_033803.1, read as the reverse complement.
CTCTAGAATCCGCGAACCCAAGCATCCAGAAACTCAATTAATGCCATTCACCTCCTCCATCCTTCCAAACCTCCCTCCGCAGCTGACGGCTGCGATAAACATCCCAACAAAACAGTTTTTTTCTTGGAATTATCGGTATCCGATTACCCCTGATGACCAAATGCACCTTCAGATGCGATGATAATCCGCTCCGTCTGACATTACAACCCATCTTTCGATTTGTTATAAGTCACAATATCTGGTATAAAATCGTTGATCAGCGTCTCATTCGCAACCTTCTCCCCTTCTCTCACTCTCCTTTCTTTCTAGCGAAAAAAGAAAACACCAATTTACTCACACCTTCATCATCCTCCCATAATTCTTCAAGACTCTCTCGTCTTCAAGGTATTTTATTTTTTTAAACAACAATGGAAAATTGCGACATCCAGCGAAACAGTTACCTTGAAATTTGAATATATAGCAAAGAACCAACTACTCCTGACCGAGCACACCCTTGGATCCGAAAACACGCCTACTCTGACATTTCAACATGTCCCTCAACTTATTACAGGTCGCAATGTTCGGTATAAAGCCCCACCCGACATCTCATCCGCAACCTTCTCCTCCCTCGAAAACCCACGAACCAATACTCCGAATTTTACCGCATCAGGTTTGAACACTTTCTTTCCACCAAAACAACCAATCTATTCGCCTCAATTGTCCTCTCAGATTTTCTGGGACACTGTTATAAGATACATCCAATCAAACACTCCGTATTGGAATTCAGATATTTGCTAGAATCGCACAGAAATCCAATTACTCCTGGACAGACACACCTTTAGATCTGAGAACACGATTGCTTTGACGTTTCAATCCGTCCCTCAACTTATTATAAGTCGCAATGTTCGGTATGAAACCTCCATCCAACATCTCATCCACAACCTTCTCCCCTTCCCTTACCCTCCCCTCCCTTGAAAACCCACGAACCAATATCCCGAACGTCGTCCCATCCACATCAAAACCTTTCTTCCCCCACAAAACCCTCAACCTATTCGCCTCCATTGCCCTCCCAGAGTCGCAGAGATCTTCAAACAAACAATTGCAACTAATCCTATCCAAAACCATCCCCTTCTCCATCACTCTCTCCATAAACCCGATAGCTTCATCTATCTTCCCACATTTCCTCAAGCTCTCCATTAATGAGCTACAAGTCACGACATTTACCGATTTCCCATTCTCCCACAACGAATCGACAAGCTTGATAGCTCTGTCCTCATTCCCGTCGTTGCATAAAGATTCTACCAGCACAAAGCAATCGAACCCGTCGGGCACCGCTCCCTCCGCTAAGAAACCCATCAAAATCTCGCACATCTCTAAAGCCCTCCCTTCTCCACAGAGCCCATTGATCAAAATCTCGCAAGTCGCCGCCGAGAACGTGCAACCAATGTCGAGCATTTCACGAGCGACCGCGACCCCCTTATCAGTTTCCCCCTCCCTAAAAAGCCCCGAGATCAAGGAATTAAAGCTCACCACGTTGGGCTTCAACCCCCTCCTCTTCATTTCCTTGAACCACTCCAACCCCGACTCGAGCCGCCGCATCCCGGATGCGAGCTACCGATGGAGGATGTAAACGGTGTACATCGTCGGGCTTCGACCCGATCCTTGATCATCGGCGGCGCGTACCACGCTAGGGCTGCTGGTCGCTCGGTTGCTGCTTGGCGACAGCGGAGATGAGGAGGTTGTATGAGGGAGGGTCGGGCCGAGAGGTGCTGAGGGAGGGTTTGAGGAGCTGAAGGCCTGGCGAGCGTCGGGAGGCGGGAGGAGCGGAGGAGGGGAGCGAGCAGGAGAGGCGCGAGGAGGGGAGGAGGCGGGGGCAGCGAGAAGGGGCAGGAGGCGAGCAGGGGCAGGGGTGGTCGGCGAGGCGGGGAGGGAGGGGGAGTGAGTCGAGGGAGGCGGCGAGGGACTTTCGCCGGGCAGGAGGGGCTCGGAGGACAGGGAGTGGTGGAGGGGAAGGAAGGAGGGGAGAGCGGAGGAGGCGGAGGAGGGAGGAGATTGAGGGGTTAGGGTTAGGGTTTGGGATCGGGTTAGGGTTTGGGATGGGGTTGAGGAGGAGGGGGATTTTGGGGACTTTTCTTAGAACCATCAGCGGTCATGGGGGCGTGGATTAGAAATGCTTGTTCTGTTTGGTTTTATTATTGGAAAAATTGCTTCAAGGCCCCAAATCACAACTTTGAATGTGCCCCGGCCCCTCAACTTTCACACATGTGGTACAGCATCATTTTTTTGAAAATTTTGTGTCCAAACCCCTCTTCCCAAATTCTCATGCAAACTCCATACACAATCCTCATTTTACCCTTCTCCCCCACCTCCCTCCCCCATAAGGCTGAGCATGGTTCGGTCCAAACCGAAAAAACCGACCGAACCGATCCGAACCGACCCGAAAAAATCGGTTTTATGAGTAGGGCGGTTCGGGTCGGTTTGAAAACTTTTCAACACGAACCGACCGAATATAGTGCAATACTACCCATTCTGATCTCAAACCTACCCAACCCGTCCCCAAAGAGTCAAAGACTCAAACCCTAAACTCATTTTCTGATTCATTATGTGTTGAAAACAATATCATTATATCAGTGTTTAATGCTTCATAATCTCCTACTTTGTTGATATCTTGTTTTCTTTAACACAGTTCGTTGTTTGATAAAAAGTTTGATGAAGTTAGAACCGAACAAACCGAACCGAACCGCACCGAACCGACTTACAACAGTTCGGTTCGGTTTTGAATTATAGACGGTTCGGTTCGGTTGTTCAAATTTTGGTAAAAACCGAACCGAACCGACTCCGCCTCCCCCACCTCCCTCCCAGCCCCCACCTCCCTCCCCTGCTTCGTTCTCTAAGCATTTCCAGGCGATGAGGGTTTGGCGGAGATGTTGGACGCGGCCCACGTGCCAATGGGAGGGGGAGAAGGATGTGCCAATGGTTTTCGTTTGAGCTCAATGTGTGAACTGTAATAGTTAACATGTTATTTATAACAGTTAACATGTTATCTATAACAGTTAACATGTTAACTATAACAGTTAACATTTGCTGGCATGAGAAAGAGAAGAGCGTAAAATCGGGATGTTAAGAACTGGTAAGTCTAATCATGAGCTGTCATATCTCATCATGAGCTAGAATCATGATGGAGGGGTCTGGACACAATTTTTTCAAAAAAAAGGGCTGAAGCACATTAAAAAAATAGGAGGGGATGGACACATTGAAAGTTCGAATTTGGAGCCTAGAAGCAAATTTTCCTTTATTAATATTTTATTTTATTTTTTTGATTCGGAATATTCAATTATCTACAAAATTAAGTTTCTTCTATTTTTAAGGTTCATTAGTTTCCTCGTCAATGCCTCTTTCTCCATTTGATATATTTCAAAAAATGAATCAAGTTTCTTTTGTTCATATATTTCAAATTAATAAATAAACTATTTACATGTACAGTTTACACACTAAATCAATACATATAATACCTATTAATATAGCAAAAAAGACAAACAAGGGAGAAATTAAAGTTTAAACAATCATATTTGTCAGTCATGACTCACGTAATAAAAAAAATTAAGAGAAGAACGAGGATGTGAAAAATTGTACCTCTAGGATTTAGTGATGTTTTGAATCTGTCCCGCACACCATTAAAATTTGCTATTAGGCCTGTCAAAGTTATTATAAAATTGGTCTCTCAAATTATTGAAATTGCCAACAGGTCCTACAAACCTTAAGTTATTTTGCAATTAGTCCCTCCAGTTAAGAGTAGCCTCCAGTTAAGAGTAGAAGTAGAATTCAATGGGATTCATTTGAGACAACATATAAGAATTTGGAGGAGCCAGTGGCATTTTCAATGATCTGAGGGAGTAATTTCAAAACTTACATGAGAACTGGTGGACTTAATAGTAATCATAGTGGTTTGAAGGACAAATTCAAAATATGAATGATTTAAGTGACTAATATGGCAAAAACCGAAAAGACCCACAAACATAGAGATATTTTGATCATTGAGGAATTAATTTGGAGTACCCTCAAAGATTTGAGTAATTTGTAAGCAATTTCAAAATTTGTATTTTATCCAAGTTATCCATTTTACCCTCTTTTATTCTCCATCCAACACTCTCCATCATCTCCTCCCTCCTTCCTCTCTCCTAACCCACTGTGATGCTACTTCTTCCTCCTCTTCTTCTCGCTCTTCTTCCTCACATCCTACGTTGTCTCCTAAAGCTTAGTTGGTATGACAAATTGGTGTGGATTTCTTCAAAGATTTGAGTAATTTGTAAGCAATTTCAAATTTTGATTTTTTATGTGCTATAATTGTGTTCGTTTAGACCCACACACAGTGTATTTGTTGTTTTGCTTCGACCAGAGAACTTGGCATATGTTGAATTGCTTCAACCAGAGATTCTCAAGGAGACTTTGACTCGGGGAGTCAACTACTCGAAGAGTCGGCTCAAGTAGCAACGAGAATGACACCTACTCATTTGTTTGAGGGGGGATATGTTGGTTATATATGAGATAAACACCCAAATAAGTGGTTGGATTATATCTTATCCTAGAGATAAGATATTTATAATCCTAATAATTGTAGGATTCTATCTCCAAGCTCTCTACGTATGAATGATTTACAAAAAAAATTTGTTCACTTCATCGCTTTACATTTTAGTTTTTACATTGTTTGTTTTGGATTATGTTGAGAATCCTCAAATGAAAAAATTCCATTGTTTGGTTTACATAAGAGATTGTAGGAAAGTGATTGTTATATGGACCCAACTCCAATGATCATTTTACCTATAGGTAAGTTCACACCCATCAAAATTTATTTGGGTTATTTGCACTTTAATACCCAAAACTTTACATCTTTTTTAACTTTGGTACCCAAATGTTTTTATTTGAAACTTTGATACTCCAAAGTTTTTTCTAATATTTTGATATCCTAAAGTGTGCACAGTTTTCAACATTGATACCCAAAAGTTTACACAGTTTTTAACTTTAGTGCCCAAAAATTCACACAAATTTTTACTTTGATACCCCAAACTTTGGGTGTCAAAGTGTCAAAAACAATATGCAAGGGTATGCAATAACGTGTAAACTTTGGGGTATCTAAGTTTCGGAGAAAAACTTTAGAGTATCAACCTTAACAAAGATACAAATTTTTGGGGTACCCAAATACAAATAGCCCAAAGTAAAATTTCAACAACTTATATCCAGTTGACAAACATATTTTATATACATGATGTGAGATCTCAATCCATAGTCAATAACAATGAATAAATCTACACATTAGTCTAGCGATGCTGAAAATGCATGTATCTTATCATCATTTCTATTAATTAATTCACATAAAAAATAACAACGTAAAATGTGGAGTTCCCAAAAGCTATAGTAAAACTTTATCAATACCACAAGAAAATTACAGAAGACATGAATATACAACTTCGTCTCAACTTAGCAAGCTTCATCAACTGCCCAAGTGATAATAAAAATTCAGTGAACTTGTCCATCTTCTTTTCATCACCATCACCATCCTCATCATCATCTCTAAGACTCTTTTATCTCTTCGGATTCCCTACTTAGACCTATCTACTCCCCTATACAAATGGGAGAACCCAAGATTCACCATTCATGCTACAGAAAATATTACATTGGTATTTACTGTAGTATTATTACTGTAGCAAACATGAAGCGCTGGACACTGCTGCAGCAGAGGTGGGATACTGTAGCTATTAAAAATACTGTAGCAATTAAAACCAGGATTACCGTAGCGGGGAAAAATACGCGGTGTTGACACTTGTATCCTTCTAAATCGAAATAAGGGAAGTAACTAATCTCACTGAGTGACTGAAAGACAGAGAGAAGACGAGGGACAGAGTAAACAATGCTCAAATAATTCCATATTGCATTAAATTTGAATACAGTCACTCAAAGCTCCCAGCTTTAACAGAAAATACACCCAAGCTCGTAATGCTCGTCTTCGCGTCGAATTAAAAAACCCAAACCACCCAACTTTGATCCCGAACCTCGCCGGCGAGGCCTGTTGATGCCTTCGATGGACGCAGGATGAGGTGGAGATCACTGGAGGTTACAAGAAGAAATAGAGAAGGAAGAGTGGTGATGGAAAAATGAGTTAATTGGTAAAAAAAAAAATTCAATGACCTTTAGGTGCTGTTTGTTTCCCTTTTTTTTAGAGGGAAATGTGGGGAAAGTCTATCAAAAGCCTGCCAAAAGTGTAGCTTTTGGCAGGCTTTCCCCACCTTTCCCTCTCACACCCAAATCGCCTTTTTTAGAGGCGATTTGGGTGGAAAGCCTGCCAAAAGTGTAGCTTTTGGCAGGCTTTCCCCACCTTTCCCTCTCAAAAAAAGGAAACAAACAGCTCTTTACTGACGTTATAGCAGCTTTCCGTCCAAAACAGCTCATTTTGGGTGGATTTTGCTTTCGTGGGACACATCAGCATAAGGATTACAGTTTAGGGGCTGTTTGTTTGCTTAAAAAAAATGAGAAATCCTCCCGTCACGTCAGATTTCAAGAAATCCCTCCTGCTACGTAGGATTTTGGTTTCAACCGATTTTTAAATCACATGTTTGTTCGTTTTGTAATTTAAAGAAATGAGGTTGTCACGTAAGATGTCACGTCAAATTTTTGTGAAAACTGTTTTCGCACCAAAAAACTCTAAAAACACTTGAAAATATCACTTCAATGAATTTTTAATTACTAAAAGCACTGTTGAAACAGTGATTGTGAATAAAACAAATTATTTAATTGCTAAAAACACTGTTACTATTGCGGCTCCATTTCCTTTTTTTTATGTTCAAACAAACACAAGAGTTGGAAATCGAAACATTGTTACTATTGTGGCTGGGTTTGTTTCTTATGTGACGTGGCGATGACGTGACAGTGATTTCACTGCGAAACAAACAAAAAAAATACAGGAACTGTCTTGAAATCTCTTGAAATGTGAGTTTTCCATTTCCGATTTTTTTTTTTTTTTTGGAAAACAACTACACATGGAGATAATTCAAAAACACCACATTTCTCACCCTTCAATCTTCCGCAAATAAGTTAACCACCAATATGTAACCAATATATAATTTTCAATTTCAAGATCCTCACCGCAAAACAATAATCCTTCTCCTCACCAACAAGCCATGAGGAAAAAAGAACATGGAAAAATTTCCAGAATTTACAATCATAAAGAGATGCAACTGTACAAATGATGATATTCACAACATGAGAACATAGCCACAAAAAAGCAGAGATGAAATAAGGGGAAATTTTTCCTCCATACTATTCTATGTACAAAATTCTGTCACAACATCAAAAGAACAAGTGCTTGATTGTGAGCACTAAAGTTGCTAATAATCCGTAAATTGGTATCGGCTACAACAGTAGTAGTCAACAAAAGCAATGAATATCAACATGAAACCATCACGAGGAAAAACTAGCAGGCCAGAACAAGCAGTGTTTCTTCTCCTTGAACTAGTCCCTTAAAGCCTGCATTGAGAAAAATATCATTTAGATGAAGATTATATCCCAGAGATCCAAATGGTAAGGCAAAAAAAAAAATGAAAACCTGGAAGGAGGAGAAAAAAAATCATCAGAACTGAAACACAGGATAACAGGCTGCAGAAGTGGATAGAATGAGCTAAATTTCTTTCCAGGAAACTGCGGTTATTTCCTATCTCCATGGGTGACTACAAATCCTATCAGAACATTTATCATAAAAGTTTCCTATAGTCTCCAAGGACTGAAAAACCAAAAGCCCACCTGGCTGGTTCCTAATCGGCTGGGGTCTCAGCCCATCAAAATGAAGGCTTAAATTTCTGTTTTTTTCTCTAACCTATTATCCTTTTTATTCAATGACACTTCAGAAATTGAACCATAACATTTGACATAACAAGATTATTCCAAATTATAAACCTACACGAAGGCTTCAATATCTAAGTTGGCAAGAGAAGCGACAGGACCCATGAATCGGCTTTAATTCAAGAGTTTGACAAAAACAAGAATTCAAATAGAAGGATGCATTTTGTCCAAGGCTCCCAACAACATTCACTCTTCAAGTTTGATCAGAGAGCCCGTGCTACTGACTATAAATTTTAATATTTAAGTGCACACATGATTATGAATGATCAGTAGTAACTATCAAATTAAAACTGGAAAGATGTAATATGACTACAATGTCAATTACGTATAATGATGAAGATAATAAGAGATGCATTTCTTATTTTATAAATTTGTTTAGACTGAGCACATACCAAGTGGATCTCATAGCAGATGACCATGTAGTAAGCATCTGATATTTTTGTGAAGTTATAGGTCACTTTATATATGAAGGGGACAGTAGAGTCCGCAGAAATCTGGTGTCTTACACTAAGACAACACTGTACCACACTTACAAATTGTACTAAAGCTGTATAGGGCGGTATTTATTTCTCATTTATATCCTCAGCATTCTCTCTATTGACCTTTTCATTTATTATCTCTTTCAGGTGTGAGAGTTCTGAGTGAAGGTTATATTTTGGATCAATCAACCAAATAGAAGAAATCATGACCTAAAGTTTTGAAGGACCAACTCTTCAATCAACCGCCTACGATGGCAGAGCCACACTAGTCCAAGAAACCTTCCTCCTTGCTGCCACTCAATTTCAGTGCCGTATTCGGCATAGTCTTCATTTGCTTCCACGCTCTCACGGGCAAGACATCATCCTCAATCAGTTCCGCTTCTCCAAAAACTCACCCAAGGCAAAAAAAAAAAAAAAATCTGCCTTTCCACCGATCAAATGATTCTTGAACATATATTGTATATTTGATCTTTTTAATGTTCATATCAATTTTCCATATTTTATAATCTTTTCGGAGAATGTCTAACAAGTAAAAACACAAGTCAGGCTTTTAGTTCTTGACTATGATCTATATTCGTACATTACGAATTGAATGCGATTAACAAAAAAGTAGTGACTTGTGTAAAACCAAATGTTGTATACTGGATGATATATGTACCTTATCATTTGTATCTCATACACATGCAAGCATTTACTAATGAGATGTCAATTGTTAGTTACATTTGGTTATATGGAACTTTGTTCATTCACGATGTAAGTGTTAATTTCATCCTTATATCTACCTGGTCATTCTGTACGTAAGAGCAAGTCCTTGCTTTGCCAAGTAGAAACATCATCTTCATTGTGCCTATATGAAAACATGCGGTCACAAGCTTCTAATATTCACCAGCAGCCATTAGCACAAGCAGGAGACTGTAATAGACATGGCTATGTGTTCTATGGTATAGGTGCAGGTAAAGTAACAGAGGCAGTGGAAAACAAGATGTTCACACCAGGATGAGAGAAGAAGAAATACCGTTAGGTTTCAAAAGAAAACGAGAAGTGTCCTCCTTAGACTAAGAAACTAATGATAAGTTTCTACCACCATATGGAAAGCTCTTAGAAGATTGAGAGGTAATTCAAGCTCTACCTCCACATTTGAGCAAGAGAGCTATGATAATATCAAAATTATGTTCCTATCTGAAGCTTTTGAAAGCAGACTAAGGTTATTTTACTGAATTCTGACCCAATTTAATTTGCTTGCACATCTATGAAATAATTGTCACCATAATAACTTTTCAGTATGTTCTCACAACAGACACTCAAGGAAACCTATGTCCGTGAAACATTTCTTGGTTCTAGGTAAGTAGCAGTTGAAAATGATCTTTTCCCGATAGGAGGAAGGGTGAAGAGAGTGAAATAGTAAGGGTAAGATCTCATGTCATGCTCAGGAGTTGTAGGTTTCATTTTGTGCTACTCTGTTCACGTGTTACCTTCATTGTCGGATGTCCAGGCTGAAAATATAAACTCAACTGAATTGAAAGGCGTGTCTTGATCTACTAACACAATGAAATTGAAGAGAATGAATTACCTGTGTATTACATTTGATATAAAGCGTTAAATATTGTCATCTTTTTGCGTTTTTTCAACAGTATACCCATTTGTTTAAATATAGTTTGATTTCTTGTTTTCCCCTGCATCATGTGGGAAGTATTTGCTAGTATTCAAGAAAAGGGGAAATTTTCAATTCTATATTATTAGCCTATTAGAAAATGTCATTAGCATGGGGAATTCATTTATGTTGCAAAACACATTTCTATTTTGCACTCACTCAGTGTTTCCTCGTGTCATCCATTGGTGTTCATTCATTGAGACTCTGTATAGACCAGTGCCCATAATCACCATGTTGATATGTTTCCCATGTCAATTATTTCTTATTACTAATTCAAAACTTAGCCACATTGTCCTACAATCACCTCTTGAACTGTTATCTACAACCTTACAATCTTCACTCAATATGGAGTTTTCTTTGAGATGGCTAAGTATCCAACTTCATCTTTATCTATGTATCCCTCCACTGAATTGGTGACTGCTAGACTTGTTGCCATCATTTCCAGTTCTCTTAGTTGAATAACTAGATCCACTTCAACATTGATGCCAATACTTTGATATGTGCTATATAATAGGCCAGCATTGCTTGAAAGATGAACAAGCCTGATTCTAAATCAGATTACCTCAAGAGCATATGCATCAAATGATTTCACCGGAGGGCCAAAATGATTCAAACAAAAAACAAGGGATCCACTAGGTAAGGTACCTACACAAGTCCAGACAGATTCTCTACTTGACTATCATTCTTGTTTGGTTTACCGGAATTCAACTAGGTTTTTTAAGAAAAGTTAGGCTTTGTCTGTTGCAATAAATGCTAAGAGCGCTAACATGCCTTTCATTGATCTGCGAGAGCTAACTTACAAAAATGAAAGGAAAATAAATTTAACATTATTGTCACTTAAATATACAATATAGACCTCAGGAGAAAAAATGGCAATGAAGTATGAGTAAACAGCCATCAAATGAACTAGTCTTTTTAGTTGTTGCATCAACCAAGCTCTCTCTTATGACCTAATACATGTTTGTCTTCTGCTCCCTAGTGCTCGGTTTAGATTATCCCTCTCTCTTGTGTTATGAGGCCCCTCCTATAACCATTATGACCCATGTCAGAATTATAAGTTTGCTTCCAATTCAGCGAATAGAGTAACTAGCCCAATGCTTTTGTCCGTCTAAGGTTTAACAAGGGAATTCAACCCTAAAGCGAGCAAATATTATGTAGAAGTACAATTCTATGGATCTATGATCAAAGTTCTAGTCTCATGAATCCTAGAAAAAGATTTTCAATTCATGCACCATTGATATTTTAATGTGACATGCTTTGCATTTCCTTAGCTTATTTAATCAAGGAAAATCCACTAGACACACTGAAAGAAGATTTTTCTGTTTGTAATTGTTAACTTGTTGCTCTTGGACAATTCTACAAGAAACAACCATCTGATCGTAGCTAGATGAAGATCCACCCCAATCAATTGTACCACATATTAACACAACTACTATGCACCACATTTCCTAGATAGTGTCATGCATTTCAATATCCCAAGAACCTCCAGAAAACATGAACTGACTACCCATACTAAACGAACACCATAAGGTAAACTTACCAAAATGCACAGTGCACCATCAAAATCGGTTCCGCATTCTTCAACATGATCTACAAGTTCCAAAATATTAATGGGATAAATATTAATATGCTTTATAGAGGTTTCAAAATCTATCAAACTTGTCTCTAGATGTCACTAACTCAACTAGACAAAATATTTGCTTTTACACTAAATGCTATCTAATTCATGGTGTTCACAATTCTACTAAGCTAGCTCAGCATAAACAAGCAATAAATAATGTTTGCACAACTACAATACATAAAACATATATTGGCAAGAAAATCTTTAAGAATCATACATATGGGTATATTCAGTAGGATAAAGATGCAAACCGATTAATACCAATGTGCTAACCCAAATGTTTGCACAACTACTACATTGAAAATCATAACCTAGATACCTTCATGTATCTAAAATCCCGATAACCTCCAAAAACATGAAATGACCACCGACACTAAAAGGTAAACTTGCCAAAATGCACAGTGGAACATTGTTTACAAGCTTTATGGGATGAATACCCATATAGCTCACAGATCTTTCACAAATCCATCAAACCTGTATCTAGATGTTGGTAGATTAACAATAACAAGGTCAATCGTTTTGACATCATATGCTAATCTAATTCATGATATTAACAATCCTAATAAGCTAGCTAAGCAAGTAAGCATAAAGAAATAAACAAGAGAACACAATTCAAATTTTCCGCTTACCTCCAAATTATATGCTCCCTTTCACCAAACCAATATAAGGTTCCACCGTGTGCACCAAACAATTTCCCATCCCAGCCGTCCTCCCCTCCTGCCCCCTCGGCCACCACCACCTCTTCCCAGCCAAATCACACATCAGAATCAAACTAACTCCATCCCTCTTGGTGCCAACAAAGCAGACCATCCCCTTACAATTCACCGACTGAAAGCGGTTAACCCCTTCGCTCAACCTGCCAAA
>NC_033803.1:69367676-69411416 GCF_001876935.1 Asparagus officinalis | reverse complement strand
GATCGGGAGGAGGGAGAGGATTCTGGATTGGAGGTCGAGGGGGAGGAGGTCGAAGGGGAAGGAGGAGGAGGTTTGGATCTCCGCCATGGCGAATTGAAATGGGAAATCTTAATTAATTTAATGTTGGTTAGGGGCTGTTTGGTTGTTGTCGGTGAAGTTGTGTATTTATGACACAACTTCGAAAGTTTTTGTCCACCTCATCAATTTCACTTTTATAATTTTCTTTGTTTGTTTTTGATTCTATTGGAATCATAAAACACTTGTTTGGTTTGCAAAATGGAATTTTAATTGTTTGTTTGGAAAGTGTAAAAAGTGGTCCCTACTCAAATGATCATATTGGTTGGAATTATTTTTTATTATTTTTTCCTTTTTTCAATGTTAACTTTCTCCTAAAATCATGTCTTTTTTTTATGAAACCACTTTACATGCCACATCACCATATGAAATCACTTTACACTATTTTCACAACTACAAACAAACAATTGAAAGTGATGAAAGCTGACATTGGGACCCACTTTTTTGCACTTTCCATCCTTTTACATGGTAAAAACATACAACCAAACAGCCCCTTACTGAAATTGCGTAAATTACAGTAACACCCCTGGTTACTGAAATTGGGTAAATTACAGTAACACCCCTGGTCTTTTAGAAATTTGCAGTGAACCCCCGTGAGCTTTCGGGATCACGCTACGCCCGATAACTTTTTGGAATTGCAGAAAACCCCAGAAACTTCCCGAGTTTTGTAGATAGCCAACATGAATTAGAATTTTTTTTTTAAATGGCAGTTTTAATGTTATTGGAGGTTTGGTGTACTTTACCCTAAAATGCAACTAGTCTAGGTGTTAATTGTTTAGTACTGGGATATGGAAATCCAAATTCAAATCACAATTAAATGGTCTGGTGTAACTCTAATCTTACATTTTAGACATCATATCAGTTCTTTACTATTCGAAAACTAGTCCTTCAAATCACTAAAATTGTTTTCTGGCCCCCACTTCTTATAAGTTGTTACCAAAGTAGCCCATCAAATCAAAAAAATGTGTAATTATTTACAAATTAATCCCCCCAGGGAAAATTAACAGTAACAAGATATATAAGACTTTGGGATCTAATAACAAAAAAATATGTGTGTAATAGCTACGGACCGAACTATTTTGTAATGGGGTACTTAAATCTTTAATAACTTAAAATTAGCCCCTCAAATCACTGAAATACTGTTATGCCTCACATTTTTTTATAAGTTGTTTCAAAAATCATCCTTCAAATCATCAGAATTGCTATTGGATGCACCAATTCATGTAAGTTATCCCAAAGCAATCTCTCTAACCTAAAGCAACAAAAGAAAGATACGAGAATCGGAGGACCTAAGAACAAGCTTGATGAGTTTTGGGACCGATCAAAATGTTAACATCCACCCTAGTAACCACATCCTATATTCTCCCTCCTCACCCCACAAAAAATAAAAAATAAATAAATAAAGTAAAAAAATAAACCTCTCTCCCTCATCTCACTGGAGTACCACGGCCGGAGTCCTCACCGCCGACTCAATTTTGGTGTTCCGACCGTTTTGTCGCGGCCAAAACCTCTTGTTGGTTTAGGATTTCGGTTGAAATCCAAGAAACTACTTACTTTTCCTCATCGATCTCCATGAGCTCGATGAAAGAGACGTCGCGGATCTGAGAGCCACCTGGACTCAAAGCCTCTAGAGCCGAAACGGTTCTTGATTCTTCCCGATAAGTTTCTGGATGTTCTTGGAGCTTTATCTTGCTCCGTTGTTTTGCCACTTCCATACTTAATGTGAGGGACTAATATCCAAACAACCTAAGAATCAGGGGATCTATTAGTAATTTCTGAAATGTGAGGGATAAGTTTCAAAATAACCTAAGATTTGAAGGGCCTGATACAATTTCAATTATTTGAGGAACTAATTCAAAATATGAAAAAAATTAAGGGAGTAATAGCAAAAAAAACATGGCGCTTCTTAGATCTTTAGGTAATCCCAAATTAGTTCCTCCAACCACCAAAATTACTATTGGTCCCACAATCTCTATAAGTTGCTTGAAAATTAGTCCTTCAAACCATCAAAATTACTACAATATCCCTGGTTTGTACAAGTTATTTCATTTTAATCCAATCTAGGCCTTGTTTGGCAAGGGGTTAAGTGAAAAATTAAAAGGGTTTAATCCCTTCTCAACCCTCCGAACATGTTCAAAGGGCTAACAAGTATACGAGGTTTAAGAAAGGTTAGTAAATCCTCCGAAAGAGGTAGGTTAAGTGACATCGCCTCTAGAAGTAAGAAACGAAACTTTTAAAAACAATAATACAGTAACTAATTTAGGATATTTACGACAATTATGCACTGACCTTTTTAATCCTTCTTTGTTTGCCAAACACAAAAAAAAAAGAAAAATTAGTAATTCATCTTAACTATGAAGTCTAAACGGAGTTGAATTATTTTTAACTTCTCGTAAAAGGTCAACTAAGTTTGTTAAGTTTGTCCTCCTTAATCTTTCTCGTAAAGTAAGAATTGAGGGATCTAATAGCAACACTGATGAATTTCTGTGCTGATTCGCAAATATTAACTTCTACCCCAGTGGCCCCCGGCTAATCACCTCCCATACTCTCCCCCCACCCACCCTCATCCTTTTCGCGCCACTCAAAAACCGCCAATTTCCCCCCAAAAAAATCCACTCTCCCATCTCCACTCTCTCCCTCCTATCGCCGGAATACCATGGCCCGCCTATCTCGCCGCCGCCTGGATTCAAGCCTCCGGAGCCGAAGCGGTTCTTGATTCGGCCCGATAAGCTTCTCGATATCCTTGGATCTTCCCTTGCTCTGTTGTTTCGCCTTGGGACCGGAGCCCTCGTTCTAGGGTTTTGGTTTCCGCCCCTTCTTTGTTCAGTTAGTAGATTTAGGTGCTGGTTATGTTAATTTAGGGAGCGCGGTTATCGGGAATTGAGTTGAAAGATTTATTTTTGCTATTAATTTTCTAGGTTATTTAGATGTTAGTAATACAGCATATATGTTGTCGCCTATAATCTTCTTATTTTATGGTTTCTATTAGTAGCAGTCACAAATGTGAATTACTTAAATTGAAAATTTGTTATACGAACTTCTATTGAAAACTTTCATTATTTCATACCATAAATGTGCATGGTTATATCTATATCAATATAGTTGATGGCTCATAAACTTGATAGCAATTTGATATCATAAAAGGTGGCGAACCAAAATTTATATTCCACCCTTGCTCCGCATTTCATGTCTTATTATTCCCACATTTTCCTTTTCAACGTGAAGTGTTGGATTATATGGAGAGAACCGAACAGCGATTGAAATCAAACCTCTTCTCGTGATGGGACTATATTAGTTACTCTCAGGACAAGCATTATTACTTGTTCTAACATGTGGTAATCGGACCTTGTGGATCCAATAGATCAGATATAACTAAGGCATTGTAGTGCACTTTATAATATATATTTTGTTATCCTTATGACCCTTATATATTTTCATTTTGTTTTTCAGATATTCAGTATCAGTTGTATCAGGAGACAAAATCCCATCCAACGAATATGCTATGGGTTTCGCAGGTAAAATTCGACTTCTTATGTACTAGGGACTTGGTTTTTTACTATCACTTTCAAATTGACACGTGATGGAAATCTTACTGTAGTTTAGGAGTCGTGCCTTTTCCAAGTAACTAATGCCTCCCTGGTTGTTTGCTCCTGCTAGCAGATATTGGAAGCATGATATACCTGAATTCATTATTAGGGATATAATAAAAACTGTCCAATGTCTTCCCTGAATTTCAATTACTACCTTAACTGAACAATATGTCTAATTTGTGCTCTTTGAACTAGGTCTGAAGTTCAAAGAGACTTCAAGGTTGGGGCCAAGGCCGAAAATACCTATTGAAATTTATGAATTTGAGGGGTAATTCATATTTCTTTCCATCAGTTATTAAGTAATTATATAATTTTGAACCGTTACTATTATTTATCATATTGCAACTGATTCCTCCTTTTGTACTGCATGTCATATATCATATGGTCATCAGCTGTCCGTATTGTCGAAAAGTAAGCCATTTCCATTTTTGAAGTCTTAAATATATTTCTAGTTGATGTCTTTTTTTTCTGGATAATCAAAATTTTACAAAATTCTTTCATCTTTTTATCTGGGGAACTTTCCATAAAGATCACAATTTTCTTGTTCTTTGTATACTTTAATGTGTTGGATGTGATTTCTGAAATTTTAACAGGTCAGGGAGATTGTTAGCGTATTGGATCTTGATGTTTTATTCTATCCTTGTCCAAAAAAGGGTCCAACCTTCCGTCCAAAAGTGCTAGAAATGGGTGGAAAGCAGCAGTTTCCTTACATGGTCTGACAACATTCCTTCATTTTCTTCACACTTTTTTCAGATAAAAAGTGTAAACCAATATATACTAATTGTGTTTTGCCGCAAGACAATTCTTTGATTTCATTTAATTCCATATCCTCTGATCAAGGATTTGTTGGCCAAAATTTCATATCTCACTTGGACTTGCCTTGAGAATGAGAAAATTTTCGTTCTCTGATTTTATACTTCTATTTCAGGTGGATCCAAACACCGGTGTGGCTATGTATGAATCAGATGATATAGTGAAATATCTGGTTAACAAGTATGGTGAGTATACTCACATTTCATTTATTTTATTAAATACACGATCAATTTACATTGTTATCAATAATTCATAAACATAAGTTTATAAGAGTTCTTCCGTAGTCACTGATAAATCATTGCTGTTAAAATGGAATTGAATAGTGTTATCTCATTTGCGGTAACAGTTTTACATACCAGGCAATGTGTTATGTATACTTAAAGGTTGACGTTATCTGCCTTCTAATCTATGGGAATAACATTCCCCATTATATTCTTCTGCTCAAGAGAAAACGCTTTCATGGAATCTCATAATGTACATTATTTTGGACATGCCATCTTCTTTCTTTCTTTTCCCCCCTTTTTTCCCTTTATTTTTGAATGATGGAATTTCCCCTAATAGACATTTTTTCGATGTGCCTTGTCCCTTAATGTTTTTTTATTTTTTTCCCCCGCCATGCATAACACAAATTTTCTCTGTTCAGGGGATGGAACAGTGCCTTTGATGTTGTCACTCGGTATGCTTACTGTAAGTCTTGGAGCAATTGTATTGGAATAACCAACGTATATTTGAATTTTAGACTGGAACCACTTACCAGCACATTTGGCTTTCTGTAGCATTGCTTACCCTTATGTTCTTTTTCGTAGATTCTTACTGCAAGGCTTGCAATGATGGCTCGTAAGAGGAAGGCAAGAATGTAACCTCTTTCTGTTATCAGATGCACATTAGTAGTTTTCTGTACTTCTGTTCTAGGTGTTCTTCATATCCTGTAATTTGTAGTGTGAAACTATAAAATTTTAATCTTTGTTTAAAATCTGTTTCATAATTATTTTGGTAAGTTCCTATTGAAGACCAGCCATATTTTCATATAAAAATTTGCCGCACTTTATGAGGTAACTATCTTGAGTAGTTATTTCATATAGTTGCTGCTCTTTATTAACTTTTCACTTGTGAGATTTCCTGTCAATCATCTCTAAGTTGTACTAAATTCCTATCTGCAGGGATATTTCTATAGTCCTTCCAAAATTCCACCTTCGCCGCTTGAGTTGTGGGCATATGAGGTTATAACATCAAATTTTATTCAAAACCCTTCGCTTTTTTCTGTCACGTGCAATAGTGTTATTATTATTGTGTAGTTTTTTATTCCCGGCAACTGATACATGGTTCACTCTTATAGGCTTCTCCTTTTTGCAAACTTGTTCGTGAAGTCCTTGTTGAGCTAGAACTGCCACACATACTTCACAGGTTCATTTTGTATTACTTTAAAATATTTCATGCATATAGTTAATAATGTAAATTTGTCCACATTGATTTTTTTTTCTTTTTGACTTTGGCTGCAATAGTCAGTTCAAGTTTTTTAGGGTTCTCATATTCCAGTTAGAGTAGACTCTTTTGTTATGTTGATATATTCAACTTGTTTTCCTAGTTACCAAGAAAACCATATAGGATATGAAGTATAGTTCCACCGAAGTAAAGTGAATTGAAACTTATAGTAAAATTCTAATGCTTGATCAACTTGTTACTTCAACGCGAAATTCACTGATATATGTGGGGTTGGTTTGTTAACCTATATAAAACCCATAAATTTTGATTGACTGTATCTCTTATTTTTCTCATGAAAAAAGAATATATTCTAGTAGCATACTTCACCTATCAACTACAGAGTTGTGTCCCCTTTTCAGTTTCTTCTTTAACTATTGCCGTTCTTGTTTATGCTCTCCAATATAATGACGTTAGGAAACAGTAAAACTATGATTCTGAGATCCACCGCAAAAGTAGTAGGGACAGGGATTCACAACATTTACATGCTCGCATGTTATAAGGAATTGTTTCCTTAGTAGGGACTTGAGGATGAGTGATATAGCAATCAGAAGAGTTTGTGCATGTTTGTGCACAGAGTAAGCGTCCCATTCCTTGGAAGATATAAATTAATCCACATCCAAATGTTCAAGGCTGTAAATAAACCCACCTTGTTCCAAACCCAAATTAAAAGTTCGTGCCAGTATCTGAAATGTATATTCCAGATGCATACACATCTTTGTTTGTATTCATCGATTGTAGGAAGCTCGTCTAACTTCTTCACATGGTTCTGAATAATGATTCCTGAAAGTGTTTGGAATTCCTTCTCGGTTTGTCTTTGGGGTGTGTAACCTTTTTTTTTGGATTGACTTGCTTAGTCTCCTCAGACTTAGGGCCCCTAAAATGTTAACTACTTAAAAATTACTCAAATATGGAAATGAACTTCTTACTCGTCGAAGTGCGTGACTTTTTTAAATTTTTTGCATCATCTTGAGACATCTTCTCTGTTCGTTGATCTCTTTCTTTTTAATTCCTTCGTAAACACTAAGAAAGTTTTTTGAATGTAGTTAGATATGTATTCTTCCTAGTTTTTGTAGGAAATTTTTCTGATGATAAATTAGAAACCTAATAAACTGTTTTAAAATGGAATGCGTATTCAATTATGACAACATGTTCTAATAAACTTCTATTGCAGTGCTGCTCGTGGGAGTCCAAAACGACAAGTTTTATTTGAGAAAGCTGGCCATTTTCAGGTTTCAATCTTCGATCTTCCCCAATTTCTCACCTTTTCTTCTGGAGAATGGAAGAATCCTCTAAATGATATTATCTCTCTCTTGTTGTAATGTGATCTTGAATAAAGATATACTACTTTCTTCATCAGAAACACAATATTCTCATTGTAGCTCATTTGCAGGTACCTTATTTAGAAGATCCAAACACTGGGGTGAAAATGTTCGAAAGTGCAGAGATCATAGATTATCTGAAAGCAACATATTCTCTTTAAGAAGCAGAAGCCTCTCTACATTTAAATGACATGGTATAAATTTAAAATATTTTGTTTTACTTCAGAAATATTCTACTTATTTCCCTTCCTTGCGTTTCTTATATCTATCTTTTACTTGGTAAGCCGTTCTTACATGTACAAAGCTTTGTGTGATGTAGCTGGCTAATGGTCCAACAAGCAAAGAATATTTGTTTTAATCATGTTATCAAAAACTCTAGTTTCATGATGACCATGTTCATCTCTTGTACTTGTATTTTTAACCGTAAATGTGGTTATTAGTTCGAAATTGCCTGAGTATATTGTGAGTTGTATTGTAATATATTACACATACAATATATCCCACTGGGAACAAAAGTATTATAGTGTATTCTTAATTAAAAGGAGCTATTTTTATGGCAGTTTATTCTAGTTAATCTTTTTTAAAAATTCTTTTATCAAAATTGCCATTGCAGCTGTGATTGAGGCATCCGGAAAGGGCAGCATTTATTTGATACTTCCAGGTTTTTCCATCCTTTAAACTCTCTGCATTTTGAACCTTTTGGAGTAATATTGTCCCTTGTTTGCAATAAGATTTTGAATAAACCTCGTCAGGATGGTAATTTATCATTATACTTAATTGGCAGGCAAATTACTAAGAAGATCCCAGCACTGAGAGTGACATTGCTGAGCATCCCGAGCAACTTATGATCTTCAGGAAGCACAAGGTCTGTTTTTTATTTGAAATCTAATACATCAAGAATTTGTTATTTTCTCCTCTCTTCACATCTGGTGTATAGATTTTTTTTTTATCTTTTTTTATTTTATAAAAGTTGTGAATGTTACGACTGGTGTATAGGTATCTGGTGTATATATCATACAACACATCCTTAATGCTTATTACAAATTGTCCATCTTGACCTAGTATTGGGATTACTTCTTGTGTCTAGTTTGGAGTGGAACGTAGTCTGAGATCGTTTTTCATAATCAAAAGTATCCCAAATCATTCTTGAGTTTCCATTCACATTGTCTGAATTATTCATCAATAGTCCAGGTATTGTTTCTAGCGTGCACACTGGTGGTCTGATGGAAAAGCCTCGACCACAAAGAATTTCAAAATTAAAGGGACATGTTGTTTTGATCTTTTTTGAATAAAAAAAGAGGCTTTTGTCAGTCTTTGTGAAGAGTTAAAGAGAATTGAAAAACTATAAACATTCCAGAAATGTGACAGTACAAAAACAATTAGCAATATTTTTATTTGTGCTTTCTCATAATGAACGACAATGGTGTTGGATAGCAGGTTCCTAATATGTTTCCTAATTTGTTTTGGTAATAGGTTATTGGGATTCCTAATCTGTTTTGGTAACAGGTTATTAGGATTCCTAATCTGTTTTGTTTTTTATTTTAGAATTCCTAATATGCTTATGATTTTAGGATTTCTATATATATGGAACAATTGGAAGAGAGAATTGAGAAGAAAATTAGGGATATTTGGAGCACAGAAAAAAAGTATTTTCTGAGCTATTGGTTAGGATTTTGTTTGGAGAGAATTAGAGATTTGTTGGTGAGATTAATTGGTGAGTTTGAGTGATTTGTAATCTCAGTTTGTAATCTTCTTCTCTATTAGTGAAAAACCTTATCCCCTTCTTACCCTGTGGACGTAGGCAACTTGTCGAACCACGTTAAAATTGGTTCTTTGTGTTTGTGGCATTGATTTGGTTCGTTTGGCCTTCTCTCGACGTTCATTTGATTTGATTTCTTGTAGCACGTTGGTTTGGTTGTTTGATTTCCGCAACGCTCAACAAGTGGTATCAGAGCTCGGGCTACGCTTGGGCTATTTGGAGGAGTAGATCGTTTTGGAGGCTCGCCTAGGGCTTCGTTTGGTAATACAGGTGAGATCTTTTTGGTAAAGTCTCTATCTTTTTTAGTTTTGGATCTATTCTTCATTTGTTCCGTATTTGTTTTGGTGCTTTGAGAAAGATGGTCGGGAAAGAATGAGTTGTGGAAGGTACTTCCGGCGTGAAGACCGTCCAAAGTTTAAATATCCACTCTATAAAGATAGATATGGAGAAGTTTAATGGCACAAATAATTTTGTTCTTTGGAGATGTGAAGTCTTGGATGCGCTCAATGCGCAAAATTTGGAAGATATTTTGGAGTTGGACGGAAAACCGGACGACATTGAGGAGAAGGTTTGGAAAAAGATGAATAGAACGGCGTGTGGTATGATTAGATCTTGTTTGACTCAATATTTAAAATATGATGTGATCAATAAGACTTCAACTAAGAAGATTTGGAAGATCCTAGAGGGTAAGTATTTGACCAAGAGTGTAGAGAACCGCTCGTATTTGAAGAGGAGACTTTATCTTTTCCAATTGAAGAAGAGGACCTTCATTGGTGATCACATGAACCGCTACACGAACCTTCTTGCGGATTTGACGAATATAGATGTGATGATTGAAGATGAGAATAAGGCATTGTTGTTGTTGAGTTCCTTGCCTGACGAGGAATATGAGACCTTCGTTCTTACTCTTATTAATGGGAAGGCATCTCTTTCTTATAGTGAGTTCACCACCGTACTTGTGAATTATCAGCTTCGAAAGAAGGATAATGAGACTTCAGTTGAGTCGGTAGCGAGGGCATTGGTGACAAGAGCAAAGAGTCCAAACCGTGGTAGGAGGTCACAGTCTAGAGGGACACATCTTAAAGTTCGTAGGAATCAGTGTGTCTTTTGTAAAAATGATGAACATTGGAAAGCCGAATGTCTAAAGTTGGTTGATCGAGCCGGGAAGAATAAGGGGAAAGCTATTCAAGCTTCAGAGGTGAATGTTGTCAAGGCTAGTGGTAATAATTCAGATTCGGATTCTTCGGGCTACTCATTATCTGCACTACCGTCAGTTTGTGATTGCCGACTCTACAGAGTGGATGTTGGATTTGGGTGCTTCTTATCATATTTACCCTAGGAGGGCTTGGTTCTTCAGCTTTCAGGAGTTGAAAAAAGAGAAGGTCGTGCTCATGGGTAATGATCATGAATATCCTATTGGTGGTATCAGTATCGTTCGGATTAGGATGAGTGACGGGGTAATTCGAGAGTTGACTGGAGTGAGGTTCGTTCCTCGGTTGAAGAAGAACATCATTTCACTTGGATTTTTGGAGACAGCAGGTTATAGGGTGACCCCGGTCGATTCATATTTGAAGGTCACATTGGGGTCCATGATTATGATGAAGGACGTCAGGAGGAATAATTTGTATTATTTGATTAGGAGCACGGTGTTTGATAGAGAGCTGACGACTTCTTTGGATTTGGCTAGACTGTGACATTTGTTGAGGTTGGGTTATTTGATTGGTTATGCCGTGCATGGTTTGTTGAGGAGTGTTTTGACCTGCAGATTAAAGTTCTTTGAGCACATTAGTATGTGCAAGAAGACCGAGACGGGGTTTGACACTTCTATCCATCGATCGAGTGGTCTTTTAGGTGGTGTTCAGTCAGACATTTTGGGACCTTCCAAGGAGGCATCATTGGGAGGTAATCGGTATTTGGTTTCCGCAGTTGGGGATTGTTCTAGGCATTGGTGGGTTACAACCAGGTCCCGTTGGTGTGAAGTCCTAGAAGTCAATAACAATTGGAAGAAGTGTATTGGCAGAAAGGTAATCTGTCGTTCTAGCTTTGGTAGGGGTTTTTTCTTGCATTTGTGCCAAGCTCATGACAGTTTGAGACACTTCATTGATGTGGAGACATTGGGGCGACGAAATGAGATGACAGTTTTGATGAGTCGTTCCTTACTGGAGGGGGATCGACGTTGGTTGTCGAGTATTGATTTTGGTTTTGTAGCTTCGACATATTTGGATCATCTTGATCATAGGTTACCGACTGCTGCGTGTAGAGATTTTGGATCTGGTGGAGTTGTTTCAGATTTTGGGTTGCGTCGGATATTTGGTTGCTCAGCATTTGGTCACATTGAGGATATGAGATTTGATCTGATTGCACGTTTGGGATTCAGAAGTTCGTTTGATTATCAGTTAGGAGCTTCTGATTTTGTTCTGAGCATGTATGTCATATTTGACTCTCGGAAGGTGGAGAGTGTTGATCAGATCATTGGGATATCGTAGCGGGCGGAGGGTGATGTTACTTCACATTGGATGGAGATTACTCCACATACTCCAGATCATACTATATCGTTTGGGATTCTAGCTAAGGTGACACAGTTTGGAGATCATTTGGATTTGGATGCAGATAATGAGTTGGTTTTGGATTCGAGAGCAGCTGGTGGACATGTTTTGGATAAGGCCATTGGTTCACCTCGGATGGAGGTGTTTGATTTGTTTCTGTTTGGGGCCATTGGGAGCGCTACCAGTTGCAAATCCGTTGGTGATATTGGTAAAGAGTTGTAAATTTTTCTATTTGATTGAGGGTCTTTGGAGACCGTTTGGGTGAACTACGTGAAGGCTTGATTCCTTGGGCAAGAGGATACGTAGGCAGTCATTTATGATACAGCCGGTTTGGTGAGTTGATACTGACATTTGGAGTTTGTTCGCATTCTCGTTTGGGTTCTCGACTTGTTATGGATTGAGTCCGTTGTTGTAGATTTGTTCCACTTCGTACTGGACGCAACAAGTGAGATGTTTGGTTAGTATTGGTGTCGGCTCAGTTTTGGGAGAACTTCGCCGAGGTGGAGAATTGTTAGATAGCAGGTTCCTAATATGTTTCCTAATATGTTTTGGTAACAGGTTATTGAGATTCCTAATCTGTTTTGGTAACATGATTCCAAATCTGTTTTGGATGCAGGTTATTAGGATCCTAATCTGTTTTGTTTTTTGTTTTAGAATTCCTAGTATGCTTATGATTTTAGGATTTCTATATATATGGAACAATTGAAAGAGAGAATTGAGAAGAAAGTTGAGGATATTTGGAGCACAGAAAAGAGGTATTTTCTGAGCTATTGGTTAGGGTTTTGTTTGGAGAGAATTAGAGATTTGTTGGTGAGATTAATTGGTGAGTTTGAGTGATTTGTAATCTCAGTTTGTAATCTTCTTCTCTATTAGTGAAAAGCTCTATCCCCTTCTTGTCCAGTGAACGTAGGCAACTTGCCGAACCACATTAAAATTGGTTGTTTGTGTTTGTGGCATTGATTTAGTTCGTTTGACCTTCTCTCGACGTTCGTTTGATTTGATTTCTCGTAGCACGTTGATTTAGTTGTTTGGCTTCCGCAACGCTCAACAAATGGATGACCGCGGATCGCTTTCAACACTCATTGGAGACCATCTCTACATACTTTAAGAAAGTCCTTTACGCAATTTGTTCTTTGACCAAATATGTGATTGTTCATCCTTCATATGATGAAACTCCATTAGAGATATCTACTAAAGCAAAGTATTATCCGTATAAGCTTCAAGCTGCGGTACATGTTATCAGGTTCGGACGAAGAGTTCGATCAGAGAGTACAGGCTGCTATTGAGAACCGAAGAAGGTTCGAATCTGGCGACACAAATTTTGATGTGTCTGATTGTGGATCACCTCATATACCTTCTGTAGCTTCATGACTACCCCAGTGCTCAGGTCTTTCTGGCTTTCGTCTGAGATTCTTGTACAGTGTAACAAAGGCAATGTATTGCTCGACACATTTGTAGAAACTGTTTCAACAATCAGAAATTGTGGATTTTGTTCTGCGAGGATAAGTGGTTTCTCCTTTGAGGTGATTGATGGTGATTAAGGGCATAAATGGAGGGCAATTAAAGATCTTTTAGCATGGCGAGTACCTTCAAAAACAAGGGGATACAGGAAACGCTTATTCAAAGTTTTAGTATTTCTGCTGCAGTGATCACAGCCAAAAAATTACACCAATATCACTTTTGATATCTCCTCTACAAGTTTTGACTTCAAAAGTTGATGATATCCTCTCCTTTTGGGGATCTATCCAACCAAATATTGAAGTGCATTAACAGCAATACTACTTAATACCAACTGATAATTATTACTTCAAACTTCCAAGAAACCAAACCATACTCTTGTCGCAACACCGCTCATGGTTGCGCACCATATACAAGATGCACAAATGCATCTAGATGCTACTGAAATAGAGTAACCAGCGAAGTCATTCACCGACTCAAAATCGTAAAATCAGCACCAACTGTTCCCAGAAAGATGGATGGCTTGCAGTTTGCATTATCATTTTACCAAAAATCTCAATGTAAACTTTTGCAAAGGAGCGTCGTACAATAAATGTACAAGTTTAGGTTCTGTGGTTGCATCAGATGAACTAGTAACATGAGCATGTACTTATTTTCCAAGCTAAATTCACCTGATCCCAAAACAAAACTCCTAAAACTAGCACGCAATTGGATTCATCAAGCAGCTTCTGCAGCAGCAGTAGTATAAAGGGGATGAACTATGTGGCCTTCCTTGGGATCGACATGGACCCACTTGCGACCACTCAGTTTGTGGCGTTCAAACCGCACTTGCCCTTCTTTTAGGGCAAACAGAGTGTGATCTTTTCCCATGCCAACATAATCCCCAGGATGAAATCTAGTGCCTCGCTGGCGAACAATAATGTTACCAGGTATCACCCTCTGCAAAATTAACAAAAATTAAATCAAATAATAGCGAAGGAAATGATAGAGCTCAAGCTTTTGGAGAGCGTACTCTACCTCTCCACCAAACTTCTTCACACCAAGATTCTTTGGGTTGGAGTCACGGCCATTCTTGGTAGAACCAGCAGTCTTTTTGGTGGCCCATCTTCGGAATACCAAGCTCAGCCCTCCAGATTCCTCTAAAAATAAGACATATATTATTTGGTTTTAATTTAGTGGAACTACTAATAGAAGAAATCAGATAGGTAAGTTTTTAACAAGGTAACGGTGTAAATACCACTAGTACTAGTGTACATAGGGGCACTCGAGACTAGGTCCCGCAGACCCACACGCCTGCATATTGTTGAGAAACTAGCATTCATCTCTGAAACACCTGAATGAGAGTCCATAAAACGTATTTAGAAGGTTGAGATGTGGAGAATTGCAAATAGTTGAGGAATTAATGGTCAGAGAGAAGGAGAAGGCTGAGATGTGGAGAATTGCACATAGTTGAGGAAATAATGGTCGAGGGAATTGCCAATAATTGAATTAACAGAGGGAGGGAAGGATTCCAACAACCGATGCAATTCTCAGAGACATAATATCAAATAGCTAAACTTTGCATTATTTGCCCTGCACTAAATTGCAGAATGTATACAATCAGTCCTCCCGTTCTATCAATAATGTTAATGCTTTATTTCTATAATAAACTAAGTACACGATCTTCCTAGTTATGTATTAAACTATTCATGCCTATTATGATAGCAAGTTTGTGAACCAAAGGAAATTTGTAGTAGTTCTCATTTGGTTCATTTACCAAATTATTTCTCAGTATGTATGTTTACATTTACATTTACATCGTCTTTATTGAGAAGTGCATTATTTATTGGAATCCTTCCCTCCCTCTATTAATTCAATTATTAGCAATTCCCTCGCTCTGTGCATTAATTCCTCAACTACTTGCAGTTCTCCACATCTCAACCTTCTAAATGTGTTTTATGGACTTTCATTCAGGTGTTTCAGAGATGAATGCTAGTTTCTCAACAATATGCAGGCGTGTGGGAGGTGTTTCAGAGATGAATGCTAGTTTCTCAACAATATGCAGGCGTGTGGGTCTGCGGGACCTAGTCTCGAGTGCCCCTATGTACACTAGTGAGTTTCTCAACAATATGCAGGCGTGTGGGTCTGCGGGACCTAGTCTCGAGTGCCCCTATGTACACTAGTGCTAGTGGTATTTACACCGTTACATTGTTAAAAACTTACCTATCTGATTACAGACGCGGCGACGGACTGTTGACAGTAGATAGCACGAGTACAAAGGGAGCGCCCAGAAGTAAGGAGACGGAGATCAGGCGATTTTTAGGGATGGAAATAGGTCTACTAAAGCGGGTCGGGTTTTGTATTTGCGGGTAAATGCATCCACTGGGCTAAAGATTGATTCAATTGGGCTTCCAGTTGAGGTGGTAGCCCGCTTTTACAATTCTTATCATGAATGGGCTGCCTCTTCACCGTGCTAAGAGCCAGTCGGATGACGGAAAGTATGAGAAATATATGTAGATCAAAAAATAACTTTTAACTTATAAAGTAGAAGTGACAGAAATAAAACACTTTTCTTGTTTATTTATATATTTTTTAAAAGCATTTGAAATACTACTTTCTCTTTATTTATGCACGTCAGTTGAATATACAAAATCATCCTGTGCATGATGGATTGAAAAACAAAATTAGAGAGGCAGAAATTCGACTTCCAAGTTAACAATTCAGTGGGTAACAGAGGGATGGTTAACATCAAAAGAGCCCTAAGGCTGTATTTGGGAACATGGATTTGGGCCCAGGATTTTAAATCCACGGTATTTCAAATCCAAATCTGTAGTTTGGATTCTAAGTTGGCTAAGATTTCAAATCAAATTTTTTTGGAGAGATGGATTTGAAAGCCCAAATACACGTAATTCAAATTCCATTATCGTCGAAACATCTTCTCTCTCGACACGGGTAACGTCTCTCTCCTCCCTCTCTCTCTCCTCCCTCTCCTCTCCCCTTATCGTCGAAACCCTAGATCGAATCTAGGGTTTAGGTCTCCTTCTTTGTTCTCTCTCTCCCCTTTCCGTCAAAACCTAGATCTGATCTAGGGTTTAGATCGCGATCTTCGCGGCTAAAACCCTAGATCAGAGCTAACACTCTTGATGTGACCGCCGTTCATGGTCGTTTATGTTATTTGTTATTTGACGATCTTTTTAACAGATTATTTCTAATTTTTTGATGATTTCATTATGAATGCATTAGGGTTTTGTGAGTTTGATGGATTCTTGGATAATCCGAGCAAGGGGTGCTTGTCTTATATCAAACGTACAATTTTTTCCATTTTATTGAGAATTTTGTTCTTTTTAGTTTATTGTGATTTTAATTTACTTTTTGATTGTGGTGGCCAAACCCATTTTTGAATTCCGAGTTTTAATTATCCAAAGGCAAGGCTAATAAATACTAATATCAACAGAATACGCGCATAGCCTAACGTTTCCTTCCCAACTCAGTAGATAATCCACGAAATCTGAAAAACAAACATCTAGTGCTAACAAGAAATGCAGCATGCAATTGGTCTAGAGTTTCCTTTTTTGAAGGAACCAGTACTAAGATAGGTCTGGTAAATAAGGAATAAAGTTGCAGCTTTATTCATCAAACAAGATAGGCTAATATAATGCTTCATTTGGTAACTTTATGTGCTGGAAACTTCAAGAATACCCAACTGCCCAACCACGAAATCGACATTCAACTATGTGATACTTGTTATCTGAGGACAAAGTTGCAGCTTTATTCATCAAACAAGGCACACAACCTCTCTCAAGTTCTCTTCTAAAGACACCGCTAACACACAATGATTTATGTCACTCGCCCAACTGCCCAGTCACTTAAGCATACTAATGACTCCTGTTTTTAAAGTCGAGCAAATCAAATGACCGTTTAAGAGCAAGACATTGAGCCGGATTATTAGGCAGTAAAGAAAGAGGAGAGTTCACCTCCGACAATTAGATGACGCTTTGACTGATATTACGGATCCGCAAGGGGTGAGATCGGATTTTGTGCAAAAATTATCTGTAAAAGGCACAAAGAAGTAATCTTTAGCAATCAATATAAATTAAAAATCGAGAATAATGGTGGGGGTAACTTTTAAGCTTCCCAACTTACATTTTGATGGCTCGAGAGGGAAAACGGCCGAGGGAGGAGTAAACGGCGATCTTCGAGGGACGACGAGCTTCGAGGGAGGATTCGGCGACGAGATTCGAGGGACGGCGAGCACCGAGGGAGGAGAGAACAGTGAAAACCCTAGCCCT
This sequence comes from Asparagus officinalis, assembly GCF_001876935.1. Taxonomy (NCBI): domain Eukaryota; kingdom Viridiplantae; phylum Streptophyta; class Magnoliopsida; order Asparagales; family Asparagaceae; genus Asparagus; species Asparagus officinalis. Next base: position 69,394,106 of record NC_033803.1, on the reverse strand, counting down.
AGAATCCACTCCGAGGAGAATAGGAGCAAAGCAGAAACTGAGAAAAGTGAAAACTGTAGCCCCTAGAGCCCACTCTTACCTATTTATAGGGTAGTATTTGTAAATAAAAATTGGAGAAATTTTTAAAACAGCCCATTTTTCAATTTTATTGTGCAAAATCGACCGTCTCAGAAATTAATTAGCAAAAACAACCGAAAAGGGTCGATTTTGCAATTACGGAACTGCACGGGACTAGTAGTCCCGTGCAGTCCGCCTACCCCACTAACTCCGCTTTCTTTTCGTTCGTTTCGTTCCTTCTTTCCTTCTGCGATCTCGTGACCACTCTCCCCCGAAGAAAAAAAAAACCTGCTGGCCTCGTCGACCCCCGCCGCCGATCACCGCCATTTTCCGTCGCCGCCGATCACCGCCATTTTCCGTCGCCGCCGACCCCGACGCTCTCGTGACTGAGCCTTCAACCCCCCCAAACCCTAGCCTTCAACTTCGACTTCGACCCCCTGCCATTTGCAGTCGCCGCCTAACCCTAGCCCTCCGACCTCGTCGCGCATCCGACACCATCGACGCCCACCGAACCCCCATTCTCAGGTGTGTTTTTCTTTTTAATTTTGCTGTTAATTTGGGAGTTAGGGTTTAGTTTAGCAATTATTTACATATGAGAGGGTTTAACAATTATTTTTGAGAGGGATATTCATCAAATTTGCTGTTAATTTTGCTGTTAATTTTGCTAGAATTGGGTAGGATTAGTTTTTATTTTGTGCAATAGGATGAATAATGTGGTTTGGGGGTTAGGGTTTAGCAATTATTTACAAATGATGAATAATAATTAAGGGTGTAGCCATTATTTGAGATTGATTAAGGTAATAAATTTGATGTTGATTTATTCAGATATTAATAGATTATTTGCATATGATGGACTGTGTATTTTCAGTTTCGATGACGAACTCCATATCCATTATTTGTTTCTTTAATGGGAGCCTCGGCGTCGGAGTGAATAATTTGCCGGTGTATGATGGAGGTTCTCGGAAAATGTTCATGCTATCTAAGTCGTGTAATTTTGATGGAATGACTAGGGAAATACACAGAGTTACTAAAATTAAGAAAGAAGAATATACAATTAAGGTGTTCTTCAACTGTCCTATAAATGAGAGTAGAACTATTGCCGTGGAGATTACCGAAGATGAGGAATTGAATGACATGAAACAATTAGTCGAGAAGCAAGCGTCAATTGAGTTGTTTATTGAGAAGTATCCGATTCAGGAATTTGCCCAAGTTTCACGACCTCAAGGAGAGTTTTCTCGGATGCTTGACTTAGACAACGAGTCGATTGGTTTTATGACATCTCCAAGTCAAGAGCCATGGTCTCAACCACAACGTTTAAGTGAGTATTCTATCGGTGGGACGTCAACTAATATATTTAACGACGCTTCAGTTCATGTTACGGGTTACCCACCAGTCGGAGCAATTATAGAAGATGAAGCAGATGATGATTCAGATCATTTTGAAGAAGATGGCGTGCAAATTGATAGCATGCATGTGGCAGCTGGAATAGATGATGACGCCCGTTGGATGGAGCAATTTAACGTTAACAATGATTATGTGGAAGCTGAAGATCCGTTGCCCGACGAGTTTCATAATGAGGATTGGATAAATACTTCTCAAGCTGGATTTGTTGATGTTGGGCCAAATTTACAACGACCTGAGGACTTCACTTTTAAAAAAGGGGATCTATTCGAGAACAAGGAGGCACTGATTTTTGCAATCCGAGAATGGTCCATCAAGAATCGGGTCAAATTAAAGCCGGTAAAAACTAATGCAACAAACTACAATGTGAAATGCTTCTTTAACGATAAGAATGAAGTAGAGAATGCAAATGAGCAAGATGAGAGAAATAAAAAATGTCCTTGGTTGCTAAATGCCGCTGTGAGAAAATCATCAAATGGGCAATTTGTAATATGTAGATATTGCGGACTTCATACATGTTGCAACCCGTCGGTGGATGTCGATGATTATTCTGCATCTTCTTCTTATATATGTAAGCTAATTATGCCTGAAGTTAGAGCTGAACTTGATCTGAATGCAAGTCAGATATTTCAGAGGGTATATGACATGCGGGGGATTAAGATATCTAAATATAAGGCATATGATGCAAGGAGAAAAGCGTTGTCTAAAATTTTTGGAGATTGGGAAAAATCATATGAATTACTTCCACAGTATCTTGAAGCTATCAAACGAAATAATCCGGGTACTGAATACGAAATATTATCCGAAGAGATTGCACCGGGTATGGAGAGGTTCACTCGCGTGTTTTGGGCATTTGGTCCTGCTATTAAGGGCTTCACTTTTTGTCGTCCGCTATTGAGCATTGATGGTACACATTTATATGGAAAGTACAAAGGCGTGCTTCTTGTAGCGACCGGTGTAGATGCAAATGGCGGGTTATTTCCTCTAGCATTTGCAGTCGTGGAGGTGGAGGATACGTCTAGTTGGAAGTGGTTTTTTGAACTTATATACAAGTGGATTCCAAGTGTCCGTGCGCCAAGAATAATTACCTTTATTTCGGATAGGATGAAAGGAATTATAAGGGCGTTACATGAGGGTTTTAGTGCACCACATCACCATCGATATTGTTTAAGGCATATAAGAGATAATTTCAAGAAAAAACACGGTGAGATTAATTTGCAAAATCTTTTGTGGCAAGCCGGGTGTGCGACCGACACATTAGTGTATGAACATTGCAGGGAGAAAATCAAGTCTTTGTCATTAGATGCACATAATTGGATTGAAAATAACTTGAAGCCTCAATTCGAGCATCGGTGGGCATTATGTAAGGATGAGGGTGTGCGGTTTTGCATGATGACGACTAATTGCTCCGAGAGCTTTAACGGCGTTCTTAAAGGAGCACGAGCTATGCCAATACAATCTTTGGTTGCGAGAACATTCTATAGACTAAACGCATACTTCAACAAAAGGCGTGGTGATGGCATAGACTGGACAACACGTTACACACCAAAAAATGAGTCCATTTTGCATAGAAGAATTGAGGCAGCAAGATCATGTCAAATTACTGTATTCAACGACAACGAATGGCAGGTACAAGATTGTGACGGTATCTACACCGTTAAACTATTTGATGTTGATTGCACTTGCACATGTAACATACCACAACTCCAAAAAATACCCTGTGCACATGTGCTTGCGGCTTCTTCTAATCAGCCGGGAGGTGCTAGAATTCCCAGAAATCGGTATTGCTCGCCTTGGTATTCAACAGCTCACTATCAAAAGACATATAGTGAGAGTTTTCATCCACCTGATGATAGTCGGTATTGGCCTGAATATAATGGACCACATATAGTTCCACCTCAGTACCGGAGACAAGCAGGTCGACCACGATCTGTGCGAATTAGGGGAACCATGGATCAAGGGCGAGAAGGAGTGGTCAAGCACAAAAAATGTAGTCTTTGCAAACAACCGGGACATACTCGACCTCGTTGTCCATCTAGACACAATAGATAGCAACTAATTGGTAATTTATATCATTTTTTTATTTTTATATACTTTAATAAAGAAACTGAATTACTATATGATTGATTATTAACATGTGTATAATTATATGTGCAGGTTTGTACACCATGGATCCTGGGCCGGTTAGTGATGAGGTCTTATATGACCAGGCTCAGCATCGTTCACATATTATATCCTGTACAGAGGTAATTCAGTTACTTTATAATTGTAATATTTGCATTTACATAATATTGCATTCTTATACTATCATTGTCTATACAGAGAGGTCCGAGTATCGTTATGGTTGATCAGTGTTGTAAAAAGCGGCAAAAAGCGGGGCTATCGCGGCGCAAATCGCGGAAGCGGGGATTAGCTTATTTTAATAAATTGGAATATTGTGAATATGCTAGGTGGTTACCACTCCTCGAGGACTTGGACGTATGTGGTACAAAATCGTGGGGTAGTGCTGTTTTGGCGTATTTATATAGAGAGATGTCAAAAGTGGCACTTATGCAAAACAGTGAGCTTAAAGGGTGTCTAAGCTTATTGCAAGTATGGGCATGGGAGAGACTTCATTTGAAGCCAAGACTATGCACGCATTTACAATTAGATGGACAAATTCCACTGGGATGCAGGTATTGTATTTTTAGTGTAGCGAATATAATTGTAGTTATCATTGTGGTACTAAATGTATGATAAATATTTTTTTGTAGATGGAATGTCGAAAAATGCTATGACGAGACCCCGGCTAGACAATTAGATTTCTACCGGAATGAGCTTGACCGTATGAAGATTTTTCAGGTAATTCTCACCGAAAAACATGCGTTTTTTCTTCTACATACTGAAAACCCAATTCTGATATGCAACTGCAATAAATTATTGTAGATGGAATGGGAGCCCTACACCCAATTTCTACCTCAGCTACCCCCAATATGCACAGAATACCAAGTTGTATGGAGAGCTAGAGTTCCTCTTATATGTTTGGAGATAGTAGAAATGCATGTACCGGACCGCGTGCTTCGACAATATGGTCTTGCACAACATGTTCCGCAGTTTGTTGAAAAGATAGAGAGGAAGGCAAAGAAAGGAGGCCAACAAATAAACTGGATGATCGTGCATCAAGCTTTTATACACAAATGGAATGATAGGCATTTTTGTATTGTCAACCAAATTGAACCAACTCCTCGGGAATCAGATTACTACACTTGGTATTGGGACATAACCCGAAGATGGATACTTCATTCGACCACAATACCGGTTGAGTCGCAAAGAGGATATGTGCCCCGGGGTATAGATGAGAGAGAATTAGTAAGTATTTTCATATTTTGATTTAAGTCCATTTTTATTGGTACTTTATGTGTTGAAAAATTTGCAGGTATCAGCAATAGATGAAGTTCAAACTCTTGCAAATCGTGGTTTGGAATTGGCTCGAGCAGGTACGAAAAAATTAAATCTCAAATTTACATTCTGTAATATCAAATTTAATATGAAATTTTGTTTTTGAACTATCTATCGCAGCAGATAGAAATCCCGAAGCACATGAACATGTATCAATATATCAGGCTATAATGCAGAGGCTTCAACAAGCCTTACACCGAACTCACGAAGATCGTCATGATGGACGGGAGGTAAGGTCATTCGTATATACACGACAACAGCGACAAAGTCGAGGACGACGCAGAAATAACGATGAAGCTGGACCTTCCCAACGTGTCGACGATGGAGCTGGACCGTCACAACCACAAACGCAACCGGATCACGAACTCGTCGAAGGGCGGTATGGAGGACGACGAAGACAAAGGAGGAGGAGGAGAGTTCTTGGATGTATGTAAACTACAGGTTATATACATTACAAAACTATTTAGGGATGTGATTTTTGGATTTGTAGTCGATAATATCATGTGATATGTTTGATTTCTAAGTGGGTTTGTGGTGTTATTATGCTGGATTTGTTAGTGGGAGTTTGTGGTGTGATGTGATTTGTTTGATTTGAAATGAGTATGTGGTGAAATCAGTATGTAATTTGTTAGTGGGAGTTTGTGTGGATGTATGCACAGGGACTACATGAAATGCAGTGGTGAAATGAGTATGTGACTTGTTAGAGGAAGTTTGTGTTGATATATGCACAGGAACTACTTGAAATGTAGAGAAAATTGCACAAAAATGTGCACAGCGAGTGCACGGGACTGCTAGTCCCGTGCACTTCGGAAATCACCCTCCGCTGCAAAACCGACCCTTTTCTCCTGAAAAGGGTCGGTTTTGCTAATATTTTTCAGTTTAGGTCGATTTTGCCTATTAAATTTTAAAAATGGTTGGTTTTAAAAATTTCTCCATAAAAATTTAGATAAGTAATATTTGCAGTAAGTTCAATTGATAGGACTAAAATGTACGTCTGGTTAAATTCTATTCATTTATGAGCCGAACACTAAAAATTATTTGTGTAGTACCGAATGAACTATCGAATAGGAACTTGATCGAATATCTGGACGGATAATAACTGAACTGTTTATTATATTTCGGTTCACTTCCACCCCTACTGCATAGAACTCTGAAATCCGGTGAGAGATTGAAAATTATAAGTTTATACTCTTAATACATAGAAATGTTCCTCAGGCGAAATATTTAAATGCGATACGTGTAATAGTCGTAAATAGTTTGCTGCAGACTTTGAAAAATATCGGCTATATTTTTGGTGGTTGTGTTCATTATTCACAAATAATGACCAAAAAGTTTTTTTTTTTTCTCATAAGAAATACTAATAAAGATTGAAACAGTTTGCAATAAGTTCAATTGATAGAACTAAAATGTAAAAAGCTATCGAATATTTAATGAACTACCAAATCGAATATATCTTTGGTTAAATTCTATGTGTTTATAGGCCGGAAAATTATTTGTGTAGTACTGAATGAACTATCGAATAGGAACTTGATTGAATATCTGGATGGATAATAACCGAACTGTTTATTAATTATTCAATTCAGTTCCACCCCTACTACACATGACTCTGAAATCCGATGAGAGTTTGAAAATTATAATTTATACTCTTAATACATAGAAATGTTCCTCAGGCGAAATATTTAAATGCGATACGTGTAATAGTCGTAAATAGTTTACTACAGACTTTGAAAAACATCAGCTATATTTTTTGTGGTTGTGTTCATTATTCACAAATAATGACCAAAAAGTTTTTTTTTTCTCATAAGAAATACTAATAAAGATTGAAACAGTTTGGGGCACATAGCCTTCATTGACTTCATAAATGAAGATGCACTTACATGCAGCAATTTTGTGCAATGTTTTTAGGGAGAATTTGAGAATGGGGAGCACAAATATTTTCATGCAAGGGAGTATCTCGTAATCGAAGTGGGGCGTGTGGTAATGTGTAAATAAGGCTGGTTATAGGATCAAAAGGAAAATTCAAAGATAGAATAAGAATTCAAATGTTAATAAAAGTATGAAACTTATTTAGAGAGAGTGACGAAATGGAATATTTTGGAATTAAATATGCAAAATTTGGAAAAAGAAAGCAAACTATTGAAAAAAGAAAAGCAAATTAGGGCCGGAATCAAATATGCAGATAGTAATGAAATGGAAATATTTTGGAATCAAATTTTGAAACAAGAAAAGCAAATTAAGAAGCAACCGGTAGTATATCTAGTAATTGAAGGTAGTATATCAGTAAAGTATAAAACTTATTCAAAGAGAGTAATGAAATGGGATATTTTGGAATCAAATATGCAGATAGTAATGAGATGGAATATTTTGGAATCAAATTTTGAAAAAAGCAAAGCAAATTTTGGAATCAAATTTTTAAAAAAGAAAAGCAAATTTTAAAAAAAAAATAGACAAATACAAATAATATAGTAGGGCCCAACCGGGTTCGAACCGGTGACCTATTGATCTGCAGTCAATTGCTCTACCACTGAGCTATGGACCCAAGTTGTTAATATTTTATGCGGTCACACAAATTATTCACGTATTTCTTATGAATGCCACCGCAATAACCCGACTCCAATAGTAATTTTAATATATATAATTTTTGTTATAGCAATATATTGATATTAAAAACATCCGCATGTCTAAGCTTCAGCTAAAACATCATATTGGTATTTTTAGTAAACCATATTTTTAATATGTTTTTTCTTTCTTTCAACTTATGACATTATGGTATTAATATTAACACTTGATGTCAATTTAGTATTATATTATAAGATTAATTATAATCATGTACCTTGAGGTGTGATGTAACTACACGGGTAATCTTGGAGTCTATGTATCTATGATATATTTACACGGGTAATCATGGAATCTATCTATCTATTTGCATAACCCTAAGGTTACTAATATAATTACACATGTAATCCCGAGAGTTGTTTTTCATATAGGTTTAGGAGCACCCATGAAATTACAATAAATAATCTGAGGGATACTCGTGTAGATTCACAAACTCCAGAGTCACACGTGTGATAACACCATATCTCATAGTTACTGGAATTAATTAATCTTATTATGTATAGGAATTATTTAGCAGTAGAAAAAAAATAACGGGAATGGATATTAATTTCGATATTAGTATCATAGCGTCACAACTGAAATGGGGGAAAAAATAATACTGTATTGACAAAAAGGTGCTTCTAGAAATGCCAATTTGATAGTTATATAGCAACTGGAAAATGGAACATAGTTTCTATCTCCTGAAATTTTCATACACTGACCTTTAACATGATTAAACAAGAGTGACAATGCCTCTACCTTTTTTTTAATTGAAAAAAGGAACATAGTTTATGTCTCCTGAAATTTTCATATACTGACCTTTGTTGACACGATTAATCTAAAATGACGAGGCCCCTACCTTTTTTTTAAACTTATTTTCATCTTATTTTTATTAAAAACAAGACTAAATGGCAATTAAATATCCTACTGTTTTACTTAAATATCCTAAGTTATAAAAAATAGTATTTTTAGTACACTGAGTTCTAAAAAATTAGCACGTTAGTAATTTATGTTAGTCGTTTTAGAAATATTTCTAAGAATATGTCCTAGAAATTAACATATAATGTATTAAAAGTGCTACTTTATTACAACCTAGGGTATTAAAATGCTACTTTAATTTAACTTAGGTTATTAAAGTACCATTTTTTATAATGTGGAATATTTAAGTGTAAATGTGTTGACACAATAATGTATTTAAGTGATAAATTTTCACAATTTAGGGTATTAAAACGCTAATTTTTTATAACTTATGGTATCAAAATACTACTTTTTACAACATAGAGTATTTAAATATAAAAATAGTAAAACAATAGGATATTTAAGTGTCATTTAGCCTTTAAAAAATCGTAATATTTTCTTTATACTTGGATGAGAACGCAGGAAACATTCCCTCCCACAGAAATACCGCATAAACAACCTCTTCTCAAATATTTTCCTCCTTTTCGCTTGTAACTTTAAAAATCTATTAACCATACCAAAATCTTTGCCATATGTTGGGCAAAGAATGAAACAAACAATTAAAAATATCAACATAAGCATCATATGAGATAACTGTAGAGTTCCGAAAAAGACGAAACGATTGGTTCTCTTAACAGTTTTAGTTGTGAGACGAGATTCTATCGCTTGGTAAAAATCTATTTACAATTGTTCTTTTTCAAGTACAGAGGAAGAGAAGATTGATTCAACTTCTCTCTTGTTTAATGTGGGTTCGGTGTCGCGATGAGATGTCTAGCTCGATACTCGCGTCGAACTTACTTCTCGTTGATAATCGGAGCAAGATTGCTTCAATTCGAGGAGAAATAGACTCCTTCGAGTTCTTGAGCCGCTTGCGACTATCGTTGGCCCTTCACGCTCGCACGTCTAATTTTTTTAATCTCAAGAACCGAGGTTCGTATCTTTCCAAAATAGCGTAGATGTAGCTCTATGCTTGTGTGCCTCTCCAAGTTTGAGTGCTAGCTCGCCTAGAAAAAAGATCTCTTTTCTTCATAGCTGCTCAAGGCTATTTATAGGTCTTTAGCGCGTAACCGACGCGCTGATCATGGGATTAAAAAGCATAACTGACTCCTTCAATTTAGCTCACGTGGGCTGACTGGGTCTTCAAGGCCGTTAGCCTTCTAACGTCAAGCCTCGCTAGGTGGCGAGGTTCATCTAATGAGACAAACCTCACTGCATGGCAAGGTTCATCTGATAGAGTAAGACTCACTGTGTGGCGAACCTCATCTTCTGATGTGAGCTTCGTCTTTCGAAAACGCTTCGTCTTTACTGACGAGCTTCGTTTCTGGGCGAATTTCATTTTTTCGGCGAAGTTCTTTTATGGTTGAAGTTTGTCTTCTAAGACACCGTTTGGCGAGGTTCGTCTATGAATGAACTTCACCTCTTGAATAGGCTCCATTCCCTAGAGGATTTTTTGTCCCCTATGACCAGCTTCGAACTTTGTCTCCCATGACGAGTTTCATGTTTAATGTTGAGCTTCGTTTTCAATGACGAGCTTTATTGGCTAAGACGAGGTTCGTCATTATGACGACCCTCGTCATGCTTGTAGCGAAGCTCGACCTTGCTTTACCTCTTGCCATTTTTTAGTGCCTAAAATAACGTGCGTCTATAATATAAAAATTTAAAAGGTAACCTAAACACACTTTAGCACGGAAAATTTAAATAATGTACTTATAGGAGCATTAACCATTTAAAGGAAATTATTTAAGGAAAAGGTCCTACTTGAATTTGCTAAAAACTTTATACGTTGTAACCAAACCCAAAAACTGCCAAAAAAGCTGCAAAATACATTAAGACAGTAAAACTGCCAAAAATAGCTGCAAAATACATTGAGACCATATCTTTTTGGCAGCAAGACTTTCCAAAAGAATATATCGGCCTGACATATTGGCTATGTCAAGGATATCTAATACAATGATCAAGGCTCAAATAGAGGTGAATCATAATGGTTCTAAAATTGTAGATATAAACCTACGTCGTCACGCGCATATAAGTCACTTGAAAGACTTGTTTTCAAAATATAATTATCACATAATGGAGCTCATATCAAACAGCGAACCATCATCTAAGTACCAAATCTTCTCCCAATTAAACACTGTTCTATAAATAGGACTTAAGATGCTGATGTCAAAGAGAAAATTAAAAAATAACTAAAATAGGAAAACAAGAAAGAACTTCATCCTCTAAGTCGAATGAAGAGGTAGCATGGAGTGATCTAGGTGTTGGTAGCTCTGGTGTAGATCTGCTGGCTGGAATGTGAAGTAACCATCCTAATCGCACCCCTCGCCATCAAATCCTTAATCGCCCTTCGTGCAAGTGATCCATTAATCTGAAATATGAACAAAGACACCATTTGCTAAAAATATAGCTGTAGACACCGTCTAAAAAGAAGAGCTATAGGGATGGCAGTTGGTTGAACAATTATCCAACCATTCGCCATTTATTTGTTTCCAAGTATTCATTTAAATTTGTTTCGGGAGATCATTAAGAAAAATCAACATTAGTATTCGTTTATGAAACAATCAAATGTGAGCTTCGACATATTAGATTAGAAGTTAATTTGCTTATCAAATGTTCATTAACAGATTAGTTCCACTTTGACGCACAGTAATGCACGCGACTTTGATGTTTAAGCGTGATAGTGTCATTTTGAACGCACAGGGACCAAAAAGGCATGCACCCTATAAACAATAGTTCTTTGCTACAAACCAAAGAAGACAATCAAAAAATGAAAGATTATAAGGTTTTTTCGTGTAAGAAGAAAACAGTACAAAGGAAACGATTTATTCCCGTAAAATGAGATGCTTAAGAGCTACAAGCAAGACCGCATTACGTCCTTCTTAACAATATTTTAAGTCTCGTATTTTTTCCCTAGTTTCAATATGCCTTTACTGTGGTATCAGCACTAGGGACTTGAACAGTTGCGAGAACTTCGAAACACAAGTAGCGATACAAATAAGTTTTTACAAATATTTTGAGAATAAAAATTGGACAGAATACTTTTATTCTGGTAGAAGATTCTTATCACATTTCTGGAAGAATTTTTTTGTTAATGCTAAAAGTTTTTTGTGCAGTACTCGTGTAGAAGTGGGGAATGGAAATCAAACTCTATTTTGGCTTGACAAATGGACAGGTGCAAATACACTGGCTTCTATGTTTCCTTTTCTTTTTAATATTGCATCTTCCCCTTTTGCTTCTATTAGTGGTTTGAGAAAAAAAGATAAATAATGAATGGATTTGGGATATTCAATTTCAAAGGCAGTTGACTGGAAATTTGGTTTTCCAATATGTTAATATGTTGAACAATATTATGCTTGCTAATTTTGTACACAGGGAGGACAAGAGAATTTGGATTTGGGAAGCAAAAGGCAAGTTTATTGTTAAATCTTTTTATCAATTTCTTATTGATGGAGGTTTAAGATATGATTGCACAAATCTTTGGAAACTCTTTGTTCCTTTAAAGGTGAAATTTCTAATTTCTGGTCTGGTTGGCTTTAAGGCATGGATTAAACACAAAAAAAAATTGGAAAAGAAAGGGGTTCATATGGATTTGATGTGTTGCTTTTGTTCCAAAGAAGAGGAAAATCATCTTCATCTTTTTGTAAAATGTGAGTTTGTATACTCAATATGGAAATCTATTCAATATAAATTGAAAATTGAAAAAGATTTTACTATGTATTCTTTAAAAGAAATTTGGAATACTTGGATTAAGGAGGAGAATGATAGGTGGAATATTGAAAGAGATGTGATTATTTGTTCTCTTATTTGGTGTATTTGGCAGGAAAGAAATGATAGAATTTTTTTCAAATAAGAGGAGATCACTTGAGCTTTTGGGCAAAATTTTGACTTTTGCGAAATTTTGGATAGGTTCACAGATGGTATCTGATCGTGCAGCTAGATTACAAGAGAGGAGGAGGAAAAAGGCAAGGATTTTTTCTGCAAATGCCAGAGTTCCTCTACCTGCTGCTGGGAGTGCGGTAGATACGGTTTTGCTGGAATGAAGGCTAATCCTGGAAAAGTGAATTTGTTTTGTTGTTTAAATATGAAAACTTTGTAAAAGTGTTGGTTTTATGCTACATTTTATGCTATGATGTTGATAGATGATAGCAGGGGAGGGGAACTGGTGTAGTTTTTTGTAAATCATAGCTGACTTAGTGTACACATTCTTGGTTGGGGATGTGTATTATGTTGTAACAACCAATTTTGTTTAATTTAGCTGGTTGGATTACTATTTTGGTAATCCATCCTTTTTCTCAACAAAAAAAAGTAGCGATACAAGGAATAAGTGAGCTTAATCACATGTATTCTATTCATGATTTCTTCAGTATGACAATACGAATCTGATAATTTAAACTTTCGGATCTCCTCACATATTATGTGTTATTGCAGTTCGCTCCTTTACGATGTATTGTCGTGCAAGATCAGATAACTATCTAGCTATCCATATAGAATCAGAAGATAGAAAATCATAAAGGGTTTCACAAATGTTTTCATGGGTATTTCCAATATATCAGGACAAACCATTAGCATGAATAACTACTCTCAAAATAAATACCAAATCATGACATATCTCATCACTAACAAGTATGCACATATAAATGATAACAAATCAAATGAAACCATATGAAAAAAAATTAAAATTAATGCTCATAAGAATCATACCCTGAGTCTTTCAGAAAGCACAGAGGGAGTGATCTGCTTGTACTTGGGAACCTCGCTGAGCATCTTATCGTAACTCCCCTGATCAAAAAGCACTGCATTGTTCACCTTCTCCTTTTGCTTTCCCTTGCTCCACTTCTACGTTACCCAAACAGAAACAAAACCCTAGCCTCTTCAGAATCCAAAAAACACGCGTAAAGCTCCGAAACCCTAGCCCTAAACGCGAAAAGATCGAAAATTTACCTTCTTCTTCTGCTTCCCGCCGCCGGACTTCGCCGGCTTCGACGACGGCGGCGGAGCCTTCGAGTCCTTCTTCGGCGCCTGTACGAAAACAGCAACAAAAAGAAGTTGTGAGGGTATCAAAATTGGGAAGAGGAATTAGGGTTTTGAAGCGAGGGAAATTGGATTACCATCTCAAGTTGGGATTTTTATGGAGATTGGGAGGAGAGCGGCGCGAGGAAGACCAAGGGTTTTCGTTTATGTATTCGGGTGAGGGATGAAATAGATTTGGGATTTTGCGGAGTTAGGGTTTGATCTGGACGGTGCTAATGTGCGCTGGATCGGTGATGGACGGATCAGATGTGAGGCTGCTAGTGGAGCTTGACAGGCGTTTGATCTCCATCCAACGGATTGAAACGGAAGGGTTAACATGGCACGGATAAAAGGAAAAATTGTGTCGATGCCCTAATTTTTGGAACATCATGTGACCAACGCTTTCAATCTTTTTCTCACGTGATTCAGCCCTCAAAATCCAAATGTATGCGATTCAGCCCTTAGTCATTATTCTCTGTCAACTAAACACAGAAAGAGAAAGAAAAATAAAAAATTCCAAAATGGTATTACCTTATTCATTCTTCTCTCCAAATCCAATGGTCATGCCTTCTCCTCTCCTCCACTTTCCTAACCGATCTCCTTCCTCCTCTCTCCCTCTTTGTCCTTTTCTCGCAGACACCGACATCCTCCTTCGTCACCACCGAACTTAGGTGCACACTCCTACTATATTGTTTATTTGTGGGCATATTACTTAAAAAAAACTCAAAATTATTCGCACCACCTTTTCTCCAACATAGTCCCCNCCCCCCCCCTCTTTCTTTTCCCTTCAAAACAAAAAAACGCAAATTTGTCCGGCAATAGCAATGGTGAAACCCTCGAATTCGTCGGAGTTCTCATCGGAAGATCCGTCAAACAACAGATTAGTCTCCGACACTGAAGGTGAAGAGGTGGCGAAGGAGGTGGTGCTGGAGGAGGACGAGGATGAGCTTGAGGCCGTTGCAAGTTCTACAAGACCTCTAAGCTATTGGTTTTTTAAAAGTAATTTGTAATTTCTCTTTGAACATTGTGGAAAGATAAAAAATTAAAGAAATACAGGCTAAATGTGATTTTTTTAATAATTCTTTATGTTAAGTTCAAGTCCAAGTAAGTTATCGGACTTTCTGATGTGAAGTTCAATATTTATGACATTAAGTCTAATGAGTTGCAACTTAGGTCTAAAGGCTTTTATGTTAAGTCATTTGTGTTGAATAATAAGCCTAAAGGTAGAATGTTAAGTATAATCGATTTATGTTATGTATAATTTCTAGTATGCTAACTGCAAGTGAAAACATGTTAAGTCCAAAGCGTTCTATGTTAAGTCCAATTTCTAGTATGTTAACGGCAAGCCATTACATATTAAAGGCAAAGCATTGTATGTTAACCCTAATTTATAATATGTTAACTGCAAGTCATTACATGTTAAGTCCAAAAGCGTTATATGTTAACTCTAATTTGTAATATATTAACTGCAAATCGTTACATATTAAGTCCAAAGAGTTGTATGTTAACTCTAATTTGTAATATATTAACTTCAAGTTGTTACATGTTAAGTTTTAAGCGTGGTATGTTAAATCTAATTTGTAGTATGTTAACTTCAATTTGTTACATGTTAAGTCTAAAACGTGGTATGTTATGTTTAATTTGTGTGTTGTCAAGTCTAAATCTGTTCAATGTTAACTCATATTAGACTCAACATGTAACAAAGTACACATAATATTAAGCAAACTAAATTTATTATTCAACCCAATAGATTTAACATACAAACCATTGGACTTGTTATTCAAGCTAATAGACTTAACATACAAGCCTTTGGACTTTATTTTCAACTCATTAGACTTAATATTTCACCTTGGACTTGAATTTAACATCAAAAATTGTATGTTACGTATATTGGGCTGAATAATAAGTCTAATTTACTTAATATTATGTGTAATTTGTTACGTGTTAAGTCTAATTTGAGTTAACATTGAATAGATTTGAACTTGACAACACATAAGTTAGACTTAACATTTCATGTTTTACACTTAACATATAACGACTTGAAATTAACATACTAGAAGTTGGACTTAACATAGAACGCTTTGGACTTAACATGTAATGACATGCAGTCAATATATTACAAATTAGAGTTAACATATAACGCTTTGGACTTAACATGTAACGACTTGCAGTTAACATATTACAAATTAGAGTTAACATACAACGCTTTGGATTTAATATGTAGCAACTTGCAGTTAACATACTATAAATTAGGCTTAACATATAACGTTTTGGACTTAACATATTCTCACTTGCAGTTAACATACTAGAAATTATACATAACATATAATCAATTACACTTAACATTTTACCTTTAGACTTATTATTCAATCTAAATGACTTAACATAAAAGCCCTTAGACTTAAGTTGTAACTCATTACACTTAACGTCATAAATATTGAACTTATCATCAAAAATTCTGATAACTTACTTGGACTTGAACTTAACATCAAAATTTATTAAAAAATTACATTTAGCCAATGTTTCTTTAAAGTTTTATCATTCGACGATGTTCAAACTGAAATTATAAGCTACTTTTAAAAAATCGATAGCTTAGAGGTCTTGTAGAACTTGTGACAGCATGAAGCTCCTCCTCGTCCTCCTCCAGCACCGCCTCCTCAGCCTCGTTCTTCACCACCTAAGTTTGGTGGTGACGGAGGGGGCTGCCAGTGTCTGAGAGAAAAAGAAGGAAGAGGGAGAGAGAAGGAAGGAGATGAGTTGGGAGAGAGGAGGAGAGGAGTCGTGACCATTAGATATGGAGAGAAAAGAATGAAGAAGATAATGGCATTTTTGGTTTTATTTTTGTTTTCCTTTCTCTCTTTGTGCTTGGTTGACAGGGAATAATGACTAAGTAAAGGCTGAATGACATAGATTTGGATTTTCAAGGCTGAATCACATGGGGAAAAAATTGACAAGGTTGGTTACATGAGGTTCTAAAAAATTAGGGCCATGACGTAATTTTTCCTAGTCAAAACTACCTGAATTTCGGACGATTTGCCAAAATGCCCTGAAGTCTAAAATTTGGAGTAAACTCACTAAACTTTGAAGAGAAAGCTGTCCAAACTGAAATATTCTTATTTTAAAAGTAACTCCTCTCTTGGTCAAAAAAAAAAAAACCCTTTGTGTTTTCATGTTTTCCTATATCTCTCTTTACCAACAAGCCTTATACTGAATTTTTCCCAACAATTAGGGGGGACTTTTTGAAATTTCACAAATGGATTTGTGAAACTACTCAAATTTTATAGGAATTTTCCTTTGTTTAAGGCTAATTTTCACTTGAGCATCTCATACTTTCTCGTGCTTTACACTTAACGTTCTTATTTGTTTTTGCCAGCACTTCTATACCTTGGAAATTTTGAAGTTTGCGCATTAATACTTTATATTATGCAAACACGGAAGCATTAATTTAAATATCCTGATATGATAGTACGTGGTAATTTTAGACATTGGAGTAACTTTTTACTTATTTATTTATTTATATTAGACATTGGAGTAACTTTAAAATCTATACCAATTGTATTTTAAAATTTAATTGGAGTAAATTTGATATAGATTGAAGGTAAGTTTAAGAATAAATATAATTAAGGGTTAAAAGGTTCTAACATATTTGGAAATATTCTTAGGTTCACATAAAGATAAAATTTATGGATATGGATTTCACCATAGAATTTGAAATCCATAAATTTTTTTGTGGGTTTTGGGATCTCTAAAATTTTGTTTGTTTCATCAATATTTTGGGATTTGGAATACCAAAATTTGTAATATTATGTTTGTTTCATCAATATTTTGGGATTTGGAATACTATAATTTGTAATATTTTGTTTGTTTCATCAATATTTTGGGATTTGGAATACTATAAATTATATATTATAATATTATATAATATTTTCATAACATATATATATATATATTTTAGATATATTAAATATTATATATATAATATATTATATATTATATATACATATATATTATATTATAATATATAATATATAATACATATATAATATTATATATAATATATATATAATATTTACTACAGCATGAACAGTGTCAATCGGAACCCTTTTGGATGAAAAACAAAAAGACGGAGAGTCAGTTGACAATTTTGTCAAACGTTTCCGTAACAAAGCAATAAATTGCAGAGATCCTATTACAGAGGAGTTCATCCTGCAAACATGCCACAATAACCTCTCCATCGATGTCCTGGAAGCTCTGGGGTCGTACCATCCAAAACTTGGAAAGATTTGAAAATACGCGGTGAACAAGCTGAACACTTTCTTAAAAGAAAGAAAGATGACGCCCCAGCCATATTGGAATACCTCCTCGCTAATGACAAAATCGAGCTACCACCTATTAAAGATCAGGATGGAGCTAAGAGGATTACGGATCCAAACTACTGTGCATACCACAGAAGGGTTCTTCATCCCACCGAGATTTGCTTTGGACTCAAAAACAAGATCCAAGCCCTAATTGACTCCGGCGTCATAACGACGAAAGAAGTCGAGTAAAGACGACCATACAACTCCAGTGGGTGCACGAGTATAAACTGTTTCCCCACACTCCAAAGAGCATATGAGTATAAACTGCTTCTCGATTATCCAACTAAGTACAATGTTAAACCCGGTTTCGCAAAGGAAACTGGGGGTGGATGATTTATATAACGGGAAGTTCCTGGAATACAATGTTAAACCCGGTTTCGCAAAGGAAACTGGGGGTGGATGATTTATATAACGGGAAGTTCCTGGAGAATCTTATATTCTTAAGGATAACCCGAACATGCGACTGAGGATAACGAACTCCTCGTTATACCCGGTTTTGCAAAGAAAGCTGGGGGTGGATAATTCATGTAACGGGAAGTTCCCGGAAGAATGTTAAATGTAATATTCTTAGGGATAACCCCGATCATTATGAACAAAGTGATAAACACTAAACTCCTACTATGACTTCCGAATACTCTTTTGCTGAGATGAGATTCGATCACCTCTTTAGATCAATCTTCCCTCACAAAATTCCCATTTTGGTCAAACCTTTAAACAGTTAGGACCAAAGCCAAAATCCCCTCTCGATTCGTTCCATGAACGAGAGGTCCACAAATTGAACGATCAAACCTTTAAACAGTTAGGATCGTCTCAAATTCCCATCTTGGTCAAACCTTTAAACAGTTAGGACCAAAGCCAAAATCCCCTCTCGATTCGTTCCATGAACGAGAGGTCCACAAATTGAACGATCAAACCTTTAAACAGTTAGGATCGTCTCAAATTCCCATCTTGGTCAAACCTTTAAACAGTTAGGACCAAAGCCAAAATCCCCTCTCGATTCGTTCCATGAACGAGAGGTCCACAAATTGAACGATCAAACCTTTAAACAGTTAGGATCGTCTCAAATTCCCATCTTGGTCAAACCTTTAAACAGTTAGGACCAAAGCCAAAATCCCCTCTCGATTCGTTCCATGAACGAGAGGTCCACAAATTGAACGATCAAACCTTTAAACAGTTAGGATCGTCTCAAATTCCCATCTTGGTCAAACCTTTAAACAGTTAGGACCAAAGCCAAAATCCCCTCTCGATTCGTTCCATGAACGAGAGGTCCACAAATTGAACGATCAAACCTTTAAACAGTTAGGATCGTCTCAAATTCCCATCTTGGTCAAACCTTTAAACAGTTAGGACCAAAGCCAAAATCCCCTCTCGATTCGTTCCATGAACGAGAGGTCCACAAATTGAACGATCAAACCTTTAAACAGTTAGGATCGTCTCAAATTCCCATCTTGGTCAAACCTTTAAACAGTTAGGACCAAAGCCAAAATCCCCTCTCGATTCGTTCCATGAACGAGAGGTCCACAAATTGAACGATCAAACCTTTAAACAGTTAGGATCGTCTCAAATTCCCATCTTGGTCAAACCTTTAAACAGTTAGGACCAAAGCCAAAATCCCCTCTCGATTCGTTCCATGAACGAGAGGTCCACAAATTGAACGATCAAACCTTTAAACAGTTAGGATCGTCTCAAATTCCCATCTTGGTCAAACCTTTAAACAGTTAGGACCAAAGCCAAAATCCCCTCTCGATTCGTTCCATGAACGAGAGGTCCACAAATTGAACGATCAAACCTTTAAACAGTTAGGATCGTCTCAAATTCCCATCTTGGTCAAACCTTTAAACAGTTAGGACCAAAGCCAAAATCCCCTCTCGATTCGTTCCATGAACGAGAGGTCCACAAATTGAACGATCAAACCTTTAAACAGTTAGGATCGTCTCAAATTCCCATCTTGGTCAAACCTTTAAACAGTTAGGACCAAA
Organism: Asparagus officinalis; assembly: GCF_001876935.1. Taxonomy (NCBI): domain Eukaryota; kingdom Viridiplantae; phylum Streptophyta; class Magnoliopsida; order Asparagales; family Asparagaceae; genus Asparagus; species Asparagus officinalis. The sequence continues at coordinate 69,374,314 of NC_033803.1, read as the reverse complement.
GCCAAAATCCCCTCTCGATTCGTTCCATGAACGAGAGGTCCACAAATTGAACGATCAAACCTTTAAACAGTTAGGATCGTCTCAAATTCCCATCTTGGTCAAACCTTTAAACAGTTAGGACCAAAGCCAAAATCCCCTCTCGATTCGTTCCATGAACGAGAGGTCCACAAATTGAACGATCAAACCTTTAAACAGTTAGGATCGTCTCAAATTCCCATCTTGGTCAAACCTTTAAACAGTTAGGACCAAAGCCAAAATCCCCTCTCGATTCGTTCCATGAACGAGAGGTCCACAAATTGAACGATCAAACCTTTAAACAGTTAGGATCGTCTCAAATTCCCATCTTGGTCAAACCTTTAAACAGTTAGGACCAAAGCCAAAATCCCCTCTCGATTCGTTCCATGAACGAGAGGTCCACAAATTGAACGATCAAACCTTTAAACAGTTAGGATCGTCTCAAATTCCCATCTTGGTCAAACCTTTAAACAGTTAGGACCAAAGCCAAAATCCCCTCTCGATTCGTTCCATGAACGAGAGGTCCACAAATTGAACGATCAAACCTTTAAACAGTTAGGATCGTCTCAAATTCCCATCTTGGTCAAACCTTTAAACAGTTAGGACCAAAGCCAAAATCCCCTCTCGATTCGTTCCATGAACGAGAGGTCCACAAATTGAACGATCAAACCTTTAAACAGTTAGGATCGTCTCAAATTCCCATCTTGGTCAAACCTTTAAACAGTTAGGACCAAAGCCAAAATCCCCTCTCGATTCGTTCCATGAACGAGAGGTCCACAAATTGAACGATCAAACCTTTAAACAGTTAGGATCGTCTCAAATTCCCATCTTGGTCAAACCTTTAAACAGTTAGGACCAAAGCCAAAATCCCCTCTCGATTCGTTCCATGAACGAGAGGTCCACAAATTGAACGATCAAACCTTTAAACAGTTAGGATCGTCTCAAATTCCCATCTTGGTCAAACCTTTAAACAGTTAGGACCAAAGCCAAAATCCCCTCTCGATTCGTTCCATGAACGAGAGGTCCACAAATTGAACGATCAAACCTTTAAACAGTTAGGATCGTCTCAAATTCCCATCTTGGTCAAACCTTTAAACAGTTAGGACCAAAGCCAAAATCCCCTCTCGATTCGTTCCATGAACGAGAGGTCCACAAATTGAACGATCAAACCTTTAAACAGTTAGGATCGTCTCAAATTCCCATCTTGGTCAAACCTTTAAACAGTTAGGACCAAAGCCAAAATCCCCTCTCGATTCGTTCCATGAACGAGAGGTCCACAAATTGAACGATCAAACCTTTAAACAGTTAGGATCGTCTCAAATTCCCATCTTGGTCAAACCTTTAAACAGTTAGGACCAAAGCCAAAATCCCCTCTCGATTCGTTCCATGAACGAGAGGTCCACAAATTGAACGATCAAACCTTTAAACAGTTAGGATCGTCTCAAATTCCCATCTTGGTCAAACCTTTAAACAGTTAGGACCAAAGCCAAAATCCCCTCTCGATTCGTTCCATGAACGAGAGGTCCACAAATTGAACGATCAAACCTTTAAACAGTTAGGATCGTCTCAAATTCCCATCTTGGTCAAACCTTTAAACAGTTAGGACCAAAGCCAAAATCCCCTCTCGATTCGTTCCATGAACGAGAGGTCCACAAATTGAACGATCAAACCTTTAAACAGTTAGGATCGTCTCAAATTCCCATCTTGGTCAAACCTTTAAACAGTTAGGACCAAAGCCAAAATCCCCTCTCGATTCGTTCCATGAACGAGAGGTCCACAAATTGAACGATCAAACCTTTAAACAGTTAGGATCGTCTCAAATTCCCATCTTGGTCAAACCTTTAAACAGTTAGGACCAAAGCCAAAATCCCCTCTCGATTCGTTCCATGAACGAGAGGTCCACAAATTGAACGATCAAACCTTTAAACAGTTAGGATCGTCTCAAATTCCCATCTTGGTCAAACCTTTAAACAGTTAGGACCAAAGCCAAAATCCCCTCTCGATTCGTTCCATGAACGAGAGGTCCACAAATTGAACGATCAAACCTTTAAACAGTTAGGATCGTCTCAAATTCCCATCTTGGTCAAACCTTTAAACAGTTAGGACCAAAGCCAAAATCCCCTCTCGATTCGTTCCATGAACGAGAGGTCCACAAATTGAACGATCAAACCTTTAAACAGTTAGGATCGTCTCAAATTCCCATCTTGGTCAAACCTTTAAACAGTTAGGACCAAAGCCAAAATCCCCTCTCGATTCGTTCCATGAACGAGAGGTCCACAAATTGAACGATCAAACCTTTAAACAGTTAGGATCGTCTCAAATTCCCATCTTGGTCAAACCTTTAAACAGTTAGGACCAAAGCCAAAATCCCCTAGCATTTACTATAGCATGAACAGTGATTCTTGGGTCCTCCTATTATTATAGAGGAATAGATGTATTATATTAAATATTATATTATTATAATATTATATATAATATATTAATCTTATATTAATCTTATATTATTAGCATTAATACATCAATATCCAACCTACATCCTCTGTCAATTGTAGAATTTCACAAATTCTAAAATATAATAGTTTTTTTATTATTTGGGGATTCAATATCCCAAAATTGGTTGTGAAACCAACATGGTTTATGGAATTCTAAAACCCAAAAAACTTGTAATCCACCTTATATTCCAAAAAAAGGACAAAACAAAAGAGAGGATTTCACAAATCCTAAAAATATATTATTTGTTTATAATTTAGGGATTCAATATTCCAAAATTAATTTTGAAACAAACAAAGTTTATGGAATCCCAAAACTCAAAAAGAGCACTTTTTACATCCCAAAACTTGAAATCCACCCTATATCCCAAAAACAAAACAAAACAAACATCCCCTTAATAACTTCCTAGTACGTAATTGTTGCTAAAAATAGGTGAGTGGATGCAACTGTTGCTAAAAAAAATAAGTGAGGCCATATAAATATAAGTACAAAGCAGGAGAAACTATGAGGTATTTGAGTGCTTAATTAGTATAAGTTTTTTTAGTGCGTACATTTCAAAAACTCTCTTAAGTTTGAACATTTCTTAGATAGCCCTCTTAACTTCCAAAAAAACATCACAAGATCCCATTAAGTTTTGGGGCTCTCATAAAACCCCTTTCAACTTTGAACAATTCCCCGGAAAAGGGGGGAAAACCTAACATCATTAGTCTCAAATTTTCACATTGGTGGGTAAAACTATATAGGGTGATATTTTTTTCGAGTAAAAATTATGGCATACATTTTTCAGAGAATTCTTCACAACATCGGAAGTTAAAGGGCGTTTTTTGGGAACCCCAAAACGTAAGGGGTTTTTTTGTGTAGTTTTAAAAGTTAAGTGAAGTTATATATGAGGGACGCCCAAACTTAAGGGGGGTCTGTGAAATTTAATATTCGTCGAGGAGGTTAGTTTAGGAGTTTTCTTAATGAGTCATGGGTAATTTCGGTAACATACAACACGAATCGATCACACATCCCATCCACGTGTCCTGCTTAGTTTCGGCTACAGTGACAGAGGAAAAGAGGAGAGCGCAGCTTTTTTAGGATTTAGGGTTCGATTTCTCTTTTTCCCTTTTTTAAAATTAAAAAAAAAAGAAAAAGAAAAATTGAAACCCTAGTTTTTGATCGCCATGGCAGCTAGAAGAATCGCGGCGAGATACATTTCACGCAGGCTCTCGTCGAGCGGCAAGATCCTCAGCGAGGAGGAGAAGGCAGCGGAGAACGTCTTCATCAAGGTAGTTCTTCATCTAATTAGGGTTTATTTTATAATTGATCGTAGTTTAGGGATTTGATCTGAATTTATTAATGTTTCTTCATCTAGTTAAGAGTTTTCATGATTTCAAATAGATTAATTGTAATCGAACTGTGTTGTTTGCTAATCGATCTTTATATTTAGGGCTTTGATCTGAATTTTTGATTGGATTTGGTCATTGGTAGCTAAGTACAGTTTGAAAATTTCTTGGGATTTTTATTTTAGATCATATCAAGCTCGCTGCTTAAACCAAGAATATTGCTTATTTAGTGAGATTCCAAACATCCCTATGTACCCAAATGTGCAAGAAAAGGTCATAGCATTAGAAACTAGTATATGTCATGATATGTGGCTTGTACTTTCGTATAATTTTCTTAATTATAATGTAAAAAAAAGGTGAATGCGAAGGCTGAAGCTCATGTTTATATTTTGTATTTTGTTATAGTCAATTTTGTTATAGTCAATTTTGTTGTGTTATTATTTGTATTTAATCGAAAAAGTTAAACCGTTTTTATCAAATACGGATATTGAGTTTGTTATCTAAATACTATGTATATCATATCCATGTTGCTAGAAGAAACTATGTTTTGTACATTACATAATTGGCCATTGTTTCTAAAAGTAGATTTCTGTATTCTCATTTGATTTTTAAATTGGAGAAGAAATGTACATATTATTCATCCAGTGAAGGGAATAGGGTTTGCATTTGTTTAAGTACAATGTGAAGAATGCTTATTCAAATCACATATCAACTTATGGTATGTAAGGCTTGGTTTTATCTGTCTCGACTCTTTTATAATAATTCAGTTCATTTCTAGAATTTCAATCCATAACATTGTTGATCTGAGTTGTTTATCCACCTAATATTAAGTCATTTTAAAATCAAGTATCCATATTTTCCCACTGGAAAATAGGTCGCGCTTCGTTGATTTGGTTGCATATGTGTTGTTGGGAAGATTCACACGATTCACAACTGACTGGCAGTATGCCACTATGCCCAGTATTGTTTGTAGAACGTGCTATTAGATGAGTGTAATGAACATAATAAGCTGCAAGTATTTCTTACTTGCCATGAACATTTCAAGGGAAATGTCAATTTGAATATATGAAGAATGTAATGGCATACATAGCTTTTAGTAATCATCTGCTTCCATTTAGACCTCATTAATTTGATAAAGAGCTTCGGAGGTGCTTCTAGTGGCGAAGGAAAAGTTTAACTGTAGTTCCATTTCCAGTTCTTTCAAGAAGAAGATAATAGCATGAAACTTCTTGATATATACATGGTTCTTTCCCTTTGAATATGTTGCTGTTATGGTCAATATAGTAACTGGAAAAGGTTACTATTGGATGTTTTCAGCCGCTATTTAATGGTGTTGTTGTATTCTTGTTCATTCAGTGCGGTGAAAACACAACTTTGTTGTGCGCGCACATGATTCTCTTGAGTGCTGTAATTATTTACTGTAAATGGCTCTGTTGTTGGTCAACATTCGTGCATTTCTTTTTTCCTAGAGTCATTCAACACGTTCTTCTTAGAAATATACAAATTTTTATGGTAGTGTTTCGGAAATTTATTGTTTTTGATTAAATAATTAGGAGAGAAGTATCTTCAAAAATATTTTATTAGTAAAGAATTCAATAATGTTATTTTCCGAGCATATCAAATACTTGATTTTTTAAAAACTTATTGATGTAAAGAATGCTGTTCATGTGAAAAATTTCTCTACTCATTTCCAAAAACTAATATTTTTACTCCATTGTTGCAGAAAACTGAACAGGAGAAGTTGGAGAAGCTTGCACGTAAGGTATGTTTTCAATTTTCAACTTTATCTTGTTTGTTAGCATTTGTTGACATTTTTATGGTCCTATCTAGTTTTATTATATTTGTGTTGCCATATTCAATGCATATGATTCAAGATTCACCACCCAATTGTCATATTCAACGCATTTGATCCAAAAGATTCACGACCTAGGAGGCCCATGTTCATAGACTTCTTCCCAGGTTTGCTGTAGAGGGTGAAACAAAGTTTACATCTATCCTCCTTAGTTGGTACCAAACTGTCAACTATGAGCATAGGAGTCTCTTGCTGCAAAACCTTCATGTCCAGCTGGCACTTGTCTATCTATTCGCATGCTACTGACGAAACAGATTCTAGTAAATCCGCATCAAGGAACTAATTGGATGAGAGCCATAACCCATCGTGTGATACATGCTAATTTAACATGTCCTGTCCTTTTGTCTTAGTATTCTGTTTTCTCCCAAAAAGCAAGAAGGATTGGTTCAGAGTCTGGAGCATAGTTACACGGTTCACGTAAGCAGTGGGTTGTGGTACGAATTTGGGTACACAATTTGCCACTTAGAAAATTTGGATTCTAGGGGGGTATCTTGCTTCCGTACAAAAGTTTAATACATAGTACATTGTAAAAAAAAAAAAGGGTGTGCCTACCTTTTTTTAGAAGTGTGAAGTAGGAAATTAGAAACTAGAAAGCTAACAGCTTTTCAATTTCCATTAGAACTAGGCTAGTTATCTTTTTCAATATTTAATTACAATAAAGTCATTGACTCATACATATATTCAATTATTAATTTGTTGTCTTGTCTCAATATGTATTTCAGTTAAAAAAGACAGTGATTTAGGGGTAATTATTATCTTTGGATAGCTTCCACTTACTAAAGGGTACCACAATAATTTTGTTGAAATTTATAATCCTTGTGCATGTGCACACAAAGAGAATTTGCTTCCCACATACTTGAAAGCGGCGTGTCAATTTTGGGGAACCAATTTGTGTATCAGAGGGTTCAGTTCGCAAATGTACGGGGACTCGGTTCACAGAAACTGTACGATGG
>NC_033803.1:69343784-69367666 GCF_001876935.1 Asparagus officinalis | reverse complement strand
TACGCAATTATGGTCTGGAGTTAAGTTGTGAGCCCTGTGCCACATAGCGTGGGACTTATTGCAGTTCTATTTTGGACTTTTTCATTAGAAATGTTTTATGCCAGCCTCTGCGAATTTGTATCTTTTTCGTGATCATATATCCTTGATTGACCTCCCATTTTTGTACTTCTTCAAAATGTACATCAGTTTGATGGACAATAGGGATACAGTACATATTACCAACTCAAGTAGAGTGCAGCATATGAACCTGTTCGGTAAACATTCAAGTTCAGCATTTATTTCGGTCAAATAAATGTCAGCATCTGAACCTGTTCAAAAGATTCAGAAATGGGGCATTTAGGATCCTGACCCAATTTTCCATCAAGCATTCATTGGTAATTAGATTTTAGTATGATATGATTTGTTATATAGAATCATACTCATAGCTAAGACAAACATTAAAGCAAAATAGAATCAGATTCCCATAATTTAGTTCCCAAGAGAAAGTCATACAAAATACGAGATGGTCAGCAGAACAGAAAGTAGCTGCCATACAATATTTTTCGATCTTTTGGCAATTTTTGAAAGCTTGCATGTATTGTGATATAGAAGTATTTTTGTTAAGAGTTATGCTTGCTGGTGATATTGCCGCCTTTGACATCTAACAGTCTATTGTTGACAATGAAACAAAAACACTTGGATGGTCCTTTTGTAAACGTCAACTTAAAATCTAAATGCTTTTAGTAATGCAGATCTGGTCTATAGTTTAGTAGAAATGAGGGCATGTTTGATTGGTGATAGTCGGTAGGCCATGTTTCAATTACAATATAGATCAAATACGCTTGTTTGGCTTGTGCTTCATAAGTACACTCTGCAATTGCAATTATATTTTATGCTTTAAGAGTCTAAATCATGTAGTTTTAGCTGCACTCAAAATGAGTGAAGTTGCAAGTACATTTTGGAATATATGCTGAACGACAACTATAGCAATCCAGCATTTTTTGTCATAATGACCATGTATTGACTAGTTATTGTTGTAATACTATGTAGGGTAAATTACATATAAACCCTCAAATGTACTTCAGATGTACGTAATGCCCCTCAACTAATTTATTAGCGCTTAGTACTCCTGAATTTCCATTTTTAGAAAACTTGCAAGTGACACCCTCTTCATCATGAATTGGGGTGGAAGAGGTTTTTTTTCCTTGCCTTTTCTTTTATGTGTGTATTGTTGTTGCTGCTGGTTTTTTTTTTTTTTTTTTTTTTTTTTTTTTTTTTTTTTTGGGGGGGGGGGGGGGGGGGGGGGGGGGTTTTTTTTTTTTTTTTTTTTTTTTTTTTTTTTTTTTTTTTTTTTTTTTTTTTTTTTTTTTTTTTTTTTTTTTTTTTTTTTACAGAAGGTACATTGTTTTTCCAACTATGAATAACTGCACAAACCCTAACATGATTATTATCATTTGGTAATCCAGTTATATGGGTTTTTTTGTGTATTAACTTGATATACTATGAAATATATAACAGGGTCCTAAAGCAGACCAGCCCCCAGCGACAGCTGAAACCCCTGCGAGTGGCGTGAAGCCGAGTACCACAGAAACCTCTACTACAGGCGGAGTCTCAACTGACAAGAACCGAAATTATGCTGTAGTTGCTGGAACAGTTGCTGCTGTTAGTGCCTTTGGCTGGTGGTTCTTCTCCAAGCCCAAGAAATCCGAAGAAATTGTTGATTGATAAGTGCAAGATTCATGTTGAATCACCTACCTTTGCTTTTGCGAAACTATTTTCCTTGAGTTTCTATCAGTCCATCATAAGGAACTGAGCTGATAAGTTTATTAAAAGAAACTATGTCCGTTCGTTGACATTGGAATGGATTAAAAGCTCTGTTTTTGCTATGAACTTGGTTTTTTTCGCTTTATAATTCTCAAATCGAAGTAGTTTTACAATTTGATGGTTGCGACGATGGATTCTAAGTTCTTGTTGCTTGTAGCTATCTTGCATGTCCCTGGTAAGTGTGGAATGCGTGATCTCGAAGTATAATCGGATATATGAATTTTGTTAAAAATGTGCTGGTTATTGCAACTATTACATTTTGAATTTGTTTAATAAGGAGTTTGGTTTTTTCCTTTTTTAATATTCTGTTTGCTTATTGATACTGCTTATTGCAACTGTTACATTTTGAATATGCGCCGCGCACAACAACAACCGTATCGACATTAACGGTCATGTGTTGACTAGTTATTGTCGTAAATATTATATGGGGTAAGTTGCACATAACCCCCTTATTTGCACCTTCAGTTGCACGTAAACACCCCTCAAACTAATTTACTAACACTTGGCACCACTGATTTCCCATGTTCGGAAAGATAACTGGCAAGCAATACCCTCCATAATCATGAATTGAGGAGGGTCTGGTGCTAGTGAGTGGGTTGAGAGGTGTTTACTGCAACAGAAGGTTTAGATGCACTTCAGCAATGTGGGGAACCCGCAGCCGACAATGTTTCAGATAGCTGGGAACGGAGACATAATGATGATCATAAAAGGTTAAATAATACTGAGAATAAATGTTCTGTGTCGTCCTTGGGAGGAGTGCTGGCTAATTGCCAAGTAGCAATTTTTTGTTATGAAGAGGTTCGACTGAGTCCGCCTTTCGAGTCGCCTTTGAGGAATGAAGCTGACTCGTCTGGGGGAGTAACGACTCGTGGGATAGTATATTTGTGAAGAATAGGGGATACCCCATAACATCATCTAACTACAATATTTTATTTGATCGCTTAAGGTTTAGGATTTAACTCAATGTTCGCTTTAGTTTATACCAAATCTCAATAGTTTTTTATATTAACAATGTCAATGTAAAATGATCTTGCCCATTGGCAAAATTACCGTAGTTCTTACATCAAAAAGATATTTTCAGTAATGTGATCAGATAAGGAGCGCCGACTTTTTTATATCTTTTTTATTTTTTAAGTATTATATAAAAAGAGAGACATTACAAATAAGGGTTTGTTTAAACGATCTAATTTTAAAATATGAAATTTCTAAAACAAAAGATATCCACGCGCTCATTTGGCACATCAACGTTTTTCTCTTTTTATCTTAGAATATTATGAATAAAGAGAAATATTATAAAGAAAAAGCTGGTGGTTAAACTATCTAATTCTGATTTTTAAATTTTGGAAAAAACATCCATCCATCCCCTTCATTTTAATTTCTTTTAACTTTTAAACTATTTGGGGGGAAAATTCATCTCAGATTATCTAATTTTTAATAATATATATGCTATAAGTCATTGGTATATGAAAAAAAAAATTGTTCAATTTAATTTATAAGCATGTGTATATGACTAAAGAAGAAATCCATAAAGACCAAACCTTTAAAACTACGCGCCAATAATACATTTTCAGTTCTTGCTATCCGCTCCGTATTACTTATTCCACGTGTGAAACTCACCCGTGCAAAGCACATGCAAAACACTTGCGTAATTTGACCTCTGCAAAACAAAAATTATAATTACTATACACCCGTGCGTCGCACGTACTATATTTCTAATGACGGTAACGCGGAAATTATCAACGGGTTTCGAAGCGAAAGCAGAGACTGGATCCAAACCCGTACTCCTCAGCTCGGGATCACGCTTCATAATTATTAATTCCTTCCGCGGCCTCTTTATCAAATACCATAAATACCCCTTCCTTACCCTCAAAGCAACCACGTACGTGGCACGAAGCCTTTGCCCACCATAAATAAACCAAACGAGTGGCATAAACGTCATTTGAACCCCACGCATCTCTGAAGAACGAGGACTCCCCAGAGAACTCGAGAACTCGGAGGGGGGAGCGAGAGAGGGTGACGGGAGATTGAAGTCGAAGCAATCAAATTAGGGTTTTTTGAGGTTCGATCCGTTGACTTTTTCTCCGTTTACGCATCTAGATCTCTCTCTCTCTCTTTTTTAATAACTCTTGTAATAATTCCAATATTCGTTCCAACTGTTTCCTGCTAGATCTAGGGCATGAGTTTTCTGAATTTTTTTCTAATTATCGTTAATTTTGTTCTTAGTGAAGCTTATTTAACTTATGCTGCTGATCAAGGGATAAACTTTTGTAATTGTGGGCTTGGGTGATTAGAACCCCAAGTCTAAAGAGCATCTCCAACAGCCTCGCTATCTCATGTCCTAGACTAAATATAGGGAGTAGGAGGAGGAAAAGTTACTCCAACAGGCTCCCTATATTGGAAACTAAATATAGGGAATGTGATTTGATATTCCAAATCAAGGATACCCTATATTTAGTCTTAACATATGGAGCATTGTTGGAGCAACTTTTCCCCCTCCTACTCCCTATATTTAGTCTATATTTAGTCTAGAACATGAGATATGAAGCCATTTATAGAGCATTGTTGGAGCACTTACTCATTATTTGGCTCCCTATTTCCTAAGATGAGAGATTTGCTCCTCAAATATAGGAAAAACCTAAGATCACTCTTGGAGACCCAAGAACTTTCAGCATTTTGCAGTAAACCGCTAAATACTTCTAAAATTGCACTAAACCCCCAATAGCTATTGGATTTGGAGGAAACCCCCAATAAATTTTCGTGTTTTGCAGGTAACCTCCATGATAGCGTTAATCCACATTTGGGATCGAAAATGTGTGGCCAATGCAAAATGCGGGCTTACGACGTCATGGGGGTTATCTGCAAAATCCGGAACTTTATTGGGGGTTTTCTACAATTCCAATGGTTATTGAGGGTTGAGTGCGCTTTAGAAATTTTCGGGGGTTTACTGGAAAACACTAAAAGCTCTTGGGTTTTATTGAGATTTACCCCAAGTCTTTTCTTGGTATCATTTGTGTTTGTGTGTTAGAGATTACTCAATAACAAGTTGAAGGCTTCTTTTATTTTCTTTTCACAGTTGGATGAGCTTTCTGTAGATATACAATCAATTTGGTTGGTATACTGGAGAACTCGCTTTGAGAGCCATGAGTAAGCAACAATTGATCTATAGCTTTGTGGCAAAGGGAAATGTTGTTCTTGCGGAACACACCTCCTTTTCTGGAAATTTCAGTACAGTTGCAGTTCAATGTTTGCAAAAGCTTCCTCCAAACAGTAACAAGTTCACGTATTCTTGTGATGGACATACGTTCAACTTCCTCGTTGATAGAGGATTTGGTATGGTTTCATTGTTGTTTTGTTCATTGGTTTAGCTATACTTCTTACATAAAGTGACGGGGTTTTTCTTTTTCTTTTTCTTTTCTGTGTAGTTTTCCTTATAGTTGCTGATGAAGCAGTTGGAAGGAGTGTACCGTTTGTGTTTCTAGAGAGAGTGAGAGATGACTTTATGAAACGCTATGGGTCGAGTGTTAATGTTGAGGATCCTCACCCGCTAGCTGATGAGGACGACGATGATCTGTTTGAAGATAGGTTTAGTATTGCCTATCAGCTTGATCGCGAATTTGGGTATGTAATGATTATAGAGATGCTATCATCTTTTTTCTAAAGAATTTTGGACGCATCTAACTCTTGTTAAAACAGTCCAGTATTGAAGGAGCATATGCAGTACTGCATGAGTCATCCTGAAGAAATGGGAAAACTGTCCAAACTGAGAGCTCAAATTACAGAGGTTAAAGGAATAATGATGGACAATATTGAGAAGGTAGGACATTTTAACTGCAGAGTTGATTAATGGCCATTTCTGAATTCTGACTTTTCTCAGCTTGGGAAGTTGAGGAAGCTTTATTTTTCGAGTATCAATCACTCTTCAGTTTTAGACTAATGTTCAGTCTTACCCCACTTAACATACCTTTAAAATTTAAATACCCTCGTTCATCGAATTTCTTGCTTGTGCTAGTGGTGTTAGAATTAATACGTTGCTCCATTTCCTGTGATTTTATTTGCTTTACAGTGTATGTAACTGCTTCCTCTACCTTCTATTTTGTTATGGTAAAGAGGTTATTACAAGTTTAGATGGAAAATGAGAACCAAATTTGCTATCTTATTATGCTAAGTCTAATGACAAACAAAGTCTTTGTCCCAGAGTTTTGGAATCGGCTACATGAATATCATTGCACTCAGTTCTATTGAGGACTGTTTCTTCCGTAAAGTTAAATCACCAGAAATATTATGTTTCATTATATTGAATGCAGAAGAATCTGACTTAATTTGCTGAATTAGCTAATTCATTTTGAGATGCCAATTAGATTCCCTTGAAAGAGTTATGCATAGGATCAAATTGCATAATGACTAGTGATCCGACTCCTGCTTCTACTTCGCACAGGTTCTTGATCGTGGTGAAAAGATTGAACTTCTAGTTGACAAGACTGAGAACTTGCAGTTTCAGGTACTCTCTGGACTCTTGCACTAGTTGGGAAAATAAAAGGGTAAAATTCACTAAACTATTAAGGTATTTTCTTTTAAAAAAGGACGATAAACTATTTTTAAAGAGTAGAGTACATAAACTTTCAACCAGCTGAAAAAAATTACATGGTAATTTAGTGACTTTGAAACTTCATGATAATAGTTGAAATTCCATGATATTTGCAACAATGTATAGTTCATGATAAATGATAATTTAGTGACTTTATTTGAAAATCTTCTGTAGTTTTCTAGAACATAAATAAGAGTTTATGGTATATAATTCATGGATTTTATTTTATAGTATGTTGCATGTTTTATCGATTTGAAAGTTTGTTATATTTTCCGCTACTGAACATAATTTATGATAGTTCTGTAGAAAATCTCCAATAGCTCATGATAGTTGTACAAAATTTATAAAAATAAAATATACTAACTTTTCACTCATTATTGCTGGTTTGTGGTAAATTTGTATTAGGCTGACAGCTTTCATAGGCAAGGCAGGCAACTTCGACGGAAGATGTGGCTTGACAATGTCAGATTCAAGCTTATCATGGGAGGCGGTCTCGCTTCCCTCATCCTCATCATATGGCTGATGGCCTGTGGAGGGTTCAAGTGTTCATGAGCTAAAACAATGAGTCCCTAGACTAATCACCTTCATATTTCGTTATTCTGTAAAATTCGTGCTGTTTATATGGTTATTTCCACCCTTTTATGCATAGCAACCTACACTTGGTTTGCCTTCAAATGACAATGGTAGCGACAGTTTCTCTTGCAGCAACATCTTCTGTTTGTTGTTTGATGAAAGATATATAGGTTGTTATTCCAAAGGGTTAATTGTGGGTAGAACCCCTGTAGTACTGCTGTTTTATTGACCTCCTCTAGTCTGTTGTTGCAGATAGACCCGTGAGTGAAATTTTTTTTTATATTTTAAATAGCCTCGGGAAGTCTATTTGTCCAAAAAAAAAATCTCTTCCTTTGAATGTAAAACAAAAATTCATTCAGGGAGTCTCAACAGCGAGACTGCAGCAACAACAATACAGGGGTTTAGCTGCAAATAAGCTTATTCTGAATGTGCTACTTCTGCTGGAGCCTCTCTTTTGTGTAAATTCCTCCGGAGATTTGTTAACTGAGTAATGCTTGACGCCTTGTGATCCGGTTTCCTTTCATCTGTTTGTTCAAGGAACTGAGCAGGATTTTTATGTGAAGTGAAATGAATCTGTCGTAATTTGAGGTGGCGTTTGTGCCCGCTTTGTAAATGATTTGCTGTATTTTGGTGCCCACATTGTTCACATATTTGCATCGGTATCTGCTGTAATCGGTCTTTGAGCCTGGCCCTCGTGCCCACATTGACTCTAAGTTTGATATCAGCAGGTATGTCAAGTGTACGCCGCCAGTGCCCTCCACGCCTCCTCTCCGTTGGAAACAGCAGAGTTTGTGGCGGAGATGGACCAGACAGTGAGGAGCGTGATAGTACAGTAGTATTGTTTCATGTAGATTTCTTCATCCAGGTCACTATAAAGAAAGACAGTCTTCACATCTAACTGCTCGATGTAGAGATCTTCTACTACTCAACAAGTTTCATACCATAAGCAACAACTCAGAACACAAAGATCTACAACTATTACTGTAGCATTCAATGCACATCTGAAGTGTGCATTTCTATAATATATTTTCTTCATCTTTTTCTCTCTTGGTTGACTAGAAACCGACTTGTGCCTAGGAAACATTCTCAAATGATAAGTTATTAACATCTCGTTTTTTTTTTCTTTTATCTAAAACTTAATTATAAATAACAAGATAGTTCATGTACGAAGAAGGTGGGAGATAATGGAATCTTAAAATATTTATGACATTTCTAACAGGCAATAACTTATTCAAGTATCTACATCTATAGTAGTTATGTAAGAGGATATGGGTGTCAAAACTTTTGATTTTCCAAAATATCCCCAACCTATTTAATATTATCATAATATAATTATTCAAACATGCTAATGAAATATAAAGAGATAATATATTAACCTTTCAACTTCCGCGAAGTATTTTGGTTGTAGAAAAAAAAAAGTTAATGTGTCTCCCTCCTATTGGATAATGAGTTGGCCATCATTAATGATGGCCAACTCATTATCCAATAGGAGGGAGACACCTCACTTGTTCCCTCTATTGGTCTCATATTTTGGGTCATTGAGGAATTTTTCTTAAGAAATAGAAGAGAACATAATTTTTATTACTTTATTAAAATATTAGATGAAGTAATCACCAAATATTACTTTCCTCCAATTCCCCCTCGTAAAGCACAGTTATGGTTGCACGACCTCTTCTCTCTAACCACCTTCAAAATTCTACAGTTCTTTCTCCATCTAATAAATATGCAATTTTTCAATTTCGGTTCTATATCCAATTAAACCATTCAAATTCCAATCTATTCCTACAAGGTGTTAAACTCCACCTATATTATTTTCTCTTTTTCTTCTTGCAGCTAAACATCGTCATTGAGATGTCATGAAACTTGTGATATTTAGGTTATGTAATGATTTCAACATCTATAATTCATTTCTTATTATATGGTTATCAAATAATTCTACATATGGATTCTCTCTTGTGCAGAGTACAAAGTCATAGAAAAAGCGACAAAGGTAAATCCACTACTGCTATTTTAGGAGTTGAAGCTCCATGAGAAGTTGACTGCGGAGCCAACCACAAGATGTGATCTTCAACATGTATATTTTATTTAGATGATTCAAGATACTCAGAAGAATCCAAATAACATCAACATGTATCTGAATGGCTAGAAGATCATGCATCGTGAACTAAGTTATGGAGAGGAATGTTTATCGCTTAAGAAGAAGGCGCCATAACCAAAGCAATAAGAAGAGGAAGTATATCGCTTAAGAATACAAAAGTTTCGTCTTTGAATTTTATTTTTAAGCAATAAGAAGAGGAAGTCTATCGCTTAAGAATACAAAAGTTTCATCTTTGAATTTTATTTTTTTAAGGTTCTTCTCTTGTCTTCTTATAATCTTGCTTTAGGTGCTTTAGGACTCCAATAATCAGCTCTAATGATACTATTTAGTACATAGAATAATCGCAAGAAGAGCTGAATCATTCAACTCTTTGGTCATTATTCCCTTTAAAGACAAAGACTACATAAAGAATGCGAACCATAAACATAAAGATATTCAATCACTTCAATAGACATATACTTTATACAAAAACTTATGATAATGATAATATTATTAAATACTTTTATATTCCCAAAAGTGTTTTCTCATTTTTAGATAACGCACTAAACTTTATTGTCTAAAATAACAATATTATTAAATAAGATCTTTTAAATATGACAACATATAAGTATTGTGAAAACATTTATTTCTTACTCTGAGTTTAATGGACTTCATAATCATAATTTTTATATTCTATAACTAAAGATGGAGATTCTTACAATAGGGACTTATAATAGAAATGGATTTCATCGAAGTCATTATGTTGGAGAAAGTAAACGAAACGTACCATCAGGAGTAGGGGTGCAAAAAAATCCAGATATATTATATCTGGACCGAGCGCAAGCTTATCCGTTTATAAAGCGGATATGGTAGGAAAAGATTGCAACCATTCGGACACGGTTTCGGTTCAGTTTTAGTTTTGGGTTTTCATTCGGGTCCGGATACAGTTTCGGTTCGGTTTTAGTTTTGGGTTTTCATTGCGGATACGGTCCGGATATCCGGATCTATATAACTCAGGTAATTTTTATACTTGGGGGGTTGGGTCGGGTGTTTATATATACAACCCATCTTATCATCTACCCGACCCGATTTAAGTTAAATGAAAGATAGCGAGATCAAAACCCTTCGCTGTTCTTCTGCCCTAAAATTAACGATCTCAAAGCCTCCGCCCTCCGCCTCCGCCTTTGACCTCCGCCCTCCGCCTTCGACCTTCGACCTCCGCCGTCTCCAAGCCTACGCCTTCGACTTCAGCCGTCTCCAAGGCTCCGCTTTCGACCGACTTCAAGCTCGTCGGTCAAGCTCGGCCGACCATCAACAGCGACCTCCGAAAATTTTCCTCCTCGGTTTCTTCTAACACTAAGGTGAATTCGAAACTCTAATTGGTTGAATGAAAAGCCCTAATCTGTACGATAAAAAAAAATCCTGATTTGTTTGATTAAAAGCCCTAATTTGCTATCCTTTATTGACTGAAAACTGAAAAGACCTAGTTTGTTTGACAAATGATTTAGCTTAAATTTTTTTCTAGAGCACATGCACCTTGAATTAAAGAAGTTATAAGCTAAAACTTGCTTCGGAATTTGGAACTACAAGCTACTAAAATTAGTGCTCAAAAATAGAGAATGCACATTGATGTGTAACTGTTAAGTTTGTAATGTCAATTTTTGAAAATTATATACCACGAGAGAGTGCATATCTGAATATGTGTAGCAATGTTCTGGATATTTTTTGCTTGCAAGTATATTCTTTTACATTAGAAAAAGAAGAGAATAAGTAATATTCTTTTATTCACTGAACTATTTCTAATAATTTCACTATTACAACGAACACTCAAAATTCTTTCAAATTCTTTACTCCATTTTTTTTTCCTTTGAGTCACTTTATCATTTTCATGTCGATAGACTATTTTGAAAGTGAAAAAAATTTATGAACACGTGCAATGCATGTGCACTATGTTGCTTTTATTAAACTCATATGTAAAAATGTAACCAAAATTTTTAAAATTTATATTAAAATATGTAATTAAATTAAGTATATGAAATTCCAACTTAAACTCATTTCTTATAAAATTTTCTAGTGTGATCAATCTTTCATAAACATTAAATTTATCCAACTGTCATCAATTTGTGCCGCAATTATTTGTACATGCAAATAATTATGATTTTTAATTTTTATTTATTTTGATTCATATAGAACATGCATTTATGATCTTAAATTCATAAAATACAATCCAACCATATTAATTTTTATACATTAGCATGAATTAATCTACAATTTAAATATCGTAAAAAACACGCATTTCACATCATATCGTTCATGTAAAGAAAAACAATAACACAAAACCATAAATTATGATAAAAATTAAATTTAGACACTTAAAAGTAAATCACAACATAGTTCAGTCATAACAGCATAGGATTGAAGCAATCTTATACCATTAGTATATACTTTGTGACATGTTTTTGAAGAATATCCTTAGTAAACCAAGCCCACCCTTTAAACGTCCTAAAGGCCGCGTTTTTTACTCCGACTCTAAACGACTCGACCCGACTCGATTTTTGCCTCCTGAGAGGGAGCACTGCACAGTCTGGACCCAAAACCCTATAATTTAATATGCACCCCCCGTCTTTGATTCTTGAGATCCCTCCAAAAAACCAAGAAAACCAAAAAAAGAGGAAAAAAGGAAAAATTGTTATTAGTATTCTTCGTCTTCACGGTGCTGATGTTCAATTATTATTTTTTGGTTCTTGAATTTTTGGTTATATGTCCATGGGGTCTAAGCCGTGAACAAGAAGCATAAGCCTCTACAGAGAAAATCAAATCAACACCCAGTTTCTTCATGTAACCTTACAATAGAAATGGTAAATATCTTTCCCTTTGTTTTTACATCGTCAAGTTCTTGACATGCAAGTAAAAATAAAGTTTATATAACTATTTTAAATTCTTGAAGTGAAGGGAAAAAACATGTCATTTCACTTTTTAGAGTAAGTAGATTGTCTCATTGAATATAGGAGGAATTTTGTAGATTTTATATTAATATAAGTTATGTAGATGTTTGATATGTTGATGATTATCAGATACCCCCAGATCTGATTGCGAAGATGAGAAAAAATTGTGCGACACTTGTTAACAATGTTACACAGCCTGGATCCGCACTTGCTAATTCAGCCTCCACTGTTGTCTTCATAAAACATTCTATGAACAAACACCACGTTTTATATTAACCTCCCTTCAGAAGGATGCCCCAACTTGAGATTTAATACATAAAAATAT
This sequence comes from Asparagus officinalis, assembly GCF_001876935.1. NCBI lineage: Eukaryota > Viridiplantae > Streptophyta > Magnoliopsida > Asparagales > Asparagaceae > Asparagus > Asparagus officinalis. Next base: position 69,355,358 of record NC_033803.1, on the reverse strand, counting down.
GTATAGATTTCTTTGATACATATTGTCAAAAATGTAATGATATTCTCACGAAACTTCACAGAGAGAATACAGACAAGTTTTTGCTAGATCTGGAACAAGTCATTGGGGGTCAATATAGGTATTCAGGCTTATGATGATGGCACCAACAAGAACTTCGCGGTAGTAATTTTATATTTCACTTAACGATTTGAGTTAATCTCATATCCGCCTGAGAAGGAGTTTGTAAATTACACGAGTAATAATGAATTTTTTTCCCTTTTTTAATACCCCTTTTTTCCCCTCTGTGGAACCTTTAATTTTTCGGGAAAAGTGGTCATTATTACTCGTGCAGCTTACAAACTCCTTCTCAAGCGGACATGAGATTAACTCAAATCGTAAGGTGAAATATAAAATTACTATCGCAAAGTTCTTGTTGATGCCATTATCATAAGCCTGAATACCTACATTGACCCCCAATGGCTTGTTCCAGGTCAAACGAAAACTTGCTTGCATTCTCTATGAAGTTTCGTGAGACTATCATTGTATTTTTGACCATAGATATCAAAGAGATCTATACATGTCTTTATGTATTGGATCTCAGGTTGCGGCACCCTTCTAAAGAAAGATTGATATAAAATATGGTGTTTGTCCATGGAATGTTTCATGTAGACAACAATCGAGGCTGAATTAGCAACTGCGGATCTAGGCAGTGTAATATTTCATCCAGAAGAAGATGATGGCCTTGTCTGTATCTCTGTGAAAACTGATGCGCTTAAGGAGGCAATTCTTGGAACTCTTTCAAGGAATCGTACCCAGATGATATTTGGCTTTGGTTTATGTTTCGATAAAAGTTTTAAGTTGTCTCACACCTCCAACAAAGCTACCGTCCATTTTTTCGGTTCTTCCGATGCTCAGCCACAGAGATATCCTTTATAATTTGCTTTCTGCATCAAGAACTTGTGATGTTTTTTTATTAGATATTGTCTTTCCTCGACTTTTATGTTCCTATTCCACACCCGTCTGGGACATCATTGATTCCGGTGAGGAACTTAATTTTTTTTCTCTTTACACCGCTATACTTTTCTTTTCGAGTCTCATCATATTTTGCAGTTAGGTGCTATATGCAATTTGTATTCTGATTTTTACCTGTATGTTGCTGCACATCCGTACATTGCTTTCATTAACTTGTTATTTTTGTTTTATCCATTATTGTGACAATTTCAAGTTTTCTTTTGAAACGTGACATCTATGTTGCATTGGTTCTTCTATCCTACGCTTCACATCTACTCGGATCCTTGAATATATGCATAAAAATTCATATGTGTAATCAATTGTATGTCCTACATTTGGCATCAAATTCCTGAAACTTGTTGGAATAAGGCCAGGTGCGTCTCAGCCCATATTCAGTTTAAAGTTATGATTTTAAATGATTATTTTCATATTTACTTGAGAACTATGAGGTGATGTGCTTCAATTGTGTCCTCGTACCTTGCCATTTACAAATTTGTCATGCCCTGTCCCTGCACCCGTACTTGTGTCCATGCAGTTTAGCATGCCATTCTTCAACCTTCATACTTAAGACTATACTGTTCTGCAGTTGAATGTCCATTTAGGGTTTTTTTTTGATATTAGTCCCTTAAATCATTAGCATTTTGATATTAGTCCCTCAAATCTTCATATTTTGATATTGGTCCTTTAAAAACCGTTAGTGTGTGGATATGAGTCTTGTTTGTTGGTGTTATAATGTTAGGTGAATATTCTGTTAACTCTGAACATTTTTGCGTGGATTGACCTCTGATTATAAACCCAAACCCATTACCTATTTAACTCATACCCAACTACAATCCTAAAAATTTGCAGCAATAAACTAAAGTGGCGTAGGTTCAAACCAGCAACAATACAGGGGTTTAGCTGCAAATAAGCTTATTCTGAATGTGCTACTTCTGCTGGAGCCTTTCTTTTGTGTAAATTCCTCCAGTGACTTGTTAAATGAGTAATGCTTGACGTCATGTGATCCGGTTTCCTTTCATCTGTTTGTTCAAGGAACTGAGCAGGATTTTTATGTGAAGTGAAATGAATCTGTCGTAATTTGAGGTGGCGTTTGTGCCCGCTTTGTAAATGATTTGCTGTATTTTGGTGCCCACATTGTTCACATATTTGCATCGGTATCTGCTGTAATCGGTCTTTGAGCCTGGCCCTCGTGCCCACATTGACTTTAAGTTTGATATCAGCAGGTATGTCAAGTGTACGCCGCCAGTGCCCTCCACACCTCCTCTCCGTTGGAAACAGCAGGGTTTGTGGCGGAGATGGACCAGACGGTGAGGAGCGTGATAGTACAGTAGTATTGTCTGTTACAAGCCTCTTAAGGATCATTTGGCATCCGAAGGTTTATTTGCAAATTTTAAAGTCTCTGTCCTTCACAAATCTCTGATGATCATTCAGCATTAGATGGTTTATTTGCAATTCTAAAGGCGTAATGAGTGGCATAACGTGTTGTACAGGGGGTCTATAATTAACCTTGGTTTATTTGCAATTCTAAAGGCGTAATGAGTGGCATAACGTGTTGTACAGGGGGTCTATAATTAACCTTTCGTGATAAATTGAGGCGTAATGAGTGGCATAACGTGTTGTACAGGGGGTCTATAATTAACCTTTCGTGATAAATTGATAATTTACGTGACACCTCAAATAGCCAAGCGTGCGCTTATAATCCTCACAATCCTGTTCATGAATGTATAATGCAGTTCAAACTTCATACAATCTCTACAAGGGAGAAGAAACGTGCATCAGGGGTAACAGGAACAAAGGAAGAAAACAAAAGGAACCAGGTTTGTTTATTAGGGTTTTTTCTAAAACCCCCTTAAAAAGTAGCGTAATTATACAAAAAATAATATCTCATCGTTAATACATAAACACCTTTTTAAAGTTGTTTGTATCCTAGAAGAATTAGTCGCGTGTAAGTTTTTTAAGGGTAATAGTTTTTTAAGGGTAATTTTGAAGAAAGTGTTGTAACAAAAATCAACTTTAAAGATAGTTTATGTATAAATTAAAAATGAAAGGTAGTTTTCGTATTGTTATAGTCATTTTAGTGATGAAAAATAATCCTTAATTAATGGAAGACAAGTGTCTCATATTATGCATAATCAGGTCAGCATATTAAGATAATCAGAAGCCCAGCTCGGTCGACTCAACACGCTAATATCCTACGAGGACGACTTGAAAGGCGTCACGTGTCGACGATCCGAAAGGCGTTACGTGTCGTCCCCCGTCTGAATCGACTACTTAAACACTTCACGCGACAACTCATTGGCCGACACTTTGCTAGGGTGACTCGAAAGGCGGTACCTCTCGACCACCAGATGAGTGGAAAGGCAACGAAGCGCCTCGAGTCTCGAGCACCTCCTGTGCACTGATGACCAATCACATCGTCATAAATATCATTAAATACAATATGAGCGTCATCATTCCTCTGCCTCCAATAGTATTTATGACACATCAGACCACGTCGGTACCGCACACCCCACATCACTTTGCATTAAACCGAAGTGACATCTCCACTCCTCGGCCGACACCAATAAAGTTGAAGCTGACTTGGCCGTCAGCCCATACCCGACCAAAGTTACCACCCTACCCTCCTTCTAGTACTGTAAAAGGAGATACTATTTTTCGTTACAGGATAAGCTTTTTAAAACCATTCTCTAAATTTAAGAACTACTACAGTTTCTTTTACTTCTCCACACAAGCCACCCACTGACTTGATCATAAGAGGAACAACCGTCGGATCACACCCCACCCTCTTAAGATCTGTTACCTGTGCAGGGAAGTACAACTTGCCCAAAAACCAGACATTTAGAGAGTGGGAGGACCTCCGTCAACTTAATCTGTTTTTATTTGACTGTGTGATCCTATACACCAACACGTATAACTACCCTATTCTTAAAGTGGTCTCCAGGGAGGGGAAAGAAAACCTATTTATTAACCAAGAAAACCTGCGCCTTCGAGCCCTATTAACTTCACTTAATTCGAATGGAAGTCGGACTTCTTTTAATGATGGAACCCTCTCTCTCTCTCTCTCTCTCAAAATTAAAATAAAATTCAAACTCTATCAAGCAACATAGAAGTCACAAAAGAATAAAAAAAGCACACAATCTCAAGAAGCCTTCTGAATTCAGGGGATCAGAATCTCAATGACATGGAGAACAGCAACATCCATCTTTCCGTAAGTGCATTTGCAAAAGAAAAATATTTTTACGATCCAAAAATATAGGACCCTACATCATCGAAGCATCTTAAACAACCAAGATAATCTAACGAGACTAAAAACTTCAAAAAAAAACAAAAAAAACAAAACAAAGAGCCCCCGACGTATTATTCATTCTCCTCCCTCTCCACCTCCTCCATCATTCCCTGCTCCTCCCTTCTCCTCCCCTCTTCTTCTGACATCCTCCTCGACGGCCCGACCACTTTGCATCCGAAGCTTCCTCTTCCCTCGTTCGACTGCAAGAGGCCTCTGCACGGTATCCGGATCTCTCTCAGAACAACCTCCCATCTGCCGGAAATGACTTGAAGTAGAGCCTCGTTTCCCGCAACCCTGATATGATGGTTATGTGGAGGAGAACGAACTCTGCCTGGCAACCCATTTCGATCGCCGCAGGATCCAGCAGCTCCTCCTAACCGCCTTCTCACTCCGCCTCCCCTACCGTCCATCGGCACCCCCACGCTCGAGATTCCCGGAGATCCGACATCATTCCTCCGGCTGCTGTTTTGGTAGCGAGCTCGCCGAAGATCTCACAAGGCGTGCGCTGTTTCGTCGTGATCAGCATCCGGATGTCGGCCGTTTCCACGGCACGCTAGTTTGTCGAGCCGCTGCCGCTGGGCGCGCCGGTGCTGGCCCGGCTGCGCGAGGGGGCAGGCCTCGTCGGGCCCGGTTCGGGCCCTCGTCTGTGCAGAACTCCCGAAGAACAGTGTCGAAGGAGGCCCCGGCCCCGGCCTTCGGGAGGAGGCAGGCCCATGAGGAGAGAGGGTCCTGCACCGGTTTCTTGAAGATGTTCTTCAGGGTTTCGGGTGTGGCCATGGCGGAGGGAGGGAGGGGGAGGAGGTGGGTGGTGTTTTGAGGGAGGAGGTTGGATTAGAGAAAGAGAGGGAAACGAGGAGAGGCCGTGGAGGTTATAAGAGGGACAGCTGGTTTTGCTTTGAAAAAAATCCATCTCTATATAAAGGGAAGCCATCTCACAGGGTTCACGTTGGAGGAAAGGGATTTGGATACGGACTCTGTTAATCTGTTCATGATGTGATTAGGGGAGCATTAGTTTTTTTTTTTACTTTATCCTTATCCACCGCATACAAATACGGATACGGATACGTCTCAAATACGGATACGTCTCGGTAACGAAAAATCTTATTCATATCCATCGAAATTGAATACGATAGGGATCAGGAAAAAGGACGGATGCAGCTGACGCGAGGAAAAGAAACAGAATTGATCGTCATAGGACGCAAAAGATTTTAATCAATGGAAAATAGAAATCATGATAATAACATTTTTTTAATCAATGGAAAATAGAAATAACAAATAATGCAAGAACAGGGGTGGGAAATGAGAACGCAAACTGAAGAATGTGTAAAAACTTCTGGTAGGATTTTTTTTTTGTCATAACCAAGTACAGAAACAAAATAACAACAGAGCAATCTGAATGCGTACAAAAACTTGAACACAAAAGAAGAGAAGGAAAAAAGCATAAGATAATTACCAAGTTTTAGAAGCAGAATAAGTTAATACAAAAAAAAAGTATCTGATACAAGGAAAGAAAACATGCACAGACCAATAAATCAACAGTCAGGTGCTAGAGTTTAGTTTCACCTCCATGCCTCCACTCGCTCCGCCCTCGAACTTATAGGCTTCACAATACTGATTCCCTTCGGTTTCTCCTCTGAGGCTGCCAAGCGAATCGACTGCACGTTGAATCTTCGTGATCCCTTCTTGGAATTCTTATTTCTCAGCTTGCTCTTTTTACCCCTTCTAATAGAGAGATCGGTCTCTGGAGATATTTGAGAAGTATCCGTAGCATGATCTTTAGTTGAAGTATCATCAACTAAAAGAGGTTCTTCATGAACAAAAGTTTGTTCGACTGTTTCTTCATTGGAATCCTCAACGTGGAATTTAGGACTGTGATGGCCATTTTCGTCGGATGGACTGGATTGACAAGCTGAAGGAGCTTCTAGAATCGGTTCCTCTCGGGATTTCAGTGTCCTTAAGATCAGCATCTTGAGAAAGTTCATAACTTGGACAGCATACATAAGTGCAGTAAGAGGGTCTGCCATCTGCAGTGAAGGTATATTTATATAAGGTTTAAATGCCAAAAAAACCGCCTTTGCAAAATCCAACAAACTTTACCTCAAACAAACAAGAAATTTTAACATAGAAACTTGATTCTGACATAAATATTAGAATGGGAGCCACTTTCTCATGGAATGCCAAGGATTCCATGGAAACAAACATGCCTCAAGTTCATAAATAGAAGTGATTAGAGGAATATCAGATCATGTCTCAAATTTACCTGAGTCATATTGGGTGCAAAAACCATTGCAACATTCCGGGCATTCATCTTGTTGTGGTGTTCCTCTTGGACAATGTCGGCCATCAAATTGATGGCCCAATCGAGGAGCGCATACTGAGTTGGTGGTAGGAGTTTAACTAGTTGTGCACACTCTTCCTCTGATTGGCATTGCATTACTCGTTCAGGGTTGAGAGAGTCGAGTACTCCAGTTGGAAGTTCTCTAAACCAGGCCTATAAGGGAGCATCATGCAACAAAAAACTATTAGAAGACCATTTTGCTATAAAGAGATTATGTTAATTGTGAATAGACACTCTGTACTATCACCAAGCTGTAGATAGACCCCTCTGCAGTTCTATTGTTGCAGATAAACCCCTGAGCGAAGTTACCCTTGGAGAAAGACATTTTTTGACAAATATACCTCTCTGAAAGGGGAAAAAATTCAGAAACATATCACTCTGGGGTCTATCTGCAACAATAGAACTACAGGGTCTGTCCTCAATTGTGCAATAGCTTAGGGATCTATCCTCAATTAACCCAAAAATAATATGACAAATGATGAGAAACGAGCAAAGGCCATAGGCAAGAAACATTTTGCTGCTCTACATTTTGCTGCTTAGGGATCTATATCCTCAGTTAGGGTAGATTTCTTTAATCATACAATTTTGCTGCTCTACATAAAATCTAAATCTGTTTAGATACTTCGATTCTAGAGGTAAGTATTGAACTCAAATCTTGAGAAGGATCACAGTCACAGGATATGATTGAACAAATTCTAGAAGAGAACTAATTTTTAAATACCACCAGTACTTTTCTCTGGACTTTTATGTTTCCATAAAGTATCCGCATGAAGCAAAGGAAATTTCTATAAGATGGGTATAACATGAGAAAATGTTTTCGCAAGACTTAAGAAAACACCAGTATTTTTCTCTGGGGTTTTATGTTTTTTGTAAAACATTCATGATAGTAAAGGAAAGTTTTCATAAGATTACTATTAAGGCAAGAAACTTTTTCTGCTTCAGGATATATAGTATTAGTATGTAAATAAGATAAGAAACAAGTGTAATTGTAACAAGTTAGAGGTAGAACCGACTAAAATTGCTTGAAAATGGTTGATTCCACTGGTTAGGACTTAGGAGTGATAGGATTCTAGTCAATGGAGCAAAAGACTAAGATAGGCCTAACGGAACATGGATGGAGGCAACAAAAATGATATTAAGAAAAGTCAACCAAGGAAATGGCCATTAATGGAGCTGAATGAGGAATATGACTCATGTAGCTAACCTCAATGTCTTGAACAATGGCTTATTGAAAAAGCAGAACCAAGGTTTTCCTCTCCGTACCCTAGCAATATGAAGCATATTGGTCTTACAGTATTGTAAACAAATGAAAACCAAAGGATGAATTCACAAAGTGGAAATGATAATACAAGAAAAATAAATTGCTATGTCGAATTGCCAATTCAAATAGTTGAAATCATTAATGCAGAAAACTTTCATTACAAACAAATAAGAGCTAAAGGATGCTACAAACAAAAACATTAATACAGTAGAACTGGAAGGTTGAATAGCACCTTGATTAGACCAGCAAGACAGTGAACATCGATACCATCAGGGACAATTCCATGGTTTAATTGGTCCCTTACATACTCTTCTTGACTATTGTCAGCATTAATTCTGAAAATGCCTTCAGCCTGCACAAGCATTCAGAACGATAAGAAATTTTCATAAATAAAAAATGTGAAATTGGTCTATAATTTGAGTCAGACATACCTGAAGCCCACCTTGCTCATATAGGCGTTGTTGCATTAACAAGAGAATTGTTGGAACGCTATTCCCTCTACAATCGAAGGAGCATTGCATTGATTCGGTGGATACACCAAACACACTCACACTGCACTAGGAAATATGAGAATTAGGTCACATGATAAAAAAAAAGTTTAGCAAATGTATACAGACTTTTTGAAGGAAAGTAATTTGCCGAAGTGTGTATGACAATAGATGGTAACAAAATTGGAACAAGACAAATAAGTAACAAAGAAATATTGTGTTATTGTATTTATCATGCGTAACCAACTGATGTCTATAAATAGGGTATCACACCCTCATTATCGCTCAGATAAATAAACGAAGACTGGCCATAGATATATATGCCTTAAATTCATAGGTGAAATTGTCAATATGCAAATGAATCCTTATGGTATATATTACCTGTAAATGATAGCATGATTCTTTGGAGTTAGGGGCTAAGCCTTTTTTATGTTATCTATAGTCTAGAAAGAAAAAGAAAAACAAGAAAGTTACAATACTTGTTCAGTTGTTTTATTGTATACAATATTTAAAGACAGTCGCACTACATGCAGTTAGTTAAAAAAAAGTGTTACATAGTTACAATTCTAAAGAATGAACGGGAAACAGAAAGATTGAGATTTTTAAGAAAATTTATGGTGCAGAACCATCAAGTATGATCAAGGTCTATAAATTGACGGCTAAATTGGATGGAAAAAATGCAAATCGCTAATTCCAAATGAAGATTTGAAAGACTTAAAATGCACTGATATACTTTCAGATTCCAGTGGCACCAAATTAATGTTCTCAAAATGAATGCAAGACACTAACTTCTACAAGAGGATCAAGGTAAGAAAGAATTATAGAGCTTTTAGTTTGAGTTTGAAAAAAAAAACCATAAGCAATAAAACTATCCTCTACAAAAGCCACAAGGCCCTCAGCATCTCAAATTTTATATGAATCGTGTTAATTAAAGCTATATCTCTTTTTTTTTTACCTCACCTGGTAAAACAATCTTTTTTCTTTCAAGACAAAACCCTAATTCAATTGCAAAATTCTAGACAATAGATTTCAGAATTCATAAACACTAATGCACCCGTTATAACTCATATATTTGTTAGCATACAATCTCTAACTCCCTCGCATAAGAAACCCAAGGTTCAAAATCTCAAATGTACCCAAATCAAATACCGAAAAGATAAATGTTATGAAATTGGTCATCCATCCTTAGAACTATAAGATCTATTCGAATGCAGTCACAACTTCAGCTCAAAATGTAATTCAGGAAAACTTGAAGCTCCTTTGTTCAATATTTTCATTTACTCCAAACACATTTACAAAATAAAACAACTCAAAAGAGTCTGAAGAGCTTGAAGCAAATTATAATAATTGACATGAATTTCATTATAACAAGGCCATGCAATTCTCTAATTCCCACTGTGACTCATGAACTCTGTGCAAATTTCAGCATTACTAACACCAAATTTTCCTTAAAAAGAAGAAGCCCACATATTCGACCTTTCAATTGCACACAAAACATCAATGTAGTAAGCAGAGTTCAGAAACAAATTTCTAGTAACCAGCATCAAATTTCTTGAAAATTCACATCAAATTGAAAATTTTTAAATATTTATATATAGACCTTGCACTGGGAGCTCTCCTTGGGACCTCAGGCTCGAACTCAACCGGCAATCCAAGGAACCCATGGAACCTATCAAAGGTGACATGCGCCACGTGTCGCACATCCGTCGGCCACCCGATCTCCATCGAACGGCTGATCTCTTCTCCTCCCAATCTACACCCAACCAAAGATTTCCTCAGCAAAGTAATCAACAAAGCTATGAGCGAAAGCTCCTCCTCTTCCCTCCCCCCTTTGCTCCCCTCATCCACTGGGCTTAAAAGGGTCCGCTGAGATTGGAGCACAGCTGCCATTGATAGGGGTATTATGGGAACACAACGGGAAAAGTGGAGCTAGATGACAAAAAGGTCGGATTTTGTTATATGGGTTCTTTTCTCAGTGGTGAACTCTGGATTGGGTATCCGAATGATTCAGGGATTGAGTTGGATTCAAGGAAAGCGGTGGGTAGCATGCACGGGGGCATTATGGGAAGAACGGGAGAAATTATGGAGCTTGAGTTGGATTGAAGCCAGGATTTTGGGGAATCATGACGCTATTTGTGCTTTTATTTTAGGCATCCTCCCTGTCGTGGCCAGGCTACGGGAAGTTCGGAGAAGAGGAAAGAGTAGAGAAGAAGCGAAGGAGGGGCATTTTGGGAAGAGGATGAGGGCTATTACGCGGCTATTTTTCTATGCTGTAGGGTAGGGGCAAATTGGGAAGACATTGATGGTCTGCGATTCTGTCTCGTTGTTCCAAGTGTGGTCAGAAGTCCGTTAAAAAGGATTACCTCCTTTTTACTAGCTCAAAATATCCTCTTTGTCCTTGTTCATTTATTGTTTTTTATTTATTTATAGTTTTTAATATATTATTTATTTATGCTGGTAACCCTTGCTTTTATTTATTAGCATTAACTTTCATATAATATGGATATCAGATATTTAACTTAAGAAAAATTCTTCAAGGACCCAAAATATGTGATCAATAGGGGTCCTATTGGTCCCATATTTTAGGTCCCTATAGCAAAGCTCTTAACTTAAAGTTGTTTTAATGCTTTACTTTTTATTGTCCGCCATAGTTTGGGCTTAAAAAAAAAGTAAAACAAAGAGGGATCATATGAAACTGAATTATAAAGAAAATAAAAGAATATGGATCGTACAGCTGATATTAAAATTTTGGAAAGTGCTTTGGTATGATAGAAAATTCATGCCCATATTATATTTTCAGGTGTCAGCATAAAATTATAGGAACAAATCAAAGCAATTTTGAAAGGTCCTTCACCAGTTATGCTATAATTTTAGGCATAGTAAAAAAAGTATTAAGTGAACGCGAAACATTTTTCCGAACAACATGTTAAACCTTGAGAGATGCATATCAAAAAACTTTATTATATATATATATACTATATATATATTATAATATATATATTATGAGAAATATGGGTGATCTGCTTGGTACCAAGCTAATTTTGTGCTTGGTAGTGATGTATCACATCCCTATCCACTCATTACCCGATGTGAATGGGTCGCCTACATTTAATGAGTGGAGGGAGATGTGACACCTACTAACAAGCACAACTTTTTGTGCTTGTACCAAGCATTACCATATTTCTACTTATTATAATATTAATATATATAT
>NC_033803.1:69271677-69343635 GCF_001876935.1 Asparagus officinalis | reverse complement strand
TTGGAGAATTCCAATAAATTCACATTAAATTTTTTATTACATTAAACTCCCCCATGAACTTTCAAGGTGTTGCACGTAACTCACATGAACTGTTTTATTTCACTAAAATTTACATAATTATTTCTAATTTAACCTCTAAATTAGCAACATTGTGTCTAACATCTTATATGGCAAGCATCTGTAAAAAAGAAATAATAAAAATAATTCATTGGCCCCAAAATGTTATGAATATTTTATTTTAATAAAAAAGTATTTCCCAAGAATAATAAAAATTAGTTCATGGGGGGATATGTGCAGCTTCCTAAAAGTTCACGGTGTTTAGTGTCATTAAAAAAAGTTGATGAAGGCTTACTGCAATTTCCCAAAATTTCATGTCGGATGCTATAATTAACCCTACCCTTAGAGCATCTCTAACCCTACGCTAAATCCCCAAAATGACGCAAACCCAATGCCAAACACCTCTCCAACCGAGCGCTATTTTGATGATGTGCTACAGTGCTGCGTCAGCTTTGGCGTGGCACTGTTTCAAACACGCGCAGCACTGTAGCTTTTTTGGCGCGACACTGTTTCAAGTGTTTGATGGTTTGCTTCAGAGGGCTTCAAAGCTTGTTGGGGGTGAGAGGGAAGAGGAGAAACTTGTTGGGTTTGAGAAAAGGAAGAAGGTTGAAGAGGAGAAGAAGAAATTGAGGGATTTGGAATGGCAACCAAACATCCCCTTACTCCTTGGAGTCCTCTCCGTCATAAATCAAAATAACTCCACCTTTTACTTTTACTGCTCCATCAATACCCTCACAATTTTGGAATGGCAATTTCAACCACAATAATTAATCGACAGTCAAGCACACAGGCCTGAGCGGCACATGGGAAATAAATAAAATAAATAAACAAAAAAAAATTCAATTCCTTTTGGTCCAAGTTTACGTTGAGTTCGTTATAAATCATTTAATAAATGATAGGGGGAGCTTTTCCAATCCCAATCATGTGCGTTTCATGTGATCTTGATGAGCTAATGTTGTGGCCCAGATGCAAATGCTTGTTAAAGAAAGGGAGGGGAAAAAAAAAACTGTGTTTTTCCAGCTACCAACAGTGCGTACGTCATGTTTCTGTAGAGAGGGACTTTGAGAGGCGCAGGCTTTGCTTGAGAGAGGAGATTCCTTCTGCATCATTTTTATTTAGGGTTTGGTGGTTAGAGGCCATGGTGGAAGATGGAAATGTCTTTGTATTCTGTGGCTTATGGAGTAAGTAATGATGTTATTTGACTATGGTGGCTAGGTGTAGGCACCAAAGACTCAATTCTGTGGATACTTGAAGGGTCCGTTAGGTGTTTGTCGGAGAAAATGTTGCAAGGAAATTGAGAAGCAGATTTGTATTAATCTCCCTAACTGATTTAGGAAAAGAGTAAATACAATCTCGCACAGTAATCTCTCTCTAACTGACTTAGGCAAAAAAATTATAATCTCTTTTATCGGTTTTCCGGTTTACAAAAGAAAGAAAGATCGACGAAGACCTTCCCCTTTGTTTAAAGCTAGGTTCTTCTTGGTGGCGATGAGAGTTTGATTCTTGTATCCCGTTGACGATCCGAGCACTTCACTTCGTGGGACGATAGTCTATTCCTCTTGACTTGACATCGGGAAGAACTTGCAAGGCAAGTTTTGAACTCTTAACGAGTTTAAAAACTCTGGACGACTTTAAGAACTCTGTAAAAGAATTGATTTTAGAAAGGAAATTAATCCTTTTTAACTAAAAATAATTTAGTAACCAATCTCCAAGTTCTTCAACCGAAACCCGGTTCAAAAAGCTAAGGCAAATTGCTCCAAAGCTTCAACAAAAGCCTTCACAAAAGCTCCAGAGAGTGCCCACCTCCAAGATGATCCAAAGGATTCTTTTGTAGCTGACTTATCAGCTATTTATAGGGGTTTAAGGGGTATAACCGCCCACCTTAAATCACTCCTTAATGAGGGTTTAATGCCCTTAATTCGTGGAAACGGTTTTGGAATAGTTTAAAACATGTTTGAATTAGTCAAACGTGAAATTCGCGTTCTGGAAACGACCCTCGCGTTTAGAATTGAAAACGCGTTAGTGAGCTCCGCGTTTTGAACTTGGAACGCGGTGGTGAACTCCGCGTTTTGAACTTGGAATGTGATGATGAACTTCGCGTTTTGAGCTTGGAACGCGGTGATGACTTCCGTGTGTTGAGCTTGGAACACAGTGGTGAACTCCGCATTTTGAACTTGGAATGCGGTGGTGAACTCTACGTTTTGAGCTTGGAACGTGGTGATGACTTCCGTGTGTTGAGCTTGGTATGCGGTGGTGAACTCCGCGTTTTGAGCTTGGAACGCGTTAGTGACTTCTGCGTGTTGAGCTTGGAACGCGGTGATGACTTTCACGTGTTGCTTTGAAGAGATCATCAACTTGTAATCTCTTCTGTTAGAGTGTTGCAATGATTGTCATCTTGTAATCCTGGAATTTGGTTCTTTGAGATGTGAGAGTCGTCAGTTTGTAACTCTTGTTTGTTATTACGAAAGTTGTCAGATTGTAACTTCCATTATCAGTTGTTGTGAGAATCGTCAAATTGTAACTCTTATTGATTGATATGAAAGTCGTCAGATCGTGACCTCCATCATTTGTGTTTTGTGGGGATTAGCTATCTGCAGTAATTTTTTGACAGCATACATTAGGCAATTCATAAAAAATGTGTCAATATTGGCTTTAAAACTGGTTCTAAATAGAACCAGTTTAGCTTGTGGACCAGCTTCTTCCTGGTCCACAACTTAACCAATAAAAACTATAAAATATGTACCGAAATAAATTGGGCCATTCCTGACCCAACCAATCAAAAAAACTCCCTCTAATCGGTCCAGGTTTGAAAACCTAGTTCGTTTTAGAGAGTTGTCAGATACTGCCTTAGGGCGTGTTTGGCAATATCTTAAAATAGGGCTAGGATTAGTCTAGACCTAGTTTTAAGATCATTTTACCTTTGGTGAAAACTGCGGCAACACCAGCTGAGTTATCTTTATGCCCAAAAAAAGTTTCCTAAATTAGTCCTTTGTTGAACCACCCCACTTAGTTTATTTGGAACTAAATAGGTTTAGGATTGAACCTAACCTAATTTTTCCTCATTTGATGTATTTTAATGATAAATTGACAAAGCTGAATTAACCAATCATAAAAAACACATGAGCAAAGAGGTTACTTGTCAGGTTGAAAACAAAGTAGAATATATGGCGCTTCACTATTTAATTTAAAAAAAACGATTTTCATGGATATTATAGGAAAGTTTTCATGGAGGAAAAATAATGAAAGAGGTAACTTGACGCAGCGCGAAAGTAGTAACATCGGAATCCATCAAGGGTGTTCTCTGAATCCATAAAGAACGATATTCAAATCCACGAAGAACTTCGAATCCACGAAGAAAATATTAAAAAGAGAAATTTTATTGATAAAAAGTTATTCCCGTCCCGACTTGATGTCAGCACCCAGCGTTGTTGACATTCCTGTCCCCTTCATGCAACTGTTGGAGCAAAGTAGATGGCTTGGGAACAAATTCAGCGATGTTCAACGAGAGCTTCGGGTTCGCAAGAGTTGGGAGTTCTTTAAGTGTTTCCCTCACTTTTCAGGTCGCTATGGCGACACGTTGATTGATGAGGAGAACCCTAGAAGTGACCGAACCATTCTTGATGCTGGTTGCTTCCGATGGTTAGTGAACATCCGTGTAGGATATCTTGTCCTTCGGGTGAAGAATCAGTGCTATATAGAGCCTTATCTTCCTTTCTGCTTTGCTCGTCAGTTTGGTTACGACCAACTGTATGTTGGGAATCCGAGCCGTAGCCTTCAGGTTGAGGGAAATTTTATTGATAAAAAGTTATTCTCCTTTGGGGTTACATGACTCTTCTTAAATAGAAAAACAAATAAGACTCCTAGTAAGACTAGAATTACAAAAATAAAAAGTATCAAATAAGACTCCTAGTAAGACTAGAATTACAAAAAAAAAAGTGTCAAATTCTATCCTAAAAAGACTCATTATAATAGAGGAAACAAATCATGAATCAAAATTGATTTTGTTTCTTAATCTAATTTGACTCTAAAATTAAATTCATTTCTTAATCTATATTTCCTAATCTAACTAGACTCCAATTCAGATTAAGCGTCCTACATCAGTAGATACCAATTGACGCAGCGCGAAAGTGATAACATGGGAATCCACCAAGGGTATTCTCTGAATCCATAAAGAACGATTTTCGAATCCACGAAGAGGATATTGAAAAGAGAAATTTTATTGATGAAAAGTTATTAACCTTTGGGGTTACATGACTCTTCTTAAATAGAAAAACAAATAAGACTCCTAGTAAGACTAGAATTATAAATTGTCCTGTCTCTTTTTAATTTTCCTTTTCCATAAATGACAGCTCTTTTTCATTGAAACGGCTATTGTCCCTTTAGGTAGGACAGCCGGTGATCATGAGCCGTCAGCTCCTACACACGTTGAAACGTGTGATAGGCCTGCGCATGTTCGACCCGTTGGCCCTCGGAGGGTGGTTATAAAAATAGAAAGTATCAAATAAGACTCCTAGTAAGACTAGAATTACAAAAAAAAAGTATCAAATTTTATCCTAAAAAGACTCCTTATAATAGAAGAAACAAATCATGAATAAAAATTAATTTTGTTTCTTAATCTAATTTGACTCCAAAATTAAATTTATTTCATAATCTATATTTCTTAATCTAAATAGACTATTAAGCGTCCTACATCTAACTGCAAAAAACAAATTCCTTATTATCTCACGCCAATTACAAGCTTTAATCATTCATAACTAGAAGAAAATAATAGAAATGACACTTCATTTGCTGGCTGAAGTTTACATCTTTTTGCTTTCTATCCAGGGCTGGCCCTGGGGTAAGCCCACCAAGACCCGGGGCTGGGGCAACCCAGGGCCGGGGGGCAACCTAGGGCCGGGGAGCAATCCATCTCTCCCGCTCCTTTACCCCTCAAACTGTAATTATCTTTGATTTTTGAAGTGGACTTTGTAAGAGGACCTTTATGCAAAAATTGTTATGGGTTCTATTTGTAAAAGAACTCTAATGAATACCCAAAACCCTACCCAACTCCTTTATTTCCGTCAGCATTTCGTCTCCTCCTTCTCGTCTCTGTTTCGCTCACAAAAAAAGAAAAAAAAAGAAAGAGAGAAAACCGCTCCTCTCCTCCTTCCCGAGCCTCCGACGGTCTGACCTTACTTTGCTCCCATCGGACCCGTCCTTCAGGCTTTACCCCGCTGACTCCTCCAACCCAATCATGTAAATTTTTTTAACTAAATAATTTTAGGGTTTTTTGGGACAGAAATTTAGGGTTTTGATGTTTTGCAATGAAATTAAGATTTCTGATTTTGAATCTTGGTTAAATCTTAGTTGTTGAATAATTGAATTAGGGGTTATGATGTTTTGGAATGGGTTGCTTATCGAATTTTGTTAACTATCCCAGTTACGGTTACCTCAGCGAAGAGAAGTTTCTCCAAGTTAAAATTAATAAAAAGTTATCTTCGCACTACCATGTCACAGAAACAATTGAATGGATTGGTAATGATATAAAATTAAAATGAATACTTGGAGAAACTTGAGTATGTTGACTTAATTGAAGAATTCGCTTTAAAAAATTCAATGAGAAGTATTTTTCTTTGAATTAAATTGTAGCACAAATGTAATCTCTTTTTATATGAATATTGATTCTGCATGAGAATATTATCAGTTTGAGCCCAATATAGAACGCTAAATTGTATTGTATGTATTCATTTTTATCGTAGTTGTTTGTAACTAAATTTTTAATATAAGGGGCAACCAAAATTAGATTGAGCTAGGGCAACCCAAAGCTCGGGGCCCGCCCTGTTTCTATCATCCAAAATGAATTTTCGCAAACGACATTTTCTTTCTCCTCGTTTTTGCTTATTGCAAAATGAACAATTAATCTAGATAATAACAAAGAATAGAAAAGCCTGATTTTTTTATCTCATCCTTCTAATTTTTCCTCCATGGAAGAGCTGATGCTGGAGCACCATAAGATGGAGGAGTAGTTATTTGTTCGAAGTACGGATTAAGGTGATTTTTTTCTCTCTGTAAGAAAAATATTTATTTTGCTTCTGAGTTTGGCAAAAAAAAGGTCCAATTTGAGTTAACTTTTTTAGTCAACACTTTCCTAATATTAAGGAGTAAAAACCCCTTGAATTTTAAAAAATAAATAATTAACAAAAAAGCTTGAATTTAAAAATTCACTTTCCTAATTTAAGGGCTAAAAAACACTTGAATTTTAAAAATACACTCGCCTACTTTTAAGGGTTAAAAAACACCTGAATTAAAAAGAGAACTAACAACAAACCCTTGAATTTAAAATAAATACACTTTCCTAATTTTAAGGGGTAAAGAAATCCTTGAATTAAAAAAAATAAATAATTAACAAAAAGTGAATCGAACTTAATTAACAAGAAACCCTTGAATTTTAAAAATACACTCCCCTAATTTTAAGGGTTAAAAAACACCTGAATTAAAAAGAAAACTAACAACAAACCCTTGAATTTAAAATAAATACACTTTCCTAATTTTAAGGGGTAAAAAAACCTTGAATTAAAAAAATAAATAATTAACAAAAAGTATGGATGGATAGGGGCGTTCCGAGAATCGAACTCGGGACCTCTCGCACCCGAAGCGAGAATCATACCACTAGACCAAACGCCCTTGCTGATTAATTTTATTCTATAAATAAATAATTAATTATATATGGCCATGGCCCTTATATCCGAAAAGATTTATCTTTCACTGCTCAACGATCAGAATTTTCTCATACTGCTGTCTCTGTAGTTGTTCATAACAATTCTACACCTTTTAGCCTATATTGCGTAATTTCGCTCCGAAATCTTATAAATGAACGTAACAAAACTCAAGCCCAGCACCTGTTACAACACCAAGAAATGAAAACTACATTAATTAACCACCATTATGTATATATAGTCTCAACAACTTAGATTTCGCTGTTCAATTAATGAAGTTTATTAAATTCTAGCCTCAGTTCCTATAGAAATTAAATCCACCAATGAAATTATAAATTCCAGTTACCACATATATAATCTGCACATTCCAAGCATCAAAAGTCCAGTATGCGTTCTAGTTTCTGAGATAGAATGATGGCATATCTGTGGACGGCTTGGAAAAGAGTTGAGGTGAAGGGAACATTAACTGTACATGTCAATTGCAACAATGCAGGCTTCATATCGAAAAGCTTAATTGACTTGTTAATTTTTTTTTTTCCTTGCTGCCATCTTTGATTGAACTCTCAGTTCACAGTTCAGAGATGCTAAATTGCGTAACGAACTGCTACCTGTGATCATAACGCGACTCAAATTCTGCGGATGCACGTTCACTTCGGTTGGTTTGTACATGAGATCATAACGCAAACAAACTCACAGCCGGGTCATGTAAATAGAGAGGATGAACACACGCATTTGCAAGAAATTAAAACATTTGACCAATCTAAATTGATCTCTGAAAAAATACAATTAATATCGTGACGAGAGTAACCACATCTTTTCCTTTTAGTTTTAATTTGTACATGTCTGGCATTTATCCAAAGTGTATAATTTGCCTAAACAATCACATTAGGATCTGTTGCATGGGCTCTCTACTATGAATTTAAACAGACTAACAAGCAATATTAATTTGCTCATAGTTTTTTTTTTCTGGTTTTCTCTGATATTAGTCCCTTAAATCTTTCATATGTTAAATTTGTCCCACCAACTCATTGCAACTGCTATTAATGTCCCCCATTCTCATATATTGCTACTAATTGTAGTAATTATTGGATGGGTTAATTTGAAATGGCTTATAAAAATTGGAGATCTAATTGCAATTTTAATGATTTGAGGGACTAATTTTGGAATGACAATTTCAATGATTTGAGAGACCAATTTCAAAGTATCGAAGATTTAAGGGACTAATATTTTACAAAAAAAAGAGACTTTTTTTTAAAATTAATTTGCACTTGAATCCATCTGAATTAATGTTTCAATTAATGAGGGACTAGTTCAAAATTTTCAAATATACAGTTCATCAACTCTTATGTAGGTGCAATTCGGTTGTTAGATCAAAAACTTGCCTTGTTGAGTCTTGCTTATTTCTATTATACTACAGTGATAATGTGGTATTCAGGTGATTTCTTTCTTTTGTTTCTAGTGTGAACTACAGGAAATTTTATGCTCATATATGTAATAAAGTTTTAAGAGCAAAAAATGGTTTCATATCTGGTCAGTGTACAGGAAAAACTGCATATAATTCTGCTTAGGTTCCACAAATTCTGAAAAAAAGAATTTGTGGTTGATTTAAGAATCAAGAATTTGATACTGAACTGAGAG
This sequence comes from Asparagus officinalis, assembly GCF_001876935.1. Taxonomy (NCBI): domain Eukaryota; kingdom Viridiplantae; phylum Streptophyta; class Magnoliopsida; order Asparagales; family Asparagaceae; genus Asparagus; species Asparagus officinalis. Next base: position 69,335,245 of record NC_033803.1, on the reverse strand, counting down.
ATCTCTTGCTGTTGTGATTTAATTTTGATTGCTTGAACAGTTAAGAGAACCTGTGATACATGGAAAGATTTGTTTTAGCATTTGTTATGAAGTGAAAGAAGCCACAAACATCAGAGTAATTGAACTTCCCCCAATTGCAGATTGAGTTCTTTACTTGAAATAGAGAAACTTAATTCATAGAATGCAATAAAACAACAAAAACAAAATTCTGTCAGCAATCTATAAGCAAACATTTCTTGCTTAATTATTCAGACTGGGTGACATCCTACTATATAATACTTAAAACTCTCAACGATATTCTCCCGTAAAATATGTATTGCTCTTGTTTATTGACCATAAAATTTTAATACCAGCATGACATCCAACGGACTACTTCAAATGAGAAGCATTGTACCCAATATTGCCACAATTCCGACAACGGAGACTGACCGGAGCACATTAGCGGCGCTAGTTGGCGCTGGAGCTGGAGCATAAGCACCGGAGTAATAAGGAGCCTCCGCCGGAGAAGGAGAGTGGTGGTGGTGGTCTTCATGGAAAACCACTTCACGGTCGATGACGTAGGGAGAACCGGCAGGAGCGTGATGGCCGGGAGCCGGAGCTTTGGCCTGAGAATGGTGTCCGTGATGATGGTGGTGGCCTTTATGGTGGTCGATGACATGAAGATTGTATGGAGACTCGGACGGAGGTGAAGGGTGACGGATAACATGAAGTTGGATAGGAGACTCTGATGGAGGTTGAGGGACATCGGGACGGTACCATTTTTCCTCCCCCTTCATCAGATCGGCCGGAGCTTCATCGGGCGGATAATGATGGGCGGCCTCTAGATTGTAAGGAGACTCAGACGGAGGTGAAGAGAAGTCTATAGCATGGAGTTGGATGGGAGACTCGGACGGAGGTTGAGGGACACCGGGACGGTACCATTTTTCCTCCCCCTTCTTCGGAGCCGGAGCTTCAACGGGCGGATTAACATGAAGTTGGATAGGAGACTCTGATGGAGGTTGAGAGACACCGGGACGGTACCATTTTTCCTCCCCCTTCATCAGATCGGCCGGAGCTTCATCGGGCGGATAATGATGGGCGGCCTCAAGATTGTAAGGAGACTCAGACGGAGGTGAAGAGAAGCCTATAGCATGGAGTTGGATGGGGGACTCGGACGGAGGTTGAGGGACACCGGGACGGTACCATTTTTCCTCCCCCTTCGTCGGAGCCGGAGCTTCAACGGGCGGATTAACATGAAGTTGGATAGGAGACTCTGATGGAGGTTGAGGGACACCGGGACGGTACCATTTTTCCTCCCCCTTCATCAGATCGGCCGGAGCTTCATCGGGCGGATAATGATGGGCGGCCTCTAGATTGTAAGGAGACTCAGACGGAGGTGAAGAGAAGCCTATAGCATGGAGTTGGATGGGAGACTCGGACGGAGGTTGAGGGACACCGGGATGGTACCATTTTTCCTCCCCCTTCGTCAGAGCCGGAGCTTCAACGGGCGGATTAACATGAAGTTGGATAGGAGACTCTGATGGAGGTTGAGGGACACAGTTGGATAGGAGACTCTGATGGAGGTTGAGGGACACCGGGACGGTACCATTTTTCCTCCCCCTTCATCGGATCGGCCGGAGCTTCATCGGGCGGATAATGATGGGCGGCCTCAAGATTGTAAGGAGACTCGGACGGAGGTGAAGAGAAGCCTACAGCATGGAGTTGGATGGGAGACTCGGACGGAGGTGGAGTGACACCGGGACGGTACCACTGTTCCTCATCAGTCGAAGCCGGAGCTTCGACGGGAGGATGATGCGGAGGGTGGCGGTGATGGTGGTCCGGACGAGCGGCGAAAGAGGTCGTGAGAAGAACTGCGGCCGCGATCGCGGCGAGGAGGGAGCGTGGGAGGAGAGCCATATCTTTGGGAGGAAGAGGAGAAGGGAGAGTCGCGTTGATGCTCATGAAGAGGAGGTGGGGGGGCGTTGGTGAGTATATATAGGGAGTGTGGTGACTGGTGAGAGTATTGGAGTGAATAGAGTAAATCTTGTAGATTTGGCAGGAGTGATTGCTTGGATTTTGGTTTGACGAGGTTTCAATTTGGGCAAGGATTTGGTGCGTGTATGGAGATTGTGAGAGGTGAAAGAATTAGCACTGGAGTGCATGAATGGAGATTTTAGTGTATTTTTTTTTTTTTGCGTTTGGAAGAAGTTAAAGGTCAATCATGGTCCAACTTTTCAGGTCAGAATTGGTCCACCCGCACTTCGGATCAGCCTCGTCTTTTTCGAGTTGCCATGCACAGCCCGTTCACGCCTTTGAACAGACGAATACTCATACTTGGTTAGTTCTGCTTGATCATTTGTACGTAGGGCGTTAGTCATCTAGAACTTTTTAAGTTAAACTGGGATAATTGGTAAAGTAGGACAATTTTTTGTCACTCGGACAATTTAATGGAACAATGATAGATAATAGTGGATAATATTACGAAGTTGTATAATTTGGTAGGATAATAGTGGATAATTTGGTGGGATAATAGTGGATAATATTACGAATTTGTATAATTTGGTAGGATAATTTGGTGGGGGTAATGGTGAATATGTATTACTATTTTTAATAATTGTATATTAAAATAATATAAGATTGATTAGTCTAGTAACAACTATAAATATAAAGCAATAAATCATCACTATTTATCTAAAATAATATAAGATTGATTAGTCTAGTAACAACTATAAATATAAAGCAATAAATCATCACTATTTATCTCAAATAATAAAATACAACTATAAATATAAAGCAATAAATCATCACTATTTATCTCAAATAATAAAATATTTTCCAACTAAATGAAATTCTAAATCCATAGAGTGACTCGACTTAAATAATCTCACATGGCATCTGCCATAGAATTTCTCCAAGGTCATGCCGCTACTCGTTTAGTTTGTTGAGTCTATAACTCATCTTCTTCGTGTCGTAATTAAAGAAGGAATCAGTTTTTTTGATCTAATAATTAAAGCAATATCAGCGTTTTAAGTTCTAGGGGGGCTAGTCATCTAGAACTTTTTAAGTTGAACTGGGATAATTGGTAAAGTGGGATACTTTTTTGACACAGGGACAATTTAATGGAACAATGATGGATAATTTTTGAAGTGGAATAATTTGGTAGGATAATTTGGTGGGATACTTGTGGATAATATTATAAAGTTGTATAATTTGGTAGGATAATTTGGTGGGGATAATGGTGAATATATATTACTATTTTTAATAGTTGTATATTAAAAATAATATAAGATTGATTAGGCTAGTAACAACTATAAATATAAAGCAATAAATCTGTAGGCTGTCTAAAAATCACAATAGATAGTTGATCCCCCATCAAACACCGATGATGGAAGTTACAATCTGACGACTTCCAGAAGGCTACAATTTGAGGACTTTCACGTAGAAGGCTACAATCTGATGACCTTCACGACAACTGATGAAAGCTCTAATTCAACAGCATTCACAATCAACATCGGGAGTTACAATCTGACGACTCTCATACGACTCTCATATTTTCAAAGAGCCAAGACGAAGGTTACAAGGTGACGATCTTTGCAACGCTCTAGCAAAAGAGACTACAAATTGACGGTCTCTTCATATTAAAACGCATATATCTCTCAAACCGTAAGGAATTTGGCAAAACGGAGGAAGCGAACCTGGTTCGGATGGCCCCGCCTCTTCGAGATAGCCGATTTTCATATATAATTCGTCCAATTCCGACTTACGGTTTGAAAGTTATGACATGTTCTTCGCAACAAATTATGTTCTGAAGTCCGTCCGCAAGACCAGACTTCGTTAGAACATTGGACTTAGCTTGAAGCTCGCCAAGCCCGCCTAAGGTTCGCCTCTGCATTACAGAGTCAAAACGTACAGGTCGAACCAGCGTTATAACCTCAAAACGCAGAGGTTATCCTTGGGATATAACATCAAAACGCAGAGTTACGGCACAACTCTACGTTTTCAGCCTAAAACGCAGAGTTCACCTCTAAAACGGTCCAACTGTGCGTTTTCAGCCTAAAATAGGCTCAACTCTGCGTTTTCAGCCTAAAACGCAGAGTTCATCTCTAAAACAGCACGACCTGTGCGTTTTCAGCCTAAAATAGGCTCAACTCTGCGTTATCAGCCTAAAACGCAGAGTTCATCTCTAAAACAGCACGACCTGTGCGTTTTCAGCCTTTAAACAGGCCCAACTGTGCGTTTTCAGGCCTAACTCTGTGTTTCAGGTCCAGAAACGCACAGTTCGGGCCCAGAACGCTGTTTTCAGCGTTTTAACTCGTTCAAAGCACTAACAGAACGGTTTCAAAACCGTTTTCCCTACGATTTAGGGAGCTGTTTAAGAGGGGGCGGTTACACCCCCCACTCAGCCCATTGAGGGGATAGTTACCACCCTTAATCCCCTATAAATAGTGGGAAACTCAACTAAGTTCGGGGCTCTTGGATCCTTCTTTTTGGGGGCAGCAAAGAAGAGATCTTCGGCTAGCTTCTGATCGGATTTTATCTCATCAACAGAGGGAGATTCGGTCAAGGGCTTTTGGGATCTGAGACTTGGCAGCAAAGGGGGAATTTCTTGGAGATCGGATCATTCTCCAACAGAGATCATCTTCAAGATTGGCAACAGGAGCATTCCTTTGGCTTATAACCGACTTTCGGTTCAAATCAACTCTTTTTCAAGAGGTCAAACTCGTTCAGAGTTATCAACTCGATCAGAGTTCAAAACTTGCTCTGTAAGTTCTTCTTCAAACTCGATCAGAGTTATCAACTCATCAAGAGTTTTAAACTTGCTTTGCAAGTTCTCCACAGCATCAAATCGTGAGGAGAAAATCATGTTCCAGTGAATCAAGACGTTCGGATCGTCAACGAGAAGCAAACTCGACGCGAGCATTCAAGGGAGGCATCTCATCGTCACCGTGAAGAACCCAGAATTAAACAAAGGGGAGAATCAAATTCATTCTCCTCTCTTTTGTAATCGGAATCCAAATTGTAATTGATTTTAAGAGGAATACAAGTTAATTTTTCTTTCATTGTCTTTTTACTGCAAATTTTCAACAAACAAAATCATCACTATTTATCTCAAATAATAAAATATTTTCCAACTAAATGTAAACCTAAATCCCTAGAGTGACTCGACTTCCATAATCCCACATGGCATCTGCCATAAAATTTCTCCAATGTCCTACCACTACTCGTTTAGTTTGTTGAGTCTATAACTCATCTTCTTCGTGTCGTAATTAAAGAAGGAATCAGTTTTTTTGATCTAATAATTAAAGTAATATCGGCTTTTTAAGTTCTAGGGGGGTTAGTCATCTAAAACTTTTTAAGTTGAACTGGGATAATTGGTAAAGTGGGACACTTTTTTGACACAGGGACAATTTAATGGAACAATGATGGATAATTTTTGAAGTGGAATAATTTGGTAGGATAATTTGGTGGGATACTTGTGGATAATATTATAAAGTTGTATAATTTGGTAGGATAATTTGGTGGGGGTAATGGTGAATATATATTACTATTTTTAATAATTGTATATTAAAAATAATATAAGATTGATTAGGCTAGTAACAACTATAAATATAAAGCAATAAATCATCACTATTTATCTCAAATAATAAAATATTTTCCAACTAAATGTAAATCTAAATCCCTAGAGTGACTCGACTTCCATAATCCCACATGGCATCTGCCATAGAATTTCTCCAATGTCCTACCGCTACTCGTTTAGTTTGTTGAGTCTATAACTCATCTTCTTCGTGTCGTAATTAAAGAAGTGTAGACGGTAAAAAATACCTCTATGGGTCTACAGGAAATTTGCCTACGAGAAGAGTTCGCACGCCCAATTCTCTGGCACGGACCTAAATCGCGTAGACGTCGACTGTACTCAGGTCCAGGTTCGCCTAACGGGCGACTCGCCAGCATGAGTCTGGGTCGATCAGGATGGCAGAAATTCGCTCTTCGCTCAACCCGCCTGCCCGAGTTCGGAATCGAATCCGCCAGCAAGCCCCAAAACCGTCAGTACAGCTGGATATCCACTACCCCACGTGCTGAGATGGACCTTCCCATCTCTCTCGACCCGAAGGGAGAGAGAGCACAGTACCCCAGGACCGTCAAACGGCCGCTCGCAGTGCGCACAGCGCGAAGGGACTGGACAGGTGTCGAGTCAACCTGAGCATTCATAAATGCGACTCACCTCGGCTGTCTGAGCCAAGAGCTGGATCCGCCGGCACTCGGCAAGCTGGCTAGACCCACTCGAGTACTGTACACCTACTTCACCGCCTCCCCTGACCGGAAAGGAGAAAGCACCGTGCTCAAAGCACGCCGGGCGATTACGCACAGTACAAGTGATCGGACAGACACTTCATCGATCTGCGAACTCATAAATGCGGTTCATTAATGCTGGTCAAATCCACTCGGATAGCAGTCGGTTGTTGCCTCACATACTAGAATGGGCCTTCCCATCGTAGGTGACAGGACATAGAACACAATCCCTGGAATGACCGTTCATGGTATCGAGGAACGGCGAGACGTCTCTGAAGAGGATGTGGTCACATCCCACAATTCAAGGAGAAGTCAAGCTGTCCTTCTTTCATTTAAAAACCCCTTCCAGCACGATGGAAGAGAGGTCGCAAAACTTGGAGAAAAAAGAGTTGAGACCAAGCTGTTAGCAAATCCTTGCATTACAGCACTGCTGCCTAGTTCCGAGCTCCGATCGCCGACGAACTAAGCAGACCCGAACTCCATTGCCCCGAGCTTCTACTGCGAACTGAAGCTCTCCAGCAACCTCATTCAAACGGTCCAAGGGAAGCAGACTCGACCCGAGCATCGAGCGAAGCGTCCTATAGCCACCTAAAGTCCCCACACAAAAACAAAGAGGGCCTTCCCTCTGCTTCTGTTGTAAACATTTGATTTGTTAGTTTGTAATAAGCTTTCTTATAAATACAAACGAAACTCCTTTCTTCGGAAGAATCAAATTTTCACCCTACAAGAAGGAATCAGTTTTTTTGATCTAATAATTAAAGCAATATCGACTTTTTAAGTTCTAGGGGGGTTAGTCATCTAGAACTTTTTAAGTTGAACTAGGATAATTGGTAAAGTGGGATACTTTTTTGACACAGGGACAATTTAATGGAACAATGATGGATACTTTTTGAAGTGGAATAATTTGGTAGGATAATTTGATGGGATACTTGTGGATAATATTATAAAGTTGTATAATTTGGTAGGATAATTTGGTGGGGATAATGGTGAATATATATTACTATTTTTAATAATTGTATATTAAAAATAATATAAGATTGATTAGGCTAGTAACAACTATAAATATAAAGCAATAAATCATTACTATTTATCTCAAATAATAATAAAATTTCCAACTAAATGTAAATCTAAATCCCTAGAGTGATCGACTCGACTTCCATAATCTCACATGGCATCTGCCATAGAATTTCTCCAAGGTCCTACCGCTACTCGTTTAGTTTGTTGAGTCTATAACTCGTCTTCTTCGTGTTGTAATTAAAGAAGGAATCAGTTTTTTTGATCTAATAATTAAAGCAATATCGGCTTTTGAAGTTCGGGGGGTAGTCATCTAGAACTTTTTAAGTTAAACTAGGATAATTGATAAAGTGTGATACTTTTTTAACACTAGGACAATTTAATGGAACAATGATGAATACTTTTTGATGTAGAATAATTTGGTACGATAATTTGGTGGGATAATGGTGGATAATATTATGAAGTTGTATGATTTGGTAGGGCAATTTGGTGGGGGGTAATGGTGAATATATATTACTATTTTTAATAATTGTATATTAAAAATAATATAAGATTTATTAGTCTAGTAACAACTATAAATATAAAGCAATAAATCATCACTATTTATCTCAAATAATAAAATATTTTCCAACTAAATAAAAATCTAAATCCTTAGAGTGACTCGACTTCCATAATCCCACATGACATCTGTCATAGAATTTCTCCAAGGTCATGTCGCTACTCGTTTAGTTGTTGAGTCTATAACTTGTCTTCTTCATGTCGTAATTAAAGAAGGAATCAGTTTTTTTGATCTAATAATTAAAGCAATATCGGCTTTTTAAGTTCTAGGGGGGGTTAGTCATCTAGAACTTTTTAAGTTGAACTGGGATAATTGGTAAAATGTGATACTTTTTTAACACTTAGACAATTTAATGGAACAATGATGGATAATTTTTAAAGTGGAATAATTTGGTAGGATAATTTGGTGGGATACTGGTGGATAATATTATGAAGTTGTATAATTTGGTAGGATAATTTGGTGGGATACTTGTGGATAATATTATAAAGTTGTATAATTTGGTAGGATAATTTGGTGAGGATAATGGTGAATATATATTATTATTTTTAATAATTGTATATTAAAAATAATATAAGATTAATTAGGCTAGTAACAACTATAAATATAAAGCAATAAATCATCACTATTTATCTCAAATAATGAAATGTTTTCCAACTAAATGTAAATCTAAATCCATAGAGTGACTCGACTTCCATAATCCCACATGGCATCTGCCATAGAATTTCTTCAAGGTCCTACCGCAACTTGTTTGGTTTGTTGAGTCTATAACTCGTCTTCTTCATGTCCTAATTAAAGAAGGAATCGGTTTTTTTATCTAATAATTAAAGCAATATTGGCTTTTTTAAGTTCTAGTGGGTAGTCATCTAGAACTTTTTAAGTTAAACTAGGATAATTGATAAAGTGTGATACTTTTTTAACACTGGGACAATTTAATGGAACAATGATGAATAATTTTTGATGTAGAATAATTTGGTAGGATAATTTGGTGGGATAATGGTGGATAATATTATGAAGTTGTATAATTTGGTAGGATAATTTGGTGGGGGTAATGATGAATATATATTACTATTTTTAATAATTGTATATTAAAAATAATATAAGATTGATTAGTCTAGTAACAACTATAAATATAAAGTAATAAATCATCACTATTTATCTCAAATAATAAAATATTTTCCAACTAAATGAAAATCTAAATCCATAGAGTGACTCAACTTCCATAATCTCACATGGCATCTACCATAGAATTTCTCCAAAGTCAATCTGCTACTCGTTTAGTTTGTTGAGTCTATAACTTATCTTCTCCGTGTTGTAATTAAAGAAGGAATCAGTTTTTTTGATCTAATAATTAAAGCAATATCTGCTTTTTAAGTTCTAGGGGGGTTAGTCATCTAGAACTTTTTAAGTTGAACTGGGATAATTGGTAAAGTAGGATACTTTTTTGACATCGGGACAATTTAATGGAACAATGATGGATAATTTTTAAAGTGGAATAATTTGGTAGGATAATTTGGTGGGATACTGGTGGATAATATTATAAAGTTGTATAATTTGGTAGGATAATTTGGTGGGATACTTATATATGGATAATATTATGAAGTTGTATAATTTGATAGGATAATTTGGTAGGGATAATGGTGAATATATATTACTATTTTTAATAATTGTATATTAAAAATAATATAAGATTGATTAGGCTAGTAACAACTATAAATATAAAGCAATAAATCATCACTATTTATCTCAAATAATAAAATATTTTCTAGGCTAGTAACAACTATAAATATAAAGCAATAAATCATCACTATTTATCTCAAATAATAAAATATTTTTCAACTAAATGTAAATCTAGATCCCTAGAGTGACTCGACTTCCATAATCCCACATGACATCTGCCATAGAATTTCTCCAAGGTCTTACCGCTACTTGATTAGTTTTTTGAGTCTATAACTCGCCTTCTTCATGTCCTAATTAAAGAAGGAATCAGTTTTTTATCTAATAATTAAAGCAATATTGGCCTTTTGAAGTTCGGGGGGTAGTCATCTAGAACTTTTTAAGTTAAACTAGGATAATTGATAAAGTGTGATACTTTTTTAACACTGGGACAATTTAATGGAACAATGATGAATAATTTTTGAAGTAGAATAATTTGGTAGGATAATTTGGTGGGATAATGGTGGATAATATTATGAAGTTGTATAATTTGGTAGGATAATTTGGTGGGAGTAATGGTGAATATATATTACTATTTTTAATAATTGTATATTAAAAATAATATAAGATTGATTAGTCTAGTAACAACTATAAATATAAAGCAATAAATCATCACTATTTATCTCAAATAATAAAATATTTTCCAACTAAATAAAAATCTAAATCCCTAGAGTGACTCGATGTCCATAATCCCACATGGCATCTGCCATAGAATTTCTCCAAGCCCTATCGCTACTCGTTGAGTTTGTTGAGTATATAACTCATCTTCTTTATGTCCTAATTAAAGAAGGAATCAGTTTTTTTGATCTAATAATTAAAGCAATATCAGCTTTTTAAGTTCTAGGGGGGAGGGGGTTAGTCATCGAGAACTTTTTAAGTTGAACTGGGATAATTGGTAAAGTGGGATACTTTTTTGACACTAGGACAATTTAATAAAACAATGATGGATAATTTTTAAAGTGGAATAATTTGGTAGGATAATTTGGTGGGATACTTGTGGATAATATTATGAAGTTGTATAATTTGGTAGGATAATTTGGTGGGGGTAATGGTGAATATATAGTACTATTTTTAATAATCGTATATTAAAAATAATATAAGATTGATTAGTCTAGTAACAACTATAAATATAAAGCAATAAATCATCACTATTTATCTCAAATAATAAAATGTTTTCCAACTAAATGAAAATCTAAATCCCTAGAGTGACTCAACTTCCATAATCCCACATGACATTTGCCATAGAATTTCTCTAAGTTTCTGCCACTACTCGTTGAGTTTGTTGAGTCTATAACTAATCTTCTTCATGTCAGGAATCAGTTTTTTTATCTAATAACTAAAGCAATATCGGCTTTTTAAGTTCTATTTTCTATTTGGATTTGGGGGGGGGGGGTTAGTCATCTAGAACTTTTTAAGTTGAACTGAGATAATTGGTAAAGTGTGATACTTTTTTGACACTGAGACAACTTAATGGAACAATGATAGATAATTTTTGGAGTAGAATAATTTGGTAGGATAATTTAGTGGGATAATGGTGGATAATATTATAAAGTTGTATAATTTGGTAGGATAATTTGGTGGGGGTAATGGTGAATATATATTACTATTTTTAATAATTGTATATTAAAAATAATATAAGATTGATTAGTCTAGTAATAACTATAAATATAGAGCAATAAATCATCACTATTTATATCAAATAATAAAATATTTTCCAACTAAATGAAAATCTAAATCCCTAGAGTGACTCGACTTTCATAATCCCACATGACATCTGCCATAGAATTTCTCCAAGGTCCTGTCGCTACTCGTTGGGTTTGTTGAGTCTATAACTCATCTTCTTCATGTCCTAATTAAAGAAGGAATTAATTTTTTTGATCTAATAATTAACGCAATATCGGCTTTTTAATTTCTAGGGGGGGTTAGTCATCTAGAACTTTTTTTAGTTGAACTGGGATAATTGGTAAAGTGTGATACTTTTTTGACACTAGGATAATTTAATGGAATAATGATGAATAATTTTTGGAGTGGAATAATTTGGTAGAATAATTTAGTGGGATAATGGTGAATAATATTATGAAGTTGTATAATTTGGTGGGGGTAATGGTGAATATATATTACTATTTTTAATAATTATATATTAAAAATAATATAAGATTGATTAGTCTAGTAATAACTATAAATATAAAGCAATAAATAATCACTATTTATCTCAAATAATAAAATAATTTTCAACTAAATAAAAATCTAAATCCCCAGAGTGACTCGACTTCCATAATCCTACATGGCATCTGCCATAGAATTTCTCCAAGGTCCTGCCGCTACTCGTTGAGTTTGTTGAGTCTATAACTCGTCTTCTTCATGTCCTAATTAAAGAAGGAATCAATTTTTTTTGATCTGATAATTAAAGCAATTTCGGCTTTTTTAGTTCTAAGGGAGAACTTAAAATTAGAATCGGGATAATCTGTGGGATGAATTTTTAAGGTGTTAGTTACATAAAACTAAAACTAGAACAAAATTTTACAGTATTAGTCAAGTAGAACTCTAATAAAACTAAAATTGAGATAATGGTACAAAATTCTCCAACTTTTTTCATTTTTCTATATAAAAACGAGAGTTCTAGTCTCTCAAATTATTCCAAGTTTTAGCATGGAACTAGGTGGTCAAAAACTAGAACTCATATTTATTTTGTTATTTTTATTTTTTATATTTATTTTTTATTTACTTCTTTATTATTATGGCTATCACCATCATTAGACCATTATTATAATAATAATTGTTAATATATTATAGTCTAACCAAAAGTTATTTAATAGTAAAGAACATTCTTGTAAGCAATTATTAATCAACAATAGTAAGTTTAAAATACATAAATAGCATTTATATCTTCAAAATGCATAAATATATATTTCATGATTTTAAAAATTTATCCCGCGTTATTTTATCAAAATATCCCGCTTCACAAAATTGTTCCTATTTATCCTACTAAAATATTCCACTAGCGAAAAATTTCCCCACTTTAATAATTATCCTATTTTGTATGAAAATGTTCCAATTGACTAACACCCCGTAGAGAAAATGTTCGTGAAATATGGAGTACATGTTCCTCAATCTTGTCTATTATGCGATATTGTGGTTGAATATTCTCCTCCCTACGAACCTTTGTTGATTTGAATGCTGAGAAGCAAACGAGGCTAAAAATGTGTGGAATTATAGTTTGCTTACTGAACTTCTTACTGCTACTATAAACCATATAATTATTGGTTTATTTTAATTTTTTTATTATTTCTTACTTTTCTTCACCCAACTATAACTTGTAAAAAAAACTACCTCTCCACCAGTACTACTTTTACTTTCTCTTTATTTACTTCCCTTAATAAATCAGCTGAAGTGACCTTATTATTCTCAAGAAAGAAGGATTTTTGACAAATAAATAAACTATGGTTAAGAAACAATAGACCATGGTAAAAACAAGAGAACATGCATAAGAAAGAAAGGACAATTAGGATTTTCTTGATGGTGGTGGGCCTTTACATTTTTAATATTTTGAATCTACTTTTCTATAATTAAAGTTAGGATTCAAAAGTTCAGTGTTTATACCACAGTAAATTACTATAGCATAAACAATAAGGGGGTGTTTGTTTCAAATCCTATAATTTTAGGATATGAATTTCACCATAGGATTTAAAATTCATAGGTGTTTTGTTATGAGTTGGGATTTCTAATATGTTGCTTGTTAATATTTTGGGATTTGGAATACTACAATTTGTAATATTTTGTTTGTTACAAGCTCAAATTGTAGCATTACCAAATGTTAAAAATTTGTAATATGATGAATAATATACTATCTTGGTGAGGTTACCTCCCACAAAAAGACAAAATTAGGATTTGTCAAATCCTCTCGAATTGAGAGGTAAGCACGCCTATTTATGAGATTTGTCAAAATTCTCTCCGATTGAGAGGATTTGTCAAATTCTAAAAATTGGGCACTTTTTTACTTTTGGTATTCAGTATTCTAAAAATTTTCTTAAAACAAAAATCATATATGGAATCCTAAAATACAAAAAAACTCATTTTTTGATCACAAAACTTGTAATCCATACCAAATGTCAAAATTTTTGGTGAAACAAATAACCCTAAATCTTTGGGTCCTCCGGTAAGCTTAAAGAAGTAAATTCACTATTCATGCTACAGCATATATTGTATCATGAACAATACTCATTTAAGTATATAGCAAGAGATATGATTTTTAATTTTAAGCATACAATAATCAAATCAAATGTATTAAACCTTAGAGGGAGGCATGTTGATAATGTATTTTAAAGAAAACAGGGGGGCCATGCTTTGTAGAGGGAACACACTAGTTGGTTAGGTTACTGAATCTTGTAAATTGTTTCAAATAGTTCATCTAACTTTCTACTGTTTGATTTGAAGGTAATATTCCTTTTAACTTAAAATTTTTAAGTTAACTAGATTAACACGTTGGACGGGAATCCTAAATGAGGGAGTAATTGAAACCAACTTATAAGCTTTGGGGAGCTAATAGCAAGTTATATTATTTGAGGGTGTATATTTGAAATATCAGCGATGTGAGGGGCTGGGAAAGTTCTAGGGTTTGCTCTGATATCAGATTCTCCCCTCTTCACGCTCTTGGCGGGAAAATTCTAGGGTTTGCTCTGATCTTGGGTTCAGCTCCATTACCGAAATGGGCATCGGAGCCCTGCATCATGGGCATCGACGAGGCTGGAAGAGGCCCAGTTCTTGGTTTCTTCTTCAATCTTTTGCTCCCCAATTTTTAAAATTTTTTTAATTCACTTATTTGGGAATAAATCATCGTTTCTATGAATTTTTCGTTTATCCAATGAGCTCTGTTCTAGGTCCGATGGTGTACGGATGCTTGTACTGTGCTTGCTCTTATCAGAAGACTCTCTCTTCCCTAAATTTTGCAGGTCAGCCCTAATTAGACCATAAAAATGTCATCTTTTTCACAAATTTTGGTGCTTTTGATAACTCAGGTATTAATTGTGTTTCAAAATCTAGCTTGATTGGATCGAGGACTTGTTCCTTACCATTTGCTTCTTAGATTATAGGTTGAGATTCCAAAAAATGGAATTGGCATGAGAAAATGATTTTTAAAAAATTAAACTACCGTTCGCATTGTAGTTTAAAAAATTAAACTACCAATCGAATTGGTATGAAAATGTTTTCTAAAAAATTAAACTACCATTCGCATTGCAGTTAAATGTTTGAACCTAAGGAACACTTTCATTGATGAGGATTGAAGGAGAGAGAGAAGCTTCCAGAAAGGGTAACTAATGAAATTTGTTGTCGAACATGGAGAAGAAGAGCCAAATCAAGTGTTTCAAATTGTCTCCTTTCACTGGATTTTCTTTTTTGACATTAGTGTAGGCATGTTGTCCATAATAATACTTATAGAGTTTCTAACCCTCTTCTTGATTCACAGTCATTTAAGCATATAGTTTTGTTTGTCTCAGAAGTTATACCTAAGGAAGCTGCTTAGGCTTTAGTATCAGATTGAGTTTTAAGGAAAAACAGTAAGGTAAGTTTTTTTTATACTTTTCACCCTTCTTAAATAAATTTTAACAGAGTGCTCGCTAGAGAAGTCCACGAAGAAAAGAGAGCACTCAAGTTATTTGCTTTTTGAAGTCCATGTTTCCAAATCTTTTGTATCTTGCGTTCGTGAAATCAAAGGACTTTCGCTTTAAGTGAAGACTAACTACTTTTCTGGTGAATTTTAAATTGCCCTGGTAACCTGCTTTGTCTCTCTTTATTTCTTCTCGATCACAGAGTCTCACCTCTTAGCTAACTTAATAATGCGTCGATATTTTCATTAGCCATGAGAAAGGTTTTTTTTCGTCCGAGAAGTGTCTTAAGCATGTATCTTGTCAATTTTTAATAGCATACAACACAGATGTACTTTCCTATGCTATTAAACATTTACGCTGTCAAAATAAGTATATACATGAAGTCTTATCTCAAGAGAAAAATATATACTTGAAGTGCTGAACTTGTGTGAAAACACACTGAATGACTATCTACAAGTTAAGATAGTACTTCAGATGTAACATTGTTTTTTTTGGTTTTGTAGTGTGCTTATTTGAAGTTCAGTGACACTGCTGATTAAAATCACGAGCAGTCACAGCTTCTTAAGTTTCTGATTAATGAATTTAGTGGAAGAGACATGGAGAAAAATATTAAACCATAAATTAGACACGAGAAAGGTTTTTTTTCGTCCGAGAAGTGTCTTAAGCATGTATCTTGTCAATTTTTAATTGCATACAACACAGATGTACTTTCCTATGCTACTAAACATTTACGCTGTCAAAATAAGTATATACATGAAGTCTTATCTCAAGAGAAAAATATATACTTGAAGTGCTGAACTTGTGTGAAAACACACTGAATGACTATCTACAAGTTAAGATAGTACTTTAGATGTAACATTGTTTTTTTTATTTTGGTTTTGTAGTGCGCTTATTTGAAGTTCAGTGACACTGCTGATTAAAATCACGAGCCATCAGGCCCATCACAGCTTCTTAAATTTCTGATTAATGAATTTAGTGGAAGAGACATGGAGAAAAATATTAATGTAACATTTTTAATAACCTAAATTTTGCAGGTCAGCCCTAATTAGACCATAAAAATGTCATCTTTTTCACAAATTTTGGTTCTTTTGATAACTCAGGTATTAATTGTGTTTCAAAATCTAGCTTGATTGTATCGAGGAATTGTTCCTTACCATTTGCTTCTTAGATTATAGGTTGAAATTCCAAAAATGGAACTGGTATGAGAAAATGTTTTTTTTCAAAAATTAAACTATCATTTGCATTGTAGTTTAAAAAATTAAATCACCATACGAATTGGTATGAAAATGGTTTTGATTTTAAAAAAATTAAACTACCATTCGCATTGCAGTTAAATGCTTAAACCTAAGGAACACTTTCATTGATGAGGATTGAAGGAGAGAGAAAGAAGCTTCCAGAAAGGGTAACTAATGAAATTTGTTGTCGAACATGGAGAAGAAGAGCCAAATCAAGTGTTTCTCATTGTCTCCTTTCACTGGATTTTCTTTTTTGACATTAGTGTAAGCATTTTGTCCAGAATAATACTTATAGAGTTTCTAACCCTCTTCTTGATTCACAGTCATTTAAGCATATAGTTTCGTTTGTCTCAGAAGTTATACCTAAGAAAGCTGCTTAGGCTTTAGTATCAGATTGAGTTTTAAGGAAAAACAGTAAGGTAAGTTTTTTTTATACTTTTCACCCTTCTTAAATAAATTTTAACAGAGTGCTCGCTAGAGAAGTCCACGAAGAAAAGAGAGCACTCAAGTTATTTGCTTTTTGAAGTCCATGTTTCCAAATCTTTTGTATCTTGCGTCCGTGAAATCAAAGGACTTTCGCTTTAAGTGAAGACTAACTACTTTTCTGGTGAATTTTAAATTATCCTGGTAACCTGCTTTGTCTCTCTTTATTTCTTCTCGATCACAGAGTCTCACCCCTTAGCTAACTTAATAATGCTTCGATATTTTCATTAGCCATGAGAAAGGTTTTTTTTTCGTCCGAGAAATGTCTTAAGCATGCATCTTGTCAATTTTTAATAGCATACAACACATGTACTTTCCTAGCTATTAAACATTTACGCTATCAAAATAAGTACATACATGAAGTCTCATCTCAAGAGAAAAATATATACTTGAAATGCTGAACTTGTGTGAAAACACACTGAATGACTATCTACAAGTTAAGATAGTGAAAATACTCTAGAGGGGGAGAGGGGGGGGGGGGAATAGGATAATTGCTAATCTAATCTAAAATTAATATCAAAATAAAACTTATTATCTAATATATCCTAACAATGTGATATACAATGAAATATGCAAGGATATACAATAAGCAATAGGGGATATAAACAATGAGACAATGATAAGTACGACAATGCCAAACACAAACACAAGAATATGTTCACGGAGTTCAGTCACCCTCGATCTACGTCTCCGCTCCTCAGCCTCAAGGAGATTCTCCACTAATCAGTAATCACAACAAAAATAACTATACAAATCAATTTTCAACGCTCACCGATAACATTTACAAATCACACGTTGTCAATCCCATAAGACACTACTCTAAGTGTTGGCCTACCTGTGTCACCTTCCTCAAGTGCTTGGAATTACTACATTTCTCTAGGCTTTACAACCAACGCCACTCCTTTTGGAATTGACCACGGTCTCTCCTAACCACTCGTCTAAGTGTCATTGTATATTATAACGTGTTCTCAACAATAATGCACAAATAAATTTGTTTGTTCTCTAATACAAAGATGAGAACTAAGTTGAAGCTCACTCAAAAATACACTCCCACAACCCAAGTATACAATATGTGAAAATACTTGAACTAAAAAAGGTTGTGTATGAAATCAATAAGTAAAATAAAATCAAACTCGAATTAATCTAGCAAATATAAATATAACAATTGAAATATCAACAAGCTAGATAATTGAGTTTAGAAAACTTCTCTAAAAACAAAGAGAATTCTAGATTTGAGGTTGAGATGCCTCATTGATGAAATTTCTATTCTCTCTTTGTGAACTCTTTTCACACAAAACAAACCCACTTAAAACATGGAAACATATTGAAAAACAACTCTTGAAATTCTTGTGAAAACCCTTGAAAAACTTATTTAAAAAGCCAATGCAAGAAGTGGTATTTATACTCTCAAAAACAAAGCACACAAAAAACTAGCCGTTGTAGTGTCGTTGGTCGACTGATGGTGAGCATCAGTCGACTGATGAGATGACCGTTAGCTAAGTTCTGAAAAATCAACACTCCGTCGGTCGCTGATGAATCTCATCGGTCGACTGATAGGCTTGTTCGGTCGACTAATAAGGATCGGTCGACTGAGCAGAAACTAAACTGAAAATGCAGAATAATTTATCGATCAACTGATGCAAGTCATCGGTCGATTGAAAACACTGTTCAGTCGACTGATGGAGATCGATCGACTGGACAGAAACTATTTAGCAATTACAGAGCAGTTTATCAATCGACTGATGAACAGTGTCGGTCGACTGATAAACATGCACAACCCAATTTTGAATAGAAAAATTAATTTTCAAAGGGTGTTTAAAAATAGCAAATAAATTTCAAAAATTATGAAACTTGAGAAAATGTTTATATATATACATGAATATAAACATGTTAGAAAAGAAATTTTTAAAATATCATTTCCCATTTGTGAAAACTTATTATTTGCAAAATCACTCAAAATACGAAATCTCAAAACACTTGATTTTGACAAAATGATTTAAAACAAGTTTAAAACTTCTTTTGAGTGGATTAATAGACTTTATAAAAGATGTAAAATAGTATAATCAAGTCTTTAATCCGTAAACATGCAATTTTCCCAAAAAGATGTATAATGTGATAAATATGAAACAAATGTGTAAAACAATGAAAACGAATAAAATGTGTGTGTATGGTTTGAGCTCTAAGTGTAAACACACAAAGTATAAATCTAAACTACTATACCCAAGTAATAGATCTTTAATTAGTTCGTCTTGGTTGCGGATGAAGTGATGATAAATCTTGACTTGAATTGCGACGGTTTTATTCCGTTTTCCTTCCAACCTCCTTTGAATATGATCGTGAAAGCGCAAGACCATCCAACCTTCAACTCAGGATCTTTGTGTAGAATACCTAACAAGCAAACACAAACACTCAACAAACGTTGTTAGGAATTGTTTGTTAATCATCAAAACTAGATTAGACAATAGGCTCATAAACATGAGACCTAATAGATAGTACTTTATAAATGTAACATTGTTTTTTTTGTAGTGCACTTATTTGAAGTTCAATGACACTGCTGATGAAAATCATGAGCCATCACAGCTTCTTAAGTTTCTGATTAATGAATTGAGCGGAAGAGACACTGTCGTTCAAACTATAAATGAGCTCAATGCCACAAGTTTGTTGAAGAACAAATTAATAGAAACATGTGCATGCCTATGACCCAGAGACATGCAACACTGAATGAATCAAATGAATGGAACAAATAACTAGGTCATTGGAATATCATCTATTGAGTGTTTACATAAGAAGGCCACAAAACTTGCATAAATTTGTGGCCAAAGAACAGATCCTCACACTTCTAGACCTTGTATACTAAATTCATGTGAATGTTAAAGATCGCCTAGCAGCCTAATATGTATGGAGTATAGATCATCGACTTAAGTTACATTTGGCTTTTAAGTTGAAGATTGTTGCAATCAAAAGAACTTACATGGCCCCTAACTTGTTACTTCATGTCATTGTACTATATTCTTGATGTGCAGATTCAAAGACTCTGAAAGAGGAAAAACGGGAAGAGTTGTTTGAAAATCTGAAAGTGGATAATTGTATTGGATGGGAAGTTGATGTCATAGACCCAAGGGAGCTGTCAGCTAAGATGTTAAGAAAGTTAGTTTTGTGTGAATAACCAATATCTCTCTAACATCAAATTGGACCTTCTAAATCAAGATTCATGTTTCTTGATGACAGGTTAAAAGTTAACTTGAATGAAATTTCTCATAATTCAGCTATTGGCCTTGTCAGGAGGGTTATTAATATGGGCGTGTTATTAACTGAGGTAAAATCTCTGCTTTTCCTAAATTCACATTTGAACATTTTTCTTTCCCTTTTCATTCACTGACATTCTGTATTCTCATAATTTCTTAACAAGGTGTATGTGGATACTGTTGGAGATGCAGAGAAGTATCAGATTAAGCTATCGGAAATATTTCCAGGTGTGAAATTTGTGGTCTCCAAAAAAGCTGATAGCCTCTATCCAGTAGTTAGTGGAGCAAGCATAGTCGCAAAGGTGAGTATAGTTAAATCTCATAGCCTATGATCTTGTGAAGATTTCTCTGGCTTGTTTAGAAAGCTTAGCTTAAAAAAATAGATTGTCATAGTTTAGAAATCAAATTAATCGGAAAGCGACACAAGTTCTACATGTTACAACATATGTAGGACTTAACTGACAGTTGAAGTTACACTAATTGTGGCCCTTGGAGGCTTTATGGACTGTACACAAGGGATACTTCTTTGATGATACTGCCCCGAACCACCATCTAATATTTTGTTAGTACCAAGGTTTGAAGTATTGGCTCATACATATATGTAAACAATACTCTATTGAGCTTTTGATTCAATCCAGATGAAACCCTCTACTACTGCCAATATGACTAATATTAACTAATGCAAACTGATATTTGCTAATAGCGAGTAAACTATGTGATCCAAGGTTTGAAATACTGATTTCATTTATGAGTATTATATTGATAAAGATTTTTTTTTTTTTTGATGAATAGGACTTTTGAGATTAATTTAACTCATTCCGCGCACTCGTTGTTCCCATCCAAAATTATTAAGACCGACACAAATCTCCTAACATTGATACTGTCAATGGGAAATAAAGATTGCAATGAACCTCAGTTAGTCATGAAGAGTTATTGATTTGCTTCTTTGTTAAGAAAAAGTATTGTTAGAATACACTGATAATGTTGCAAATAACGTGATATGCTTGTATCCTCGTGTGCACATATGCGCACCCTCAAGTTTGATGATAGGGACATTCTAATGTAGGTTACTAGGGACAGGGCTTTGCGTGACTGGGTCCCTGATGAAACTGCTGACAACATGCACACGAACTTTGGTTCTGGATATCCAGGAGGTAGATAATCCTTAGATATGTATATGTATATCTACAGTTTTTTTCCTCATTATTTCTTGTACTTCTGTTCCTTCGTGTTTTTGGTCTTTAGAATCATTTTAGTGTGATGAAATTATTATGAAACTTATGAGCAGATCCCGAGACTAAAGCTTGGTTGGAGCATCACAAGCATTCTTTGTTTGGATTTCCCACATTGGTGCGTTTCAGTTGGGGTACATGCACCCCCTATTTCAAAGATTCTGTTGAGGTTCTTTGGTAAGCTTTTCATCATCAGTTATTGAACATTCATAACAAATTCCTAGCTTGCCTTGGCTTCTAAGACTTCCTTTTCTTTTCTTTTTTTCTTCTAATTAATGGAAACAGTGGTGTATTATCTGCGTCATTATATCTCCCCTTGTTAGTAATACTCCTCATCTGCCTAATGGCAACAATTTGTCACAAACTGCACCAGCTAGGAGAAGGGTTAATTGCAGATATACCCCTTTACTATCGCCAAATTGCAGATAGGCCTCCTCTACCTCTAGTGTTGCAAATAGGCCCATGGATTCTCAACTTTGTTAGTTTCATGTTAAAATTGAGCTTCATACAGTGGAACATATGAGATTCATAAACTGATTTTCTCACTGTAAACTCCATAACAATCATCACATATAACTACTTTAAACGGGAAAACTAACGGAGTTGAGAATCCGAGGGTCTATCAGTAACAATGGAAGTACTGGGGTCTACCTGCAATTTGGCAACGGTGCAGGCGGTCTATCTGCAGTTAACACATAGGAGACGTACCTGCAATTAACACATAGGAGAAGTCGTAAGAGAACCTGCTTCAAAAAGGATATCAGAACTTCAGCGAAGGAGATGACCAGTAACAGAACAATATGAAATAATAAGATACATGTAGTTGATCCCAAAAATGTGGTATGAAGTCTTTGTGTTTATGATCGCCGTCGCCTTTTTACTGACTATCTATAATCGAACTTATTGTTTTCGGAGATAATAAGTAATGGTTATCTTGTGGCTCTAGGGAGGCTGATAAAGAGGATGAAGAAGGGTCAAGAAATGGGAATGGCAAACGGCAGCTGAAACTGTCAAATGTAGGGTTCACCGGGTACAAGAGGAAAACCGAGGATATTGAATCCAGCGGCAAAGGTCGCTGCAAATTCTTCCAAGCCCGTAGGCTTGAGTTGGTCTCGAGCTTTCTTTGATTGTTTTTTTTTAAAAAAAATCCTAGTTGTAGATTGTATTTATTTGCGGCCTGATTGGAAGAAAAGACACCTATGAAAAAAAATTATTTTCATGTGTAATATTCTTATTATTTGTGTTGCACTTATATGGAAGGATGTTTTCTAAAAAAGGCGACAAATTTGCGACAGCATCTAAAGGTTGATTGTTTCTCAACTGCTAACGTTGAAGCCACAATCAAATGATTCATAACTATTCTAACTGCTACAATGCTCTCTAAGGAAATACTCTTTTTATTGTCCAGTTAACTATGCACCATTTATATAGTTATCATAATTAACAAAGCATAATGTTTATTAGTTACATGGTCATTGGAGACGAAGATCTTTTAAAGGTAAAGTGCAGATAACCCCTTAACTTGTAAGTTCACTTAGCACTTATATATTGTCATTTTTAGAAGGATAAATTTGGAGATAAATTGAGGGGTACAAAATGCTAACCAAATAGTCGATGGGTGTAAACTGCTAATGAATATACAAAATTAATCATAAATTAATTTCCAAAGCTAAGTTAATGGTTAATTAATTAATTTTCATGTACAATTTGGTAACTCTATCACTATTGATTATTAAGGGGAAGGTACTTGATAATTAACTGAAAAAATATTTTTACATTAAAACCACATATACTTTTACCCCAATTCAAACATATCACCTTTAAACTTTTTTTAATGCAAATCACATTTACTTCCTAATATGTTTGTAATGTCAAACATTTTTACTGTTCACACACGAAAAATCAGGTGTTCCCATTTTACCCCTTCTTCTTCCTTCCAACCCCTAAGTCTAACCCTAGTCTCCTTCATCCTCCTCTTCTACAAACCCTAGCCCTAACCTTAATCCATGGCAGCGACCTTCCCCAAACCCTAACCCTAATCCTAGTTCCCACTTGGGAAGGAATGAGAGAGGGGGAGGTCAGGGAGGAAGAGGGAGGACGAGAGAGAGGTGGAGGGGAGTTGGGGGAGGAATGAGAGGAAAGATGGGGAGAAGAGGAGGATGATGAGGCTAGGTTAGGGTTTGTGAGGAAGGAGATGAAAAAACAAGAAAATAGTGAGGGTAAAATGGTCATTCCGTGTATTTTCCAGCTGGAAACCGGATTAGATGTGACATTGCAAACATGTTAGCAAGTAAAAGTGGTTTACATTTAAAAAAAAATTTAAAGGTAGTAAGTATCAGTTTGGGTAAAAGTAAAGATGGTTTTGATGTAAAAACAAAAAAAAAGAGTGGAAATATGTAATTTCTGAAATCCTAAGGACAAAAGTGTAATATCCGTCACCCGCGGTCCCAAATAAAAGACCCCCACTCCGATCAAATAAGGGTACAGTCGTCCAACAACTCATAATCCCACCCTTTTCATCTCGACCGTCCAATCCGCAAGCAATAAATCCTACGGTCATCGCGCATTTCCCCAAATTTCAAATTGCTTTATGCCGATCCCGCTCCCATTTCAAACGAACCCCTAAAAAAAAAACAAAAGAACACAGAGGAGAGAGAAAAAGGGGAAATTTTTAGAGAGAGAAACTCCCATTTTATCTCACTAATCTGATCTCGATCCGCCATTAAAGAGCCGCTCCAAGCTTCGCCGTCTCTTCTAAGATGTCGTTTCGCCACGAGAAAGAGAAGGCCGTCAACGTCCAGGTCCTTCTACGTTGCAGGTAACAGCGAAAACCCTGGCCGAAAAAGTTAGGGCTAGGGTTAGGGTTTCGATTTCTGATGAATTTTGGAGGATTGAATGCTCTTTCTTGGGGGTAATTTTCAGGCCGTTCAGCGATGAGGAGCTGCGGAACAACGCGCCGCAAGTGGTGACTTGCAATGATTTCCAGAGGGAAGTGGCGGTGTCTCAGACGATCGCAGGGAAGCAGATTGATAGGATTTTTACATTCGACAAGGTAATTAATAAGTAAATCTAGGGTTTTAGGTTTGATTTGGTGAAAAAAGCATCGAAATTTTCATAGTGGGGCTTTTCTGTCGTTTATACCCTATGAAGTAATCTGAGTAAGTTTATATGAACGATTCGGGGCAAATTAGCAAGCATGAGATCGTTTCTGGATAAGAGTTTACTAAAATGACAAGAAGCTGTTGATTTTTTTTAAACTAGGATTTTAGCCATTTCTTTTCTGGAAAGAAGCGAATTGATAGACCTTACTAGGTTTTGTGAAGGTCCCTGTGTGTCATCCAGGGTTTTCGGGTTTAGTTCGTTACCATTCATTTGTTATATTGAAAATTTGCCCAGTTGTGTCGTTTAAATAATTAGATTAGATGATATTTGTCATGTTATGAACTGGAACCACCACTAGAACAATCATTAAATAAGAAATGTACCTCTTTTCAGATATTTATGTTTGTTCACACTTTCATGGGTGCACAAGAAACTGCAAATGTTGCTCAGAGTAGTGTTTTTTTCACTGAAGGGTTTTATCATGGAAGCCGAAAGTTTGGTATAGGATGATTACCTTTTGGAGAGGGTTTTATCTTCTATAGCTCTTATGGGAATCACAGTGCAAGTGTTTTGTGTATGATACAGAACCAACAGTTTTGAACTAGCACCAGTAAAATCTGTATGAGAAAATTGTAGGCTGCTAGTTTACTTTCATTCTCAATAGCCTGTTAAGTTGCATTTTTTTAACTTTCTTTTTAACAAACCAAAACATTGAATATTTCAGTTACAATTAGATATGAAAGAAGCAGTTAGCAGATTAGTACATTATCTTAAACAACGATTTTAACATGCATTAAATGCTTACAGTGGAATGGAGAACAATATTTTGGATTTCCAGACAAACTAGGCAAGCATGTATCCACAAGGAGAAATGAAATTATATGAATTTTGTAAACTAGTATATCTAAGAACAAGTTACCAGACTTTTTTACTGCTCCAAATTCTTCATGCATGGACTGTGTTTGGGGATCCACATAATAAACTACATGTGATGATTTGCTTCTCTCTTTGTTGAATTCATTGTACACAGGTGTTTGGTCCTTCAGCAAAGCAGAGGGATTTGTATGATCAAGCAGTGATTCCTATTGTAAATGAGGTCTTGGAGGGTTTTAACTGTACAATTTTCGCTTATGGCCAAACGGGTACAGGAAAGACATATACCATGGAAGGTGAATGTAGAAGATCTAAGGTGAGTTCTACCTGTTCTTCAAACATTATTTTTGGTTATTTTGTTTATATCTCATTCATTGGAGGCTCCATGCCCCCTTAATCACAATTGTTTCTGTTTATAATAGGATTAAAATCTAATATGTTGTTACGATAATACTTGCAGAGTGGACCAAATGGTCAATTACCTTCAGATGCAGGCGTTATACCAAGAGCTGTGAAACAGATATTTGACACCCTAGAAAGTCAAAATGCTGAATATAGTGTAAAAGTTACTTTCTTAGAGCTGTATAATGAAGAAATCACTGATTTGCTTGCTCCGGAAGAGATATCTAAAGTTGTTTTGGAGGAAAAGCAGAAAAAGGCATTACCACTTATGGAGGATGGTAAAGGGGGTGTTCTTGTAAGAGGACTCGAGGAAGAGATTGTAACAAGTGCCAATGAAATCTTTTATCTTCTGGAGAGGGGATCAGCAAAGAGACGTACTGCGGAGACTTTATTGAACAAACAATCAAGGTGATTTCGTACCCTTTTCCTTAATGGTTTCCTTTACTCTGAGTTGTTAGGTGTTACTTTATTCTGATTCTGATTATTTCTTGTTGCTTTAGTCGGTCACATTCTCTATTTTCCATTACAATACACATCAAAGAGGCCACCCCAGAAGGAGAAGAACTTATTAAATGCGGGAAGCTAAATCTAGTTGATCTTGCCGGATCAGAGAACATTTGTCGCTCAGGGGCGAGGGAGGTACGCCTACTAGATAACTATACTATTCGATAACTGCACCTAGTGGATTCTCTAGTCGCTATGCTATTTTGTTTGGACTATTAAGTTTGCCTTGCTTGAGACATTTTGTTTAATATTTTTCTCTAAGGGTCGTGCAAGAGAAGCTGGGGAAATAAACAAAAGTCTACTCACGTTGGGACGTGTAATTACTGCTCTTGTGGAACACCTTGGGCACATTCCCTACAGGTTTGTTATCTGCCCCATAAACCTGTTATCTGTGGTTTGGTCACTTCAAATTTATTGGTAAGCTCGTCATTTGAATTCAGTGTTGAAGGTCTATTGATCATGCAGGGACAGCAAGCTTACTCGGTTGCTTCGTGATTCACTAGGAGGAAGGACCAAGACTTGCATAATAGCCACTGTTTCACCATCTGTGCACTGTTTGGAAGAGACCCTTAGTACGTTAGATTACGCTCACAGAGCAAAAAATATAAAGAATCGGCCCGAGGTGCTTTAATTTCTCCATTTCTATATGTTTTCATGATTCTGTCTTTTGGTTGGTAAATAAATGGAATCCAGTTTTAGTTTTGTGGTCTGTTTATTCCGTAAATTGGAGTAGAGATTTTGGCCATGTATTCTCTAGCCTTGCATCATGAAGTTAAGAATTTCTGCATGTCGGCACTTGCTTTTGTTTTTTATGATTCCAATATGGGTAAACTTAGTTTAGAAAGTCTGCTCTTCCATGTCTAACATCATATACGTGCACGCGCACACAAAACACAACATAACACTTAGTTTAGAAAGTCTGCTCTTCCATGTCTAACATCATATACATGCACGCGCACACAAAACACAACATAACACTTAGCTTAGAAAGTCTGCTCTTCCATGTCTAACATCATATACATGCACGCGCACACAAAACACAACATAACACAAACACAGGTTATTGTGCAGTTTACTCAAAAATAAAAAAAATAAAATAAAAAAAATAAAATAAAAGATAGGATAGTACCATGCAGTAAGTTTTTAACATTCTAGTGTAGAGATAATTAAGAAATTTTATGTGGTCATAATTATTGATTCCACATTGTAAAATATTGCCCCTTGAAATGACTCGATTCTCTTGATTGACGTCAACTAACTATTCATCATAGACTTATATTGTAGGTTCTTATTCTTTTTTGTTTTCATTCTTCCCATAATGCTTGTAAGCAATGCTAGTTCACGATCTTGGCTATGCAAGAGTTTGTCATGTCCAGTGCCTTTATTTTTTCACTTGTATGCGCCTGCATTTTACTACTAATCTCTTATTGTTAAATAGAAAAGCTGTTTGTTAGATTGTAATTCATGTCTTTGCTGACTTGAAAATTATACAGTACACATGACACTTGCATGCCTCTAATTACCATATGTATATTAACTCACTTTTTTATGATGCCGTCAGCACTGGTTTTATTTTCTCATAGCAAGATAAGGTTTATGGTTTAAATTTAAGCAACACACATGACCATACTCGTCTTCTATCCTTCTTCCCCCATTTTTTGTTACTATGGATTTTTTCCTTCATCACCAATTACCTGCGCTGATTTTAGGTGAACCAAAAGATGATGAAATCAACTTTGATCAAAGACCTCTATGGGGAAATGGACCGGCTTAAAGCAGGTAGAGCCCCTTGTTAGCTTTGATAGCTCATTCCAGGTGCAGAGTTTTAGCAGGAGAGTTGACTCAATGTTTATTTCTCAGAACTGAATGCTACTCGTGAGAAAAATGGAGTCTACATACCAAAAGAAAGATATTCACAAGAGGAGGCTGAAAGAAAGGTACAACACATATCCGATTCTAATTTTATCTGATGCCCTGAACCTTTGTGCACAAGTGAGTTTGTAGTCTTGTCCCTGTTCAGTCTATATGCACGGTTACCAAAAGGATCCCCACCACTTCGTGTATCTTACATCTAAGTGCTAAGTGCCTTTTGGTCTGTTGTGAAATCTCCACTCCACCCATATTTTGTTAGGAGGCTCGCAACTGATATTCATTAGAGGGTAATTTTTTTTCAAAGTGCCCACAAAGTTATTTTGTTAATGCTTTTTTTTGATTCTTCAAAGGCAATGGCAGAGCAAATTGAGCAAATGGGGGTCTCACTAGAAACCCAACAAAAGGTTAGGTTGCTCCTGCAATGGATATTTCTTCCAACATGAATTTTGGTGTTACTCCTGTATCTGCTCCAGCTGTGCATAATAATTCTTGCATTCTTGCAGCAAATTGAGGATTTACAGGAAAGTAATGACACACAACTGCATCTTGTTGCAGATCTGAGAAAACAACTTGATGCAACAGAGGTGTGTGCTATTATGGTTGTCGTTGTTGTTGTTGTCATTCAGGCCTTATATTTGTTCAATGGACTTTATTCCTTTGTGTTTCTTTATGCAGAAAAGCTTGAACCATACTAGCAAGTTATTAGCTATTGCAAAGGAGGATCTCCAGCAATCCCAATATACCCTGAAAGAGAAAGACTTCATCATATCAGAACAGAAGAAAGCTGGTTTGCAAAAGTCCAGATATTTTTATATATAAGCTTAAAGAGTATTAGTTTTATTTATTTCTATAATTTTGTTGAACAGAAAATGCTTTGGCTCATCAAGCATGTGTTTTGCGGGCAGACTTGGAGAAATCTATTCGTGATAATGCTTCGTTGTTTTCTAAAATAGGTATTGTTTGCATTTGACAACTTACAGGTCTGAGCTTTTTTAAAAATAATAATGAGACTTCGTTTTCCTGATGGATTTGATTCCACAGCCAGAGAAGACCAACTGAATGCTGCAAATAGGTCAACAGTCAATAGTTTTCAGGTTGATCTCACAGATAAAGTTACCTCACTCTGCAAAATTTTAGCTACATCAATGGAGAAACAGAATAAACACCTTCAGTCTGTTGGGGATCTTTGTCAATCTTGTCTAGATTTCCATGACAAGGTAAGTACATTTGCTTATCTTATGTCTGCACCCCTTCGGAGACACTTGTCCATCTATACTTCACTTCATATGCAGGCAGTCTTAGAACTGAAGAAGAAGGTGTCAAACTCAAGGGCACTGTGCATTTCTCATGTAGAAGGAATTCAGAATGCAGTACGCTTGCATAAATCAACAAGCGATGCTGGCCTCGAAGAGATCTCATCTGCTGCTGCTGCCAATTGCTCCTCTCTTCTTCATGTATGTATTAAGGCTTAACTTTTAAACTAATGTTATAGCCCTTACCGGAATTCACCAATTAACTGCTTGTGCATCAGTTGCTAACTGTGGGGGAAGGAGAAACAGATCTTATCTTTAAGAATCTACAAGGTACTTTGTCTATTCATCGAGGAGAGATTGCAAGCTTCACTCAGGAGCTGAGACAGGTTTGTAACTTTTATCATTTCCTGTAATACTTGTTAGTTAAAAAATTATCTTGAAGTTTCTGATTACTCATTCATCAACCATCTTCATGTTAATGGCAGAGGTTTTCTTCTAGTTTGGAGCATACAAAGGAGATGTCCAACTTTATCTTTGAACTTCTTGAAAAGCTGGGTGCAGAATCAAGGAAGCTTCACAGTCACTCGAATCTGGTGCATGAAGCTCAGGCGGCTAGCCTTGCTGATTTCCAGAAGGCTTATGAGGTGTTTTTCACATCTTTGAGGCTTATTTATGTGACTTTGTCGTATAATTTAACTTTGGTGCTATAAACAGGAGGAATCAAGGTCCGAAGCAGAAAAGCTTATAGCAGATTTGACGAGTCTAGTGTCCAGTCACATGCACCGACAAAAAGAACTGGTCTGTCCTATCATATATGCTTGCTTTCTTATGATCTTCAGCAAGCCCACTCATTACTGAGCTTTCCAGGTCAATGGAAGACTCACTGCATTTAGGGATTCTGCTTTGGAGAACAAGACGGTTTTTGATGAGCATGTATCATCTGTCAATGGCATGACAACTAATGCCAAGAGGAAATGGCAAGAATTTTCCATGAAAGCACAGCATGATTCCGAAGATGGTTCCAACTTCTCTGCAGCAAAGCATTGTCGTATGGAACTTGTTCTTCAAGAATGGTTTGTTCTGAGGCCCAACTTTGTCCTTTCCTACTTCTATTGTGATATTTATGCAAATTTGTTTTTCGCTTATTGCAACCTCCTGTGATCTTAACTTATCACAGTGAAAACACTGTTAATGCTGCCTGCCAACAGTGGAAGAAGATACATGCATCTGTTAATGAGATGAGCAGTAAGCATGTCGTCGACATGGATGCACTTATTCGGTTAGTAGAGTTTGAATGCATTTATCCATATTTTTTTTACTCTAATATATATGATGGTAGGTTACTGATACTTTTTGTTCGTAGAAACGCCATTGAGAGTAATGAGCAACATGATTCTGAGGTTGCATCAGCACGAAGTATTGCTGAGGAGGATGCATGTAAGAATAGCAAAGATATTCAACATCATTTAGAGAGTGAGTTTCCCTTCATCATCTTGAATTTCTCTACTGTGAACAATAAGCACCTGATGTGGGGTCATTTGTTTAATCTAAGATCAGGATAAAATATGAACCTTGATTAGTTTAAGTGTGGACAGTTAATCTAAATTGTGGATTGTGTATACCAAACCTCGTAGCATTAGTAGCCACTAACCTGGAAGTTCGAACATCCAACCTTGCACCGTTTGAGACATCGGACTTCTGAATTATTTTTGAGAACTGGGTATTTCTGTATCGCTGGTTTCAACGTATCTTGCAATTAAGTCAGCCTCCTATTTCTATTTTGAGGTTAACATTTCTCTATCGTCAGCTTATGAGGAGTATACTTCTTTGACATACCAAACATTATTTTTTTGTTTAGGTATAATGGAATACGACAAGGAATCGAATAAAGGAACTTTGACAGAAATAGAAATCCACGCTGAGACTCTGCAGCAGCTGCAGGAGGATCATAGGAGCTGGGCCTCTGATGTCAACGAGTACGCAGAGAATACCTTCCAAAATACATACAAGGTAAGCCAATTGCTATATTTCTTTGAGGCTAAACAAACTACGATGGGAAAATTTCTCATATACCTCAGACAGTAGTATAAGTTGGCATGTGATATACTACTGGCTTACTTTGGCCATCTTGATGTTATTTACTTTAAGATAAATCTTTGGGGAGGGAAAAAAAATCTGACATTTAATTGTAAATCATGATCAAGTTTACATTCGATTAAAAAGCAACCAACTTTTCGGTCATACATGCTGATGTGGTTGAAAATAATTAAAGGGGACTTTTGTCAGAGATGTTGATGGCTTAGAGTTGGTAGTTTTATTAATTAAAAGTAAACAAAATTGTTATCTTGTAATAAAATTTTAAAGAATGCTTGTTTTTTGCCTTCAAAAATTGTCCTTTATCTAACTGCACTCGCATCTTCTCCCTCTTAATTGGTAGGCATAAATTTTAGACATTTAACAATGTTTATAACTTCATCAGGATAATTTTGCGATAACACGTTGTATTTTTCCTTTAGATTCATAGATTTGTGAAAGTTACCCATCAGTAAATATTGTGAACCTTCCGCAAATCTAAACTTCACGCCATACCTTATATTGATCAGGATTATGAGCCTAGCGGTGAGACACCGTTGCGGTCTGAGCCCAACGTGCCAAGCAAGGGTACCATCGAGTCGCTTCGAGCAATGCCAATGGATACTCTTCTAGAGGAGTTTAGGGAAAACAACCCTTACGAATCGTCGAAGGAGAAGCCCTCGCAGATACCAAGATCGCCCCTCATTCAACTGAACTGATTGGTTTCATAACACAAGCTATTCTTGTGTAGTTGTTGTGTGATGTATTATTGTTATTATTATTTACAGTGTTTGCTAGTGTGAGAGGGGAGCTTTCTTAGGTCCTCGTATTCAAATTTTTTTGCCAATGTATCGCATAGATGCAAGAGTAGCGGATGGGTAAACATTCTTCCTGATCTATGTTATGTACATAATATAGACTGATTGTAGTTTCTTGATTCCCAAATCTCTGATCTATGTTATGTACATAATATAGACTGGTTGTAGTTTCTTGATTCCCAAATCTTAGTTGAGTTTAGAATTGTTTCTCGAATGGACTGTCATCTCATTTCCATTTCCCCTTAAATAGTATTACATATAATTTTATAGGTAGGGAATTGTTTTGTGCGATGGATACAAATTACGTACTAGTTTACGAGAGGGGATTTGGATTATCTGAAATCATTTGATTCAAAGTCTAGAATAGTTACTGTTATAATTTGTGGTAGCCACAAAAACACCATTTACGGACAGAAAATACATTATGCTAAACTTCTTGCTCTATTTACACGTTAGACAGTAAAATTCAATGCCGAAATGGAGAAGGACGGTTACAAATGCTTAATATTTTCCTTCTTAATATTTTATTTATTAGCTAAACAAAAAAAAATCAAATAAAATAAGAAGCACTATTTTCACTACTTTAACAAAAGGTTAACATATATATAAACAATATCGAGGAACTTAATAACAAACATAAACATAAAATTTTGTGCTTAATGATTCTCATTCAATCATTTAAATGAGAAACTACATTCACTTGGTTTAAGAGTAGATAGAAATGAACCGTTCCTTTATTATATACATTATTTTCATTACTTCTTACTTCATAAATTAAAAATTCTCTTCTTTGATCTATTTTCTACTCATGATTCTTCGATCTACTTTCCGATAATACTTCTGTCAGACCAAACGGACCCTTGATGTCGAGAGAAGCGTTCAAGACCTGATGCCTTAAAAGAGAATTTGAACTAGAATAAGGCAAATACTGGAATTTTAACGCTTGTGTCTAAAATATACAAAAGAGCGTTATCAGCAAAATAAACATCACCCACCCACCATCAGACAAGAAAAAAAAACATACACAGCCATCAGATGTAAAAGTTTTATCTTACTAACCCATAATCTCTGCAAATAAAATGTAATATAAAACTCAAAAGACCAAAAGAGCTAATATAATCTGATAATACAAGCAAAAGTTATTGTTCAACATCACTGGAAAAACAGCAGTTACTTTGTTATGCAAAAGGCATATAACAGGTGAACTAAAGCAGCAGTAACAGACTGAAAAAAAGGCAAACAAGCAGATAATTAGTCTACTTGATCTTCTTCTTGGGCCTCAACTGCAAAACATCAAGAAAATTTCTAGTTAATTAATATGCGCAGAAAAAAATCATAAGTTATTTGAACCATAACACAAATCTTTCCAAGCATTCAAATTTACCTGGTTGCTGTGACCACACTTCTTCTTTCGGCAGTTAACAGCCCTGGGATGAAGCCTTGCATAGCACCTAGAATACCCAAAAGTAAATAAATAAAATATACATTCATAGTTAGTTTAAAAATCAATAAATATTTCTTTCTGCCTAATTGTATTAGTTAAAATCTTTAATAAAGCATTGCCAACAAAAATAAAATATAGACAAAAGGAACACCAACTACAGAATATCTGTCATTCTTATGCTACAAAACTTCAACCATTTAAACAAGTACTGCGATAAATTTGAGAAGACAAGGCAGATCAAGTTTATTATACACAATGATTAGATTTGAAGAAACAATATCTAATTATGTTATTATTGACCAATATTTTAATAGGCAATGAAAATGAGTTGATAAAGAAAGAACCAATGGCAGCAATTTTTACCAAGAATCATTTACCTTAAAAATATTGGCAGAATTACGAACTGTTAGATTTGTCCCTTAATACCATGTGTTTTCTATCATTCTAAAAATCCCAGAAAGATGCACTTATATAGGGAAATATGACCGGGAAAAGAACCAATTTGAAGGGAACACTAGTGATAAATTCATGCAAAGGAACCATTGACCGTGCATCAAGTAACATTGGACAAAAAGCTAAGCATTTCATCACTACAGTGATGCAAATTTGTCAGAGCAGAATATTTTCCTTATTTAAGAGTGGGGAAAAATTGGTACTATAAATTTAATAAATAGATGGTTGATAGCCATGAAAGATTAGGTTCCGAAAACCAAAAACATATATGGAAAACTATGTCCTCAACTTCCAGATAGTGTTTTTTCACACTAGTCGAAATCGGAACTCCCAAATAAAATCCTCACAGTCAAAATAGCAGCAAGCTGTTACTAATCCCGAGGATTTACACGAGGAAGATCATATACCAACAAAGAAAAACACCCACAAATAGGAAAATGAGACGGCTCTGAAGAAATACTCTCCAAAACCTGGACATTATTGTTGCATGGCTATGACTCAAAACGCTTCCACTAAATAGGAAGGCGATCTTAAGGGCCTTGCTTGAATTCAGATACTCAAAACCTTTGCATAGAAAAGAAATTCATTATTGTGGAACTAACAGTAGGCACCATACTACATGATGATCACTCAGACCAATGAATTTGAAAAGTCAAGAAGGCAGAAAATAATCTATGACACAAACAAAAAATAAAACTTCAGGCAATACAAGCAAAAATAAAGGAATTATGGACAAGTACAATAAAAACTTAAATAAAACAAAAACTAAGATAAATTGGCTGCTAGGTAGAAAGAGGAACCTGCCTTTAATAGAGCTTGATGGAGAAAGAACTCCATTAGCTAAGAATAAAATCATTGCCTTTTTAGCACAAAATGATTATTCAAAAAAAGTAAATTTTCTTAAAAGTTAAAAACAGTAAATGAAAAATAGCATGTCCTCAGAGAAGAGGAGAGCAATGATAAGGGTACAATGAAACATCTGACAACAAGATAGCAAGAAGCCCAATTAACATTTGAAGTCAGTATAAGAACCCTGTTTAAGCCCAAAATGGAATTATATCTAGCAAACACTTCCACCAGCAAAGATCCCAAAACTATAATGTTCATGTAAAAGCATTCTAGTTCCACCATTGGTTCCCTCACACTCAGGAAAAGTATTATGTGTGGTTACATAATTTACTTCATTATTATAACAGCAAGCAAAAAATCATGTAATGCATCATCATTCAAAGACAAAAAGAATCATCATGTTAAGTGCTTGTCTTTTAATTGTCAATAACCATGTCATTTTAATTCTTATTGTGAATTTAAACCATTTCAAATCAAATTTGTTTTGACCATTAACAATTTTTTAAATTTAGTTTTTAATTACTTACGCGTGCATCCAAAACCTAGTGCTCAAAACCAAGCTTAGATGAACAACAGAACCGTGCACAAATTTATAGTAACCTAGTGATCAAAACTAAGCATAGGCGAACAACAGGACCGTGCACAAATTTACAGTAAAAATGATATTATTATAACATTTAAAAGACCAATAAGATGTAAAACCTATGAAAATCAGCTGCAACTAAAGAAATGCAGATGATAAAGTTAAAGGTATAGTTACTTTTCGGGCCCATGGCAATTTCTTAGGCACGATTAAAGCCCAGAAAAACTAAAACCAATAGTTCCCAAACCCAATTCAAAATAAATCTAAATTAAAATAGATATTTATAAATAGCCAACAAAGACTAAAAAAAATGCTTACTTCCTGCAGATCATCTTATCTTGATTATACTTCCTCGCAAGAGCCATAAGAGAGGGCTCAATGATGCCACCCCTCAGCCTCAGCACCAAATGCAATGTGGACTCTACAAAATTTTCAAAACAAAAACAAATTCAATACACAAAACCCAAAAATCGCATATATCTAGTCCAAACACCAACGCATAAATCATGGGTTTTCTTTAGCCTATATACCCTCCAAATCAACCATATTTGCAGATTTACCCCCCAATCCTAATCCAGATATTCG
This sequence comes from Asparagus officinalis, assembly GCF_001876935.1. NCBI lineage: Eukaryota > Viridiplantae > Streptophyta > Magnoliopsida > Asparagales > Asparagaceae > Asparagus > Asparagus officinalis. Next base: position 69,299,077 of record NC_033803.1, on the reverse strand, counting down.
CAAAATGTAGACACACGTTGAGTTAAACTCGGCGCGGTCAACATTACATAAACTCCAACAAAGAAACGAACTTTAACGCACAAAAACCCTAAAAATGTAAAATTTACAATTCCAAACACAAAAGATTGCAATCTCACCCTTCTGGATGTTGTAATCAGCGAGAGTCCTCCCATCCTCGAGCTGCTTCCCTGCAAAGATGAGCCTCTGCTGATCCGGAGGGATCCCTGCACAGAATCAGGGTTTTCAGCGGCAATCGCAACTAAAGAACGCAACTTTTTTTTGAAGAAATTCAAGGGAAAAATACCTTCTTTGTCCTGGATCTTGGCCTTGACGTTGTCGATGGTGTCGCTGCTCTCGACCTCGAGAGTGATGGTCTTCCCAGTTAGGGTTTTGACGAAGATCTGCATCTTGGCGGTGGTCCTGAAACCCTAGGAGAAAATAATGGAATGGAGTTAGAAATTTATAGGGTGGAGGGTTTTTGGGGGGGGGGTTTTTTTTTTTTTTTTTTTTTTTTTTTTTTGGTGACGGCATCGTTGCTGGGCTGCAAAGTGTTTGTTCTTTGGGCCGCAGGCAGAGTTTATGTGATGGCCTGTTAAATAGTAAGGCTTATTATTAAGGGTTAAACGTGAATAGACTCTAGAGTGATTTATTTTACTATTAAACCATAAAAAAAAATTGAGGGGGCTTATAGACCCGATATATATATATATATATATATATATTTACCCTTTATTATCATACTCCCTTTAAAAGCACGAGTTCAGAAAATCTTTTTTAGACAAATATACCCCTTTATAGTTTGAACTACCTTATCTATAATCAAATTCTAATTTTCAATGGTCAATATTACCCTTCACTATTTTGAATATTTTATTTATATCTTAATCTATCCTAATCATAATCATATCTTATCCTAATCCTATGTGAACCATGTTTAGCTTAACAATTTAAAAAAACTAATATTAATAAAATATATAAAACATAAAAATGATATTAGTTTGTTAAGATAAAGAAATTACAAGTAGATAACATATTATAATACATGAAGTATTGCAAAAAAACCATAAAAAGTTTTAAAATTACAGAAAAGACCCTGAAAAGTTCAAAATTATAAAACTCATCCAAATGTCTCAAAACTTAAAATAAAAAACATGAAATTAAAAAATTAACATCAGTTTGCAAAGAATTTAAAATTTACAATTAACACCTCAATGTCTCAAAAATTATAGAAACACCCTCAAAAGTTTAAATTACAGACAAGCACATTAAAATTCTAAAATTTTAAAACTTACAAACAACACAGATGAATTCAAGAGATTACCATGATACACCTAAAATTTTTGACATTTAAATTTAAATTTTTTAATTAACACCATCAATATCTCAAAAATTATAGAAACACCTTCAAAAGTTCAAATTATAAAAAGCCACCCTAAAATTCTAAAATTTGTAAATAAAATAAGATGAATTCAAGATATTACCCTTAGACACCTAAAAAATTAAAATTTACCAAAATTAACCTCAAAATTTTTAAAAAACTCCTTCAAAATTTAAAAATCGTAAAAAAAAACTCTAAATTTTTAACTAGCACACATCAAATTCGTTGATTGGTAGACCGCTGAAATTTAATATTTTTCAAAATTAATCTATAGTTTTAATAATTGCAAAAGACACCCTTAAAATTTTAGAGTTACAAGAAATATACTAACATTTAAAAAATTACCACCAACACATGAAACATAGAATTTACAACTACCAAACTTAAAAGTAAATTTTTTAAAAACTCTTTCAAAATTTTAAAAATTATAAATCACACCCTCAAAGTTCAAAACCACAAAAATGGGCTAAAATTTTAAAACTTGGCAAAGAAAAGTGTAATTGTTTGGTATTTTTCATATATATATATATTAAAATTTCTAATTTAGGGATTTACTATCCATTTTCAGCATCTAAGAATAGTCTAAGTTGATACTGGTAAACAAAAACAATAAGAATTGATTAAAAACATCCGGTTAATGGATAAAATTTTTAAAAATATTATAGATTAAAAATTATCGGCACTATATAAATTAAAGTAATTTCATATAATTTTAGTAATAAGTTGGGGTAGCCAAAATACATTCGTAACATTAATTGATAGATGTTTAAATCCATAGAAATGATAAAACACTATAATATTATACCTTAGCATTAATTGATTTTAATTTAGAAACTTTAATCTTTGACGTTAATAATATTTATAGGGTAAAAGAATACAAGGAATTACATATGGAGAAACTATTAGAATATTTAGAGATAACTTTAAAAGAATTGAGTTATTTCCATTGCAAATGGGAAAGTGATGGAAATAAATCTAAAATTCAGAAAACGTCAATGAATCACTTGAATTGGCATTAACATAAGACATATCTATTAATGAAGCACTGAATGAGTTACATTAAAAAATAATTTAATAACTTTATCCTAATCAAAGAAAAAATCTCCATGGAAGACATAAGAAAAATTAGTAAGTATTCATAAATTCCATACTGTGTTCTTCAAATTAAATATTAATATTATAATCTAAGAGAAATTAGTAATGAATAATGCAGGTATTTATTTTAGATCTTTATGAAAAATGATAAGGATAGAGCAAAGGTAATATTATTGAAATAACAGAAATTCTTATTGGATGCACATCAGAAGAATTCATTTTAGAGGAAAATAAAGAGATAGCTTCTAATTTATTTAAGTAATAAATTAGGAACACAAAGAATTTTATATATATGAAATTAATATTTATTCTCATTGAAATAGAAAAAAAAATCAAAGTCTATATTTTGAGCAGTTTGTGTTGAACATCATAAGTACATTTGACTTCTTTGTAAAGTTAAATGAGATGATAAAAAATTAACGAGCCTAGGAAAGATAATAGCATAAAAAATACAAAATTAGCCTGATGTCACAATTGATGTAGATGATGAAGACAATACTCTAGAATTGTCCGAGAAATGATAAATGATAAACCTGAAGAAGGATTGATCTTAACTCAATAAAAAATAAAATAGAAGAAATAAAAACAATATTTTATGAATATTTTATAGAATAGTTTAATTATTTTGAGTGAAATTAGGAATCTTTAGAAGGGAGTTTCATGAATTTTTTTCAGTACTTTTATATTCTTATGTGGATGTTTTTATCATATAAAAGTATACTAGAGTTAGCATTAATCTTTAATTTATATTTTTTTATGAAGTCTATCAATGATTAGGAATAAACTTCATATTCTCTTTTGCATCGTTTTAACATACTTTAAATCAATCATTTTGCCATATTGGTTTTAAATATTCACCTTCCTTGTATAACACTATTTTAATATTTTTCACTTTGCAATGCTATACTTTCTCAAATAAAGCTTAGTTTCATATCGGTCAAAAATAATATGAAAATTCAAATTATTTTTAAATTATATTTGTTTTTTGTCAATTCAAATATCAACATGAAAATTTAAATTGGGTGTATCCCATTTAAACAAACATAAAAAAATAATCGGGATGTAAGAGTTTAAAGAAAAAAATGAGCACAAACTGCCAAAAATACTTAATCATGGTATTAAATCACGTGCATTGCACGTGTGTAAAAACTAGTCAATGATAAAAGCACATGTTGACTTTCGTGTCAGCTTCACATAGTTATGTCCCCGGAAACGTAGCCCCTGAACGCGGGGGGAAAAATATCATAGAGATGCGAGGACTCTTTATTAAAAAAAGGTATATGCGGAAACTGAGTTGCACATACATTTATATTTTGTTTGAAATGATCGATATTCTACCTGTTAATACTAATTTTATTGTTCGTACGTACTTGCTTTTACCCATACCGTGTTGAGGCAATTTCCAGGAGCCCAAAGGTCAAGTACATCTTTGTCCAGGAGCAATAATCGGAGTCATATCATCCACTTGGCACAATAATCCAAGCAAGATCCTCCAACATATCTCCCGCGCGCCATCTTTGATCAGCGTCTCTAATGCAATCAATGCTAGAAGTTGCCCTTCGTGAGATAGAGATTATCCTCATGCGTCTCGGCCAGAAACACCATGCATGTCACATCGATCGTAATTAGGTAAACAAACATCAGCCCGATTCTCTGATCGTAATTAGGTGGTGTAACCAAATTATCAAGGTCCTATACATTCTAAAATTAATTAAAGAAATCATTTTTGATAATGTTGTTAGTTAGTACTTGTTAAAAAGCGAACCTTGAGATGGATACCGGTGAGGTCAATTAATCAGCAGTCATTTAAGTCTTAATACATCCTCTATACTCTCTATTTTCAGCCTAAAGCAACAGATAGATCGAGGCTAGCAGAAATTAGCTCCCAATCTTAGGATCGGCTAATTTTTTTTAAATTTTGGGGTGTTTATGAGGAATGCTCCAGAAATTATTGATTATTAATTCTTTCTTTTTTTTGGTAATTGAAAATATTTCACTTACCATGAGCGATATTTGCAGACCGCTACCCAGACATTCCTGGGGGTGTATACAAGAATGGACTACAGAAAAATGTCAAAGCACTTTAAGAACTTACTTGCTTACTTCAAATATGTACATCAAAGTATGGTAAGGCATATGTGAATGAAATGCTCTACAAAGGATCTCTCTCATAATATATCGTTAATAATCCTCTCAAAAGGCATCTCCTTTCTTGCAAATGCCCACCGATTCCTCTCCATCTATGCATGATATACACATGCAGCTAAGAAAGCACAGAAAACTTTCTTACAAATTGATTTGCCTAAACAACCAAATCACTTCATCTTGCCAGTCATGTATTAACATCACTCCAAGCCATGATTCCCAGCGACGTCCTCTTTGAAAAATCACATTTGAAGAGCAGATGATCCAATTCTTTAGGGCCCTGTTGACAAAAATTACAAATATGTGGACAATCAATGTCCAGCCTTAATACTCTCTTGTGTTAATAACCTGGCTCTCATCACAAGCCACCCTATGAAATGGCACATTTAAAGAGGTCCAAACAAGAGGGGACCAAAAGCAGTCTCTGGCATCAGTGCATGATATATCAAGGAGATACTAATTAAGTATGCTACCAACACAATATGTTGCCATTTTTCGCACACTTGCAGCAATCCCACTGAACTGCAATATAAACCAATCTCTCACCTTCAACACCCTTTTCCTTTGCCAAGAATCAGCTGCTTTGCAACAGACCTCCCTTATGATACAGTGCTTAAGATTAGGTTCATGTAACCATTTAATCCACAAAGTCTTCTTATTTAGGTGAATCTCCCAAATAACTTTAGCAATTGAAGTTATACTCCACCCTTCTGCCCCATATAACCCCAAGCCACCACATCTTTTAAATTTACGAGCATCCTTCAACGCTATACAGGTCATTTTATGCTTCTCATCTTTTACTCCCAAAGAAACTTCCTACAGGCAACGTCAATACCTATGAGAATAACGTTGTTATGAGAGCCAGTATATTAGCAGAACAACAACGGGCTAATGTATGCTAGAAGCCTGTTGTTGTTGTTGCGGCCATGTTGACGGTAATGAGTCCTAAGTATAATTTAGTCATGAATCATATCCGGATAAATCTTCCTAATGTGAGGAGATAACATGAAACCGGTTAAATTTTAGTTGGCATTTGTTTAACCTTAAAAGTAGAAACTAAAATTTTCATTATATTGCATTTTTATAGTAGTTTGAATGATTTTATCTATTTCAGCATATTGTTGAAATAATAGCTTGTATTTTGCATTATATTATTTGAAATATTTTCTAAATCAACCTGCATATACCATCTATTAGATTAGCTATTTATTTGAGACTACTTGATAGTATATTGGAGTATCCCAAAGCTCATTTTTTAAGTTATTGTGGATAGACCACCTGTTGCCAAATTTAACTTACTAACCCTATGGTTTTGTTGTTGCAGATAAACCGCCTGAAATAGTTCTATGCTGCAGATAGACCCAATGAAAGGAAATATATTGTTGTAGATAGACTCCTTGAAGCGGGTAAAAGATTCACTTAGGGGGTTTATCTGCTACCATAGAATTATAGAGGTAGTAATTCTATTTGGCAATAGTATAGAGGGTCTATCTGCTACTAACCCTATTTATTTTCAAATTAGCTATCCTTTAGCTTGAGGTGCTGAAACTTTGCACGCTATATTTTGTATAATCCTTCAGTTGTTTCCTAGCCTTAAAAAGATAGTCTTACTCTCAATGATAACATTGTTGTTCAAGCAGAGCTGTCACCCTTATACATTGATCTCCAAGGCATGGTGAACGGTGCAATAGAGACATGCAGAGGTGAGCGTAGTTTTACGATATCAAAGAGACTAAAAGTTGGTCCAAAATTAACAAATTGAGTGGTTATCCGGCGCTTGTTAGCAGGATTCGTTTCTGCTAACTTGCGCTCCCACTGAGATTGAGATGGCGAAAACTAGAAAAAATCATGGGAAAAAATTGCTAAAGTTTGGATTTAGTGCTTCAAATCCGAATTCATCTTCTTCGATTGATCAAGAAACGGGATCGATTGAGGAAGGTGATGATTTCTTGAATATAATGGGATCTACGGGGCCAAAGGGAGAAAAGAAAAAGAGGATTATGGATGAAATTCTGAATGATTCAAACTCAAGATCTTGTCGGAATCTTCCTCTGGAGATTGGAGTTTGTCAGATCAATAAATTCTCCCAACCTGAAATTGATTCTGCTCCTCTGGAGATTGGAGTTTGTCAGCTCAGTGAATCCTCTCTAGCTGGTGTTGTTCGAAATTGATTCTGCTCCTCTGGAGATTGGAGTTTGTCAGCTCAGTGAATCCTCTCTAGCTGGTGTTGTTCGCTCTAATTCTGCTCCTCAGGTGACTGGGAGTTTGTCAGCTCAGTGAATCCTCTCTAGCTGGTGTTGTTCGCTCTAATTCTGCTCCTCAGGTGACTGGAGGTTATCAGATTAGCGAATCTGCCCTAGCTGGTGATGTTGATTCCGTTGTTAAGGTGATCAGAGGCGAATCATCTCAGTCAGGAGTTCAGAAGATCATCTGTGATACTCTAGGCTCTCTTTCATATGCTGGTAAATCTGGTAAGGTTTCTTGGGTCGATGAGGTTGATTTTGTTGTTGATTCATCTCATCAACTACAAAATTTGAATTCGGCTGGATCATATACGAGAATTCAAGCCTTCATTAATGTTCATTGATCAAAAATCTTTAAGCAAAACGTTTTGACTGATTGAAGTAGAATAAACCCTGGTCTTGGTCTGGATCATATACGAGAATTCAAGCCTTCATTAATGTTCATTGGTCAAAAATCTTTAGGATTGCCCAGTGGCTCAAGTCAGCATCACTTCAAAAAAAAATTCCAAGAATCTGAAAGCAGAAAGAAAAGGACATTAAAGAAATGAATCTCTTAAGTTCCAAGTAAAACGTTTTGACTGTAAGTATTGTGTGGGCCCAAATCATGTACTTGAGCTTTAGCCATATCTATTTACCCTTAAAAAGAGGGAGTTTATGAAAAACTTTACCCTTCCCAAAATAGCCTTCCACCAAATTTAATTATCAAACATATCCTGAATTCATAAACCACTTTACCCTTTCATCAGTTACGCCTATATTCCTCCTCCTTTCAATTCATCGATTACGTACCCTCCTCCGATCTTCCTTTACCTCCACCAACTTTTAAAGATGAATTCAATTCACCAGTTCATCCGTTACTCATCTTCTCAGCCCATCTTCTCAGTTCTTAAGTTACACAGTCCTACGATCTTAAGCCATCAATTTCCAAAGATGATTGTTATTGCCCTAATCATCAACGCTGCGCCTCCGCCATCATCTCCTCAGTTGTCAGAATTTTGGCATCGGTTAAGACTGATTTTACTTTTTTCTCTTCATTCCTCTCATTTTGTTCTAATTTTAAAGAAAAATTTCATTTAATTTTGTTCTAATTAGCTATCATATAATTTTGTTCTAATTCAGCAATAGGTCAAGGATTGTCCGAATTAGGGCTTGCTTCAAGTCTTCATCTTGCTCCTGTGTCAGTTTCATCATGTAAAAATTCAATTGTTATATTTTGTGAAATTATGGTTTCTGTCCTTTTAGTTACTTTTGATGAATTAGTTTTTTTTTTGAGCTGAATTGAGAAAATTAGGGGTGGAGGATTTTGTTAGATAGTATTTGCAGACACAAGTGGGGAAAGTTGAGTGAGTTAGGGAGGGCTAGATTTTTTTCTAACTGTATCAGTTTTGTTCTCACATCTAAATTCCACGACATAATTTACATGTACAATAATATTGCGTGTGTGGGTGTATTTTTGTTTGCGTATTCATGTTCTTTTGCTTGTGCAATAAGGAGATAATGTTGATAGACTGAACAAAAACACACAATTTTGTAATATGGGACATAAGCCTGCATAAGCCTGATAATTGTATCGGTGCAGCCTCATAATCAGGTATGCAGGCGCATAACCTGCATAAGCCTGATTGTGCAAGCAATATGGGACAGCATCTATTTTCTTTCCATTAGTTTCCCCTCATTTTTTTCATTCTTGACTGATTTGACATTGAGCCCTGCCTTACGTTGGACCTGCTTTCTGTGACTAGGATGATTTAACATTGATTCAGTGCATTGTCTTCCCTACATGCAATAGTACAAATGAAACTCCACTTTTACTAGCATTATTTTGTATTTTGTATTAATTTTTGTGTTTAAATAACGGAGAGTAATCCTATGAAGTATTTTGCAGTTTATTATCGACAACAAAGTGCTTCATTGCCTTCTTCAACTACTCACGCATAATTACAAAAAGAGCATTAAAAAAGAAGCTTACTGGACGCTCTCAAATATTACCGCTGGAACTAGAACTCAGATCCAGGTAATACATTCTCTCCCAGTCCTTTCTCTTAATGGTCCCATGCTGAGATTCTTGCTGGAAGCCTGTAATTATACAGATTACACAATCTCTTTTCTTCATTAATTGACATTTCCCATAATGCATCATTCTCTCAAGGATAAAGTGACACAGAATCGATGGAGACGGTTGTTGTTATGTTATTCCAGAGAAGGATTGTAATTTAAAATTTTAAGATATGCGATGTATATGTTGTTTGCTATAAACCAGCGTTGTGTTTACTATATATATTGCTAACATATGTGTTATATAAAGGTATCTATATTAATACAAACTAAAATGGATCATTATGTATACAATGGTTAGGCTCGATTAGTGGATCATAGCATTGACGAGCACAATCCTTCTTGGATTCCAGGTTCCTTAAGTTTATAATTTGTACATTTAAACTTAAAATTTGTGCAATTATATTTACTCACTAAACTGTAGACATGAACATTTATACCACGAAGCAGTATCACCTCGGACACACATTAAACATGATACTTCTACTTTGTTTTTATTTTTCTATCTTATTTTTTGAATTTGATTGATTTGATGTGCTTATGTGTATTATCTTCCTGCATCTATGTGTTTAATGCCCATATTCCTGCAACATAGGATACTAACACAAGGCTTTGCTGCATTCAAAGGCTGTCATTCTACTAACAAGAAACTAATTCGTAGCAAATTGAGGCATGGAAAGAAGGAAACTGCAACTTTGAGGTTCATCAGCCAGAGGAGACAAATCAACAACATTTGGCAATGATTTAAAATATAGATTATTCTAACTCCATGGGTATGTAAAGGCAAAATAGAAAAAAATACCGCAGTAAACAAATCAAATTTCATAATATAGTTCTGATTCGCAACCCAAATTGCGCCAGGTATAGGATGGTACATCTTTAAGCTTATGTCATCCAATGGCAGTATGATAGATATATTATATATTGCTCATACCTGATAGCCTCTTTTTGGGCTAAGGAAACGATTAGTAGTAGGTAGACTTGAAATACCCACAATTTGTCTGCAAGAAGTTCTTCACAGTTTGTTTTCTGGATTTTTCATATACTTACAGGCAGCTATAATCTTGCTATAATATATGTACTGGTCAGTGCAGATAATATACTATGTACTGTACACCCTTCAAAATATGAGCTTTAAGTTGTGATTTCATAGAAATCCCATAATAACAAAGTGGCGAGTTCTTAAGCAAATTGAATTATTTGAAGGGATTTCAAAATATGAGTTTTAAGTTTCCAGAGAGAGGTAGTCAGATTATATATTTATATTAAAGAAAATAGAATATAGTTACATAACCTTTCAATGTGTGACTAAACAAATAGAATACAACTACATGTTTTAGGAGGCCTTAAGTTTTACATAACCTTTCAATGTGTGACTAAACAAATAGAATACAACTACATGTTTTAGGAGGCCTTAAGTTGTTCAAAGTCATGCCATCCAAGGATCTCAATACAACTACATGTTTTAGGAGGCCTTAAGTTGTTCAAAGTCATGCCATCCAAGGATCTCCAGTTGTTTGTGAGCTTTTATTCATTTATTTCATTGCAATATCATATTCTATTGGATAGTCTAACCCTGAAGCAGAAAGTGTAACTAACATTTGTTGAATTTGACTTCTGCAAGATCATGGTTGCTTCATTAACAGTCACTAATACAAACATGAACCATCTATATTTTGAAGCCTTTAAATTAGAGGATTCAGGATTTTGTGGTACAATACTACAGAAGAATATGAATTTGAAGCAAACAGGCACATGAACTTCAAATAAATGAATCATTTTCTTTAATAAAAGTATCTAAATACATTCCTTTACACTGGACAAGGAAATAGAAAATAAAACGTAAATACTAGAGAAATAAAGAAATAATATGAAGTGCATACTCATATACAAAAAACAAACAGCAGATCCTTTTTCCCCAAATACTAGAGAAGATATGTTTGCTTTGTTTCCTGATAGAATCCCATTAGACTCAAATACTCCCAAATCTTCTTAATTTTCTTTACTTGTTTTAATGCACACATTATACCGTTTCTAAAGTTTTATTTGTGGATGTTAATAAATAATTTTAAAATTGATGAGTGAAAAATTAATTGACCTTCAAATATTTAAACTCTTGTAGTTTTTCAATATGCATCACCTTTATTTCTTTATTAAAACTTCTTGACAGATTTCTCCTTCTTGTGTAGGGCCTTCCTCTCGGCTTCATGTCCTCGTAAAGGAGTTGTTATTGGACAATGACCCTGAGAAGATCGTCATCTGTATAGAAGTCCGCTCTTTCTTCTCCTTTATGAATGCTATGCTTGGCAAACTCTTCCACGACGGACTTTCCCATTGACCTTCAAATATTTAAACTCTTGTAGTTTTTCAATATGCATCACGTGCAGAAGTGACTTGCCCTCAATGAAACCCCTGATGCCTCTAAGGACTCAGGTAACTTATGTTGTCATAAACTTCTTTTAACATAACAAGTCGCGGAAAGAGAAGAGGGGGAAAAATTATATTACTAATGGTTCATTTATTTATCTTTTCATTTCTTTTTTCCTCTTTGTTGAAATTATTAATTTTTAGAAATATCATTAATGCTTAATTCTCTTGTATCTTGCAACATTGGACAAAATTCCTCTTATTCATTCTATGTCTATAAAGGATCAGAAGATTCTGATAAACTGTGGCAGAGGCCAATTCGAATCTACAACACCTAGCATGTATGTTGATTTCACTATGCTCTAGAGATTAATACTAGAACCATTCATTTTAGTTAATTCAAGTTGTTGCTTCTCTTGTAGGTTTTTCCTCAATGTATCTTCATTTAAAATGAGTTGCTCCTGGCCGGACAAGAGGACTAATTATCTCTGCAATCAACTCATCGACAAATAATATTAATGGGTTCAAACAACTTTAACAATCCATACATCAAGCAGTTGGAGAAAGATGTCTGCACTATCTTGGCCGCAAATGAAGAGTCTATCAGAGCCGAGTTGCAGGATGAGCTCAGGCAAGCTTATGATGAGAAGATGTCTAAGTTTAGTCAGCAGATCTGTAGCCATGGGCTTGATGTGTAATTTTATTTGCTGAAAACTCTGACATTTGATTCTCTTAGTGAAACTGTTTTTATCTTTATAGTATCATTGCTTTTAGCCTGTGATAAGTCAGCTTTCGTGGATCTATGCGACATCTGAATTTCATTATAAAAAGAAACTTATTGGAGCGCAATATGAGAGAACTCTACATGAAATATAAAGTAAAGCTGATCCATATCTGTAAAGATAATCCTAATTCTTTTTATTTATAGTATCATGGTTTTCCTCCTTTGGTTTCATTTGCAATTGATTTTATCAATGATAGAACTATTGTTATCAAACAATTAATAAATAAATATAATTTTACTATTCAATCCTTTTGAATTTATAAATTCTATCCATATGTTTGATACATGGTTTAAATTAAATAAATCTTAATGAAATGAATCAATAATAAACGACTACCGTTTGAGTCGGGCTAGCATGCGGATTGTTTAAATCCGTTCCGCATGTACCGTTGTGCTAAAAGAGTTAACACTCTTAGTGCTACGATATTGAATACGTAGACCTCGTCTTTCTCACGGGAATAGACTGCCCGGCGACGCGTGTTAGGCGTTGACTTTAGGGTTTTTGGCTAACCCCCAGCCTTCAACGGGTTTGATTAGCCTTTACCGGCTACCGTTTGAGTCGGGCTAACATGCGGATTGTCGACATCCGTCCCGCATGTAACGTTGTGCTAAGGGAATAAACTCCCTTAGACTTCGTGCTATGATGTCGAATACGTTTGATACATGGTTTAAATTAAATAAATCTTAATGAAATGAATCAATAATAAAATAATAAATTAAAAATTTACCACGTGCATTGCACGTGCAATCAAACTAGTATATATAAAAGAGTCGAAAAAAATTGACTGACGAGGTATATTTGCACTTGGTCAAATATTATAGAGAGTGTGGGAGAGATATGTATGTGATTCTTTTTTGCAAGTATCTAAATTTTGGAGGGCAAATCTATATGTGTGGAATATTTAAGGGGTATATATGAAAAAAAGAAACATGAGTTTTTTCTGTAAAATTTTGAATTTTAGAGGGAAAATCTGTAAGTACCAGAGATTCGAGGGGTATATATGTAAAAAATTATTAACTTTCCCACTCAAATCAAAACTCTGCAACTGAAGTATGCCTTAGGGGCTGTTTGGTTGTTGTTGCTAAAGTTGTGTATTTATGACACAACTTGGAAAGTTGTTGTCCACCTCATCAATTTCACTTTTATACTTTTCTTTGTCTGTTTCTGATTCCATTGGAATCATAAAACACTTGTTTGGTTTGCAAAATGAAACTTTAATTGTTTGTTTGGAAAGTGTAAAAAGTGGTCCCTACTCAAATTATCATATTGGTTGGAATTATTTTTTATTATTTTTTCCTAACTTCAATGTTAGCTTTCTCCTAAAATCATGTCTTTTTTTCATGAAATCACTTTACAAGCCACATCAGCATATGAAATCACTTTACACTATTTTCACAACTACAAACAAACAATTGAAAGTGATGAAAGCTAACATTGGGACCCACTTTTTTTACACTTTACATCCTTTTACATGGTAAAAACATACAACCAAACAGCCCCTTAGTGTGTCAAAATTTAGGTCTTGTTGTCTTAATGGAAAGCGGGTGTCATTGTATAGGCTAATCTAGTATTTTAGCCTCTTAAAATATAACATAATCTATTCTAATAAATATATATTATATTAATTAATACTATTAAATAGTTCCGCAACTACCACCAATGGCATAATATTATATTTATAATTAATATATGTTATTATATATTATATTAAGAATGGTTAATATATAATATTAATTATAACATATTTAACACCATATTAGAAAACTCAAAACACCTAATTGGTGTTTTGAGATAAACGTTCTTTTTTTTTTGGTCCATAAGCGTTTTGTTTTCCTCGTGAAACAATAATGGTTTCCAAACACGTTGTGTTTTTATTTTGACAAAAACACCGTAAAAACACGAAAAACAAGGTGACCATCTAACGCTCCCTATTGAACCGGACAACTTTAAAGATCTCATGAGCTAAACCAACTTCAAGCTCCCGATTTCACACTCAAGCCCTCCGGAACTCTTTCTAATTGAAACTATTTTTCCCTCTTAATTGCTTGGTAATGAATAAAATTGATGGAGGAGTAAACTACAGCAAAAGATAGTTTGCGCCATCCTCACTTTCATGAAGGATTATGGTGTTGAAAGACAAAAGGTCCAAATTCCCTACTTAAATTCTGATAGGGTTGAATAGGTAAATGTCCGCAACAGGTTGCTCCTTGGGAAACATCGGTCATAATCGTGCCTCAGAAACTCCACAGCTATAGCCTACCGTTACTTTTATGGGCATCTTCACCATAATTTCTCTAAAATTGAGAATCAAAATGTCAAATTCTCTAAGAGCTTTGCTACAGTGACCCAAAATATGGGACCAATAAAAGGGGCAAGTGAGGTGTCTCCCTCCTATTGGATAATGAGTTGGTCATCATTAATGATGGTCAACTCATTATCCAATAGGAGGGAGACATCTCACTTGTCCCCTTTATTGGTCCCATATTTTGGGTCCTTAAAGAATTTTTCATTCTCTAAATTTTTTTTACTCCAATTCCAACAACTTTCCTATTGTAGGGATTTAGGCATTTATTACAACTATAAAACATCCTACATACTCAATAATTATTAAGAAAATAAATGTTTGATATTTTATTATAACAATATAAAACTCAATAAAGTATTAGATATACATTTTTTCTTCTTTGGAAAATGTGAGATATTTATGATAATGTTACTTTTAAAATTTTGGAGAAGGAAGAATTTTTACAAAATACAGCAGAATTTTTTCTTCTGTTGGACCTAAAAATAGTTATATTCCCCAAAATTAAGTATTTTAAAAAGATGAGGAAACTATTGGAGACGCTCTAATAAGTTGTAGTTAAAGGGTACTATTTTTCGTCCTTTCAGAATTCTAGTGGTATTGTTCATATCATTTACAAGCACATGGTCTCGTGAACTTCATCTCTCGATGTATTATCCAATGAGAAATGATTTTACAAAAGCTCACAGTTAGGCTTGAGCCTATTCAAATAAAAAAATAAAAATAAAAAAAATCTTGCTTCAGCTTATTCAACAACTCAACAATGACTCAAAAGTATAACGTAATATAAACAAAGAAGTATTAACAGCCTAAACTTCAGTAGATATAGCTATAATATTATCAAGGCGCATAAATGCAAGGGTAGAGAGAGAGACTAACGGGAGACGCATAGATAGCACCTACGGCAGTGAAAAGCTTTTATTCGCAAAAGGGTAAATGCTTGAGACCTTCATTTCAACAATTTTATTCGGAAACCAAAATAAACGTGTGTTATGCACAAGAATAATGCGGATACAACCGCGTGTTTGCTAACATAAGCAGTAATTATTAGATGAAACGGAAAACCAACGTCAATAAACCCAAACATACTACGACAAGTTGTGCTTTCACCATGTAGCCTGGTTATATTTGATGGCAGAGTAAAGAAAACTAGTTGAAGATCATTTAAGGATCGAGATAAGCACACAGTGAAATAAGGCCAACGTTGAACATCATGGTTTTGAAGTTTACCCGAAAACAGCAGATTATAATCTCAACAAACTGTCATAAACTAAACGAATATAGAAATTACTGCAAAATTGTTCCAAATAACAAAGACATGAGCACTGTTGAGAATTGACTGGGGCTCCTCGACGCAGCGACGAAGGGAACTACAGCCTCCTTCCTCTTCTTCCACCCTTTCTGCGAGTGCTATCAGTGGGAATGGGCGTCACATCCTCTGCATGGCCAAAAGAAAATAAACTATCAAGAATATTGATTATGTGGATTCCGTTATATATAGACAAGAACTGAAATTCTAAGCAAAAGGAATCAACCATCAATTCGCCCGTGTACGACGAGTGTTTCAAATTAAACATGCATTGCATAACTGAGTACATTTCTGATAAATAAATACATATATCTAAGGAGCATCCAGGAAGTGTCGCTGGCAGCATAGTCTCAAATTAACCCACTAAAATAGTAACATTTATCTAACTGATCTTAAAAGCGATTATAGCAATTAAAAGGAAGGTTAAGATTAAATAGAATCTAAAATATGAATGAACTAACCAATGCGACCAATTTTCATCCCAGAACGAGCAAGTGCCCTGAGGGCAGACTGAGCACCAGGACCAGGTGTCTTAGTTTTGTTCCCACCGGTTGCTCGCAGCTTAATATGCAGAGCAGTGATCCCAAGTTCCTGTAAGGAAATCAGAAGGAAGAATTCAGATAAAAGGTTAAAGCTAGCTAGTGTAAACTATATACTACAGAGCCTTAGTGAATAATCAGCTGCGACATAGACAGTAACACACCTTGCATCGCTGTGCCACATCTTGAGCTGCAAGCATGGCAGCATAAGGAGATGATTCATCTCGGTCAGCCTTGACTTTCATACCACCTGTATCAGAGAATTTATAACGCCAGACTGCTCATGAGGGTCCATCCATAAAATTTACAAGGCCACAGATAAGGCAGAACAATTGCTGTAAATAAATCACTAGTAAGCTGTTCAAGAGGACAATGAATTCTGAGAACTTGCGAGCAAAAGATTAACTCTGACAGTCTGACCTGCTCATCTTACAACTACTGAACATAAAAGTTAGCTGCACTAATTGCAGAACAACATAGTCTGCCATATGCCAAAATGATCACTACCTTATTTGCACAACTCCAGTATGATTTGACACGCCACGCCTCAAAAGCTTTTATAGCTTACTCACTTCATGTTATGAAGCAAGAGCATGTCCACGGACACTGGGACATGCCACACATACAAAGCAAAAAAAAAAAACCCTAAAAATGTAGGATACCCAGACAAGAGACTAGTTCTCAAAGTAGTTCTCACCAATCTTGTGAGAACTCCATGACCTGCATCATCCTCAATCTACCCAGCAAAATGAGTGGAAGAATGAAAAACCAAGAGGTCTTCAAATGGCTTCTAGAACAAACTTATAGAAGACAGTTTCATTTCTCTTTTTAGGACTAACCTGTGTGTATTGAACAAGATGAATTGTGCATCCTACGTACGGTCCACACAATTCGTCTTTTTCCAGACATTATAGCAGTTCTCTACATATGTTCCCCTCATCGGAAGAATAACACCAACTACAATCTATTGTCTCCATTCAATCATCCAAGACAAATAACCAATAATATTTTAGGAAGGAATTTATATATTTTCTGATGGTGGAAACTGGAAACACTGGCCCTAGCAACAGCAACAAAGCTCTTTCTCTTTCTTCAATTTGTTAGTCTTTATTCACCACCTTCTGTTTGAAGCAAAATCCTCATGGATTAAATTATTTTAAGAAAATTAATAGCGGCAAAAAATGCAGATGTTTAAAGGTGAACATGTCTTAGTTGATCCTGTGAATTAAAACAACATTATTATGCGTGAATTTATTCAACATGAATGTAACGTTCTCAACAAGTACTGGAAAGTAAATAAGAAAAAGGGTCAAAGGATGGGAATATAATGAAGAAGTGGGAACTAAAGAAAGGAGCAACATCTAGTTGATGGCATCAAAATGGTGTCTCAAGTACCAGGGGAAAAAATGAAATAATTTAACTTAGAACTGAAATATGGGTGAACTTTTTGAGTTTGACATATCCAAGGAGGAAAACAAGACTGGAAACAAAAACATATCCGGTCAAATTATTAAAACATGGGAAGAGATAGGATATGAAAAGATCTTCAAAACAATGAGGAAATATGATTCTTCTACAAAACAGTTATGCCTACTGAACATATGTAAACCCCATAAGGTTCTAACTAGCTAACTACAAAGCACAATAATTCCACAAAGGCCAAACATGACAACAGAAAATTCTTCCAAATTCTTTGCTTTGACTCCAAAGTTATAGTAAGGTAGTGCAACACAAAATGACAAATGGAGAAAGTACCTACTGGTCAATCTAAAGAAGGACGTTGTAATATGCCTACATCTAATCTCAATGCAAACCAAGATCTATGATCTCAATAAAATAAATGCTACAGCACAGGCCTTCATCCAATATCAACAGCAACTCTCAGTATCATACAACAATCAACAAACATTATGAATAGCATAGGTCTTCGTTGAATTCATCACCAAATCTAAGAATGACATTGTAATACCAAACTATTTTCACACAGAATGCAAACACATCTAATAATTATTCAACTACTCTAGTCTTAAAGAATAACAGGAGATATAATGCATAATAAAACAAATGGAGAAAGTCCTAATGGTCAATCTAAAGAAGGACTTTGTAATATGCCTACATCTAATCTCATTGCAAACCAAGATCTATGATCTCAATAAAATAAATGCTATAGCACAGGCCTTCATCCAATATATCAACAGCAACTCTCAATATCATACAACAATCAACAAACATTATGAATAGCATAGGTCTTAGTTGAATCCATCATCAAATCTAAGAATGACATTGTAATACCAAACTATTTTCGCACAGAATGCAAACACATCTAGCAATTATTCAACTACTCTAGTCTTAAAGAATAACAGGAGATATAATGCATAATAAAACAAATCCATACCAGTAATGCGAACAAGTGTTTCCCTTCCAGATAAATCAGTAACATGCTGTAAATCAAACAGTAACAAATCAATATCAGCAGTCAAACAGTTGCTAGCAATGGAACAGAAACATGAGGTTAGAAACTAACAATGAAAGTGTCATTGAATGACGCAAAGATGTGGGCAACTCCAAAGACATGCTCCCCTTCTCGTACCGCTGGTCCAAGGGTCACATTATCCTCTTTGGGTTCCCTATTCTTCCTCTTCGACTGAAACCAATTGGGAAAAAATAATAAGAAAGAGCATTCCCAATTTGTATTTGGTCCTTTCGTACATTAAAGAATGAGAACAATAACATTTTTTGTAATAACTTATTAAGCCAGAATTTAAATCGGGATATATTTCTAATTATGTTATACTTAAATTTCTAGCAATCTTCTTAAGGTTTTTTTTGCTTATATACACACTCAAAAGGAATCAACCATACTCGCCAATTTACCCCTCCAAATATATACATTTATTAGTTTATCTTACAATTCTACCACATTAAGGGTAAATTGACAAAAATATTTGATTTTAGGGTAATATAAGCTTAAAAACCTATTTTTAATTCAAATTAACGTAGGAAAACAACTTATTGAAGCTCTCCAACCAAAAAGTTGCTCTATGTAATTATAAAGCTAAAACATATTAATTTCAGAAAATCAGAAAGGAGCGGGGAAAAAGAAATTTCCTAATAACACCAATAAACTTCACGAGATATAGCAAAAACAAAATCAAATTACCTCCAGTGCTAAAAAAGCAATCTTTTTTTCCTTAAAAAATGATCTCACCTCTACATCCAGATAAATTATTCTAAAAACTTGTGTATCTATTGTACTCTAAAGGAATCAATACAGATCTGCAAGCTCCAGATAACTCGAGTCCAAAGTAGTAATAGAAGCGAATCAACTGTTAAAATAACTCGAGAGAGATTTTAGAGAAGAAACCCTATAAATAATTACCATAGTGGTTTCGGCGGCGAGAAGACGGAGGCCGGTGAGGCTTCAAAATGGCGCGGCGGCGGGGAGAGCAAAAAACCCTAGCTGTCCTCTGCTCGCCTTTTGAAGGGAGTATAAGGGACTTATATTCATTTTGTTTGTGTATTGTAAATGACTATTTTACCCTTGCAGAACTAGGGATGGGCCTGTAAATTGGTTGGGCTTTGGGCTGTGATACATCATGACCTTTTCTCATTTTGGGTAATTTTCCATTTAAATTCGGGGTAATTTCATAAAAGGAATATTAATTTTTATTATTAGAGAACACCCCACAAAACTTTGTGAAGTTGCACAAAGCTCTTCCCTTCTTTTTTTTTAATTTCTAAAATGGGAATCAAAGCCAAGACTTTGGGAGTCATATTGGAACCGAAGACCTTGAACTTTTGAACATTTCAGCTGTATTTTGAGACATTCCATTCACGAGTTTGCCGAGGAAGAGATAATAAAGGGGAACGAAGAAAAAGAGGAAGGGTCGTTCTACGTTCACTGAGAGATGATGGTTATAAAAGGAAAAAGCTTTCTTTTGTATTTTACAAAATAATAAATGCACTTCATCTTTATAGATCAACATCTTCCGAATGACATTCTTCTGAATGCAAGAACAAAACGCACTCTTCATCGCGGAATTGTAACCGAGACGGAATCAACACAAATTAGACGCGCGTTTGTAAATACCAACGGATACATCAATTGTGAATAAACAAAATTCAATACAACTGCTTTCGGGATTTAGTTTTGAGAAGCAAAATTATTATTAACGACAACACAGACCCAAAAAAAAACACGTGATCTCAAGCCTTCTTCACAAAGTTGGGTGCCATTATCTCAAGAAGCCCCTTCGGATTATCTACATGCACCCAGTGACCAGCTTTCGGGAGAACATGAAGAGAAACCTTCCCCTCTTCGGCACTCCCCCTTTTCTGGGAGACTTGCTCCAGCTTCTCGAGTACGTGTGGATGCCATCTATCGCTATTCTCAGCTCGAACGATGACAATCTCCAATCCTTTGGGCGGGTGCTCCAATAGAGACCAATAGCTCGTGTCCCTAGAGACATCAAAATACAACTGAATGGTGAAGGAATGGTGAAGCGTTATCGAGAATACTAAAGGGTAAGGTAACCCCGACTGTTTAGGAGGGTGTTAAACCCCAATTAGAATCATTAAACCCGAAATTTTCATGTCCTAAACAGTCGGGTTGGCAACCCCGATTGTTTAGGAACTTCATTAAGCCCACGTGACAAAAAATGGGTCGATTTTGATAAATAAAAAAAAGTGGGTAGATTTTGAAAAATAAAAAACTTTTTGGGGCTGTTTTAAAAATTTCCTCTTATCGAGAATACTAAAGGGTATGTCTGGTAAGGACTTTGGCAGTAATTGGAATAGCAAATGAATTAGTAATATCGTGCAGTTCAAACTCCCGTTATTTGAAACACTTTGAAGTTGCAACAACATCCAACTAAAGCATGCTTTTTTTTAAATTAATTTATTTATTATTATGATTATATTTGGATGTATTCACAAACAATATGGGATTCAAAGCTCTTATCCAAACCCTCACTACTTTAGAGTCCTTAGTACGGAGGAGAGGAGGTTTTACCTGTAGGAATTGAACATCTCAATGGCAGCTTGGAGGTCAAAAGCCCAGGTTACTCTGTCGCCTTCCTTCTTTAAGTTGCTGCCTATCCACTCAGAAAGGGACTTGGAAAACCCGAGCTCAAGCATGTGGTCAACAACCCACCTGATGTTGGATAGAGATATAACTTAAATTCGTGCGTTCCTCAAAGCAAAATAAAGGTAAAGAAAAACTTAATTAAGAGTGACATGTTGGAATGCAGTTCTGATGGTGAAGTTGTTTCTTGAAGCCTTGGAGGCAAAGATACAAAGAATAGAATGGCGTTTTCTCATTCTAAAGCCAAGAACAAAATTTAACTTTTTTGGGGGACAAGCCACAGAGACTAAAAGCCAGAATTTTAATCAATGTTTTGTAGCTACCCATTGCCTAAGCACATGTATATTTTGCACGGTAAGACCCTTGTGAGAGAGAGTTGTACCAATGTTAACGCATTCTTCAATGATGAGGGTACATAATTCAATTGTACAGATTCATCCAATTGTAAAAGTAAAGTGTTTGAGCCAAAATCCTAACAAAGCTAACGACATGTTTCTGCATCCAAAATATCAATCAACTTAAATTTGATGGATTATCCGAACTGTGCCTCTGTACCATGGCATTGATCAACATTAGGTAGCCCAAAACTCAGAAAGTTCCGAATGTTTTACCTACTAATTGGATTAATATAAATTCGTATAGGTGATATAATGACTAGTGATCAAAACTCGTAGATTTTGTGACAATGTCCGTAGATGTTTTGCTGTAAATATGTCATCAAATCTACCTATGAACTTTTAACTTAACCCGCCCAAATGATAAGTAGTCCCATGAAGCAAGAAGGATTGCAAATAACAAGTAGTCCCATGAAGCAAGAAGGAACTGTAACATTGAAACTCTTATCAGAGCCCATAGTCTCCTCAACATGTTAGTACATAAAGAAAGCACGATGAAATAACTAGAAGTTAGCAATAGTCAATAGTTAGCGTGCAATTGAGATTTCACCCAGAAACTTTCCACCGAAGAAACTATCGTTTGCAACACTTTAGAGAGCTACTTACAGAAAGTACAGAAAACAGAGAATGTTGTTGCATTATCTTTTCTTTTACATTATTAAACATAGGACCTTAATCTAATAAAAAATGGAAACAAAATATTATGTAGGCATCACATGTTTGTTGATCTCAAATAGCATAGTGAATACTTTAAACTTATGTTACGTTACCATCAGCAAAAATCTTCTTAAACTTCAAATGCAATATGCTAAAATTTAAAAATCTAAAAGATTATGCTGTGTGATTTTGTGCATGCTCACGCATCTAAGTGTGGAAGCAAACTGCAAAGAGTGTAAGGGAGAGTATGAAAGCTGTTGAGTGCTTGAGAAAGAGAGCGTACTTCCTAGATGGAAGTGATGAAGGCAAACTGTTAAGGGTTCGCAAAACTTTCTCCACTTCTCCATCACTATCATCAGAGTTCACTTCTCCAGGAACAGAGTCCAACACCCAAAGCTGTTCTGAATCAACAATGAACAAAAGATCTACTCAGATACGAATAAACATGATAAGTAATTGACAAAACTTCTCTGACATAGATACACATGCTCATGTATATTTTATATTTTGAATATACTCAATAATTAACGGATAGACTCCTTTATGAATAACCACGACGACATTGATAAGTAATTGGCAAACTTCTCTGACATAGATACACATGCTCATGAATACATATGAACTTCTCTGACATAGATACACAGTCATGAATACGTATGCTAAAAGTTTTTCTCATTTACCTATGTGAAGAACTAGAATAACCTAGGTTTCATATAATTACTGGCCTTTAAAGAATGATATAATGACTTAGCAGAGTATACACACAATGGATGTTCAAAAGTTCAGTATGATTAAAGTAGACGTCTATTCGTTCAAACAAGGGGGGCAGTAGCCAATTAAAACAATCATATTCACTGCATACTAGGAGCTTTCAAGTTTGAAGGGAGGGGGTGAAAAAAGAGCTTCGAGAGTAAAAAGAAAGAAGAAAAAGGGGGAAAACTCTTGGCCCGCTGCAAATGAAATTATAATAGTATTATATAATATTGAGTTTGCAAATCAACCTAGAAACTTGTTTAATTTAATGTCAGCCAACTTAATGGGACCAACTTCAAAGTGATCAATAGTAAGCAATTCTAAAAACCTATGTAAAGTAACTAGACACTTTTGGTACTTCGACCATATTATCATGGCCATGTCCATTTAAACCATTCTATGACCCAAGTTAGTAATAATAACATTTATGACAATTAAAATGACCGATCAACCATGAGATGATGGACTTGGCCATGGAAAGTAACTCTTAAACAAGCAGATTGAAACGACTACGAATTTACACAACGGTGTCAACTTGACATCAACTCCTGTATCCCAATCAAAAGAAAATTTAGGCAAAATACAGGTTCCATATAGATAACTAAGGCTCATTGGCAAATGGCAATAAATGAAACTCTAGCCAACTAGTAATACAGTTAACCTCAGGCAATAGACGAAAACCTCTAAAATTTTCCAGAAAACTAGTAGTATAAAGACTAAAAAAATTATGTTAAAAGATTTAATATCTCTATCCAGATTCATGAATTGGCAAATTGGACTCTTGATGTATTAAAGTACTAACTTAAGTAGATATTATGGTTCAGTGGCATATTATCTTGCGAACGTACAAAAGACAAAACTAATTGTGTGGTATATAATTCCCAAAAAGTAGCTCACCTTCATAAGGTGAAAGAACGACGTGAGCCATATAACCAAGCGTATTAGCATAAGCCTTGTGGTACATTTACATACAGTTTATATACTCTAATTATGTGCAGCTACTCTAGAACTCACTTCAATTTTGCAAAATGACGAAAATTATGTTGATAAACTGTGCAAACTTTAAAGTTAAAAAGCAGCTAATCATGCGTAATACCTGTTTGGGAAGCACAGCAGATTCCCCGTAGTCACCACGAGCACAGCTTGCAGCATAATCCAAGGCGACCTTTCCCCCCATGGAATGACCAATGACGACATCTGGCCACTGCCATCCTTGAGACTTTACCAGATTAGCTAGATCTCTAGCTGCATTCACCATGTCACTAGGAGGATCCAGCCCTTTTATTCCAGCTGAATTTCCATGATTCCTCAGATCAACAAGAACCATCCTCCACTCTGCATCAGAAACCCAGAACAGAAAGCTCTATTATTGAGTAAATATCAGAAGAATCTTTCCATTAAAGAGCAAGATCTTTTCAAATTAAAAGACAAAAATGAGAACCATAGGTCACAGCTCAACAAATTCTAATGGAACTCATGGAGTTCCTACCGAAACTTAACCATAAAACCAAATATTAGTTTCATTAACATGTGAACTTGCTAAATAAGTTATAGAAAGACCTGAGTAACATATATTTTTGATAAATTTACTCTCTTCGACCCTTTCCAACATGTCCTTTTTTCCATGTATACACAATTAACAGGATGTACAAGATGACAACCATATCTTCCAACTCCTCTGATTTACTATCTTTCTAAACTCTAGTTTATCTTGAAAATTTTCAAAATCCAATATTTTTTACGGGCACGGTTTTCAACACTAAAGAAGCCGACAAGGACAATTTCTGCAAATACTTTGTGTTCAGAATTTTGAAGCCTAGCTTCCCAACATCTTTTCTCTTGAGAGATTTCAAAAACAGCTGAAACCAAAACTTTCCAACAGAAATCTAATTTTCCCTAAATTATTTTCATAAACCTTCATAAACAAGGCAAATGAGTCTTTTGGCTAAAATCTGCCTAAGTTTCCAATTTTAAGATCTCTTCTCCTACTAACCTACATGACCAGCACAGTGAGCTTCAACTATTTAAAAAAGCAATGTTAAATTGAGATTAATACATCAGCTTACAAAAGATTAATAGGCATAAGACTAAAAAGGGAATGAACTGTTATACTAAGTAAAAACATATTGATCAAATTCAGTAAATTGAACATTGCGTGGTTGAAATTGAAGCCATATTGCCAGACAACTGTAGGCCATCCGCAAACCCATAAGCTAGCAGTCTAATAGTATGTGCTATCATGTAGGAGTAAAGGCCTAAAAATAGTTATTCAAGGAGGTGAGTACACATCTTTAGTATTCCTTATATCCAAACTCAAGGAATACCAAGGAACGATAAGCTATAATGGTATTGAACAAGCATGACAAGGCTGCAGCCTACATTAACGAGAGTGAGGAGCATAGGAAGATATCCTTGATTTTCTATCGAGGGCAAAGTCATTGCTGAAGGGAAAGCTCTTCAATCACATAGCCCAACTGAGGAGGCCTAGGTGTCATAATGCTAGTCCAAAACCCAGTTAACAAGTCCATGCTGAGGAAAGGCCCGATAACGGCATTGAACACTCTACATCGAATGAGCTGGAAAAGAGTGCAAGTGCTGACAAAGAAAGATTGAAAGGCTAGTCAACATTTGAGAATGTGAAAGGTGGAAGCTTAGATGAAATGGTGCGTGCATTAATGGTTTGTCTCTTCACCTTCCCATTGGAAGGTATAAAAAGGAATGAGCTAGTATTCATAAAGACATCCTCTTGGTGAGAGAGAGGATCTCTCAGAGGTCTTGAGTGATTGAGCATAACCATGCAAAAAAATCTGTTGTGTTCTCTTTTTTTTGTTGCTTCATTCATAATCCCCAACAGAATCAAGGTCACTATTCTATGTCATTTAAATCCAATTTCCCCCTATTTTAAAAAATAAGTAATAAATAAATTCTTACCAAACATAATCTTTTGCCAAACATGCTCCTCTTTTTTTTTTTTGTGTGTATGTGTGTGTGGGTGATACGAGTCGCCGTGCGAGCACCCTTTGGTCGCGAAATTACCAAAATGTGGGTTGAGAAGAAGACAACTAAAACACAAGAACAATTCAGTATGGCGAAGAACCTTCTCTAGATTATGAAGAATCAATTATTACAAATCCCTCCCTCACAATCTCACTAGAATCGAGAACAACCTCTCAATCCTTCCTAAACCCTAATACAAAGATTAGAATCTCTCTTAATTACCTCTCTGATCTCTAAGATGATCTAAGCTGATGTTTAGAAACCCTAAACAACCCTTTATATAGGTGTACAAACGTGGGATCTCTAAGATGATCTAAGCTGATGTTTAGAAACCCTAAACAACCCTTTATATAGGTGTACAAACGTGGATGGCAATCTGGTAAATAACCAAGCCCAAAACCAACAGGAATTCGTGTGAATAGAAACCCAACCAAACTAGGAAACCTTCGATGAGTCGACTCAAAACTGCATATGAGTCGACTCATGACCTCGTATGAGTCGACTCATAACTAATGAGTCGACTGATCAGAAACTTTTGACAAAACGACTGGGTTTCGTGGGTCGACTCATGACAGGCATGAGTTGACTCAACCTAATGAGTCGACTCATGTACATGTATGAGTCGACTCACAAGCTGAAAACTGGATTCTTCGAATCTGTTGCTCGTCGTCTCGTTCCACGCTTCCACCTGCATTCCCCTGTACTGTTTGACACCTCTATTCTCATGCTATCATGAGAATCATCTATCCTCAAGCTCCCATGAGGATCACTAAGTTCCGAAGAGAAGATACACCTGTATCGGGGGGTGTTATTAATTGGGATATTTGGGGGATAAATGGGGGTAATTGTTAGGATATTACTGTATAGTGTTATTCATTGGAATAATGAGACTGGGACTTTACTTTATAGTGTTATTAGTTTGGACGATGAGACTTGAATTTTACTTTTTAGTGTTATTCATTTTTTTGAACTATTGTGAGACAATTACCCAACCTACCCTAAAAATGTCCCACCTATATAAAGAAAACTTCGTCCAAGCCCTCTATTTTGCCCCAGCCATCAACTTGGGACACGATGGGGGTAATCTTTCCCCAAAACTCCATCAATCATTCCCCTCTCTGCCTCAGATCTAGGGGTCACCTCCGTTCATCGATCTAGGATTAGGGTTCGTATTTCCTCTTCAAGCTTGGCCTTCAATGTTCCTCCTCCTACCGCTTTCCGTCTAGTGTTTGTCGATTTGGGATTAAAAGGTACATCTTCAATATTTCTTTTTTGTTTTAAAACTTTTTTCTTCCTG
>NC_033803.1:69257599-69271534 GCF_001876935.1 Asparagus officinalis | reverse complement strand
TGACGGTGTTATCAAGCTTGACCCCTTTGAGATGTCTGAACATGAAGAGAGACCTCTCCCTTGCTTTTGTTACCATTTGCTGCTTCACAGATTTCATCAGTGCACGTCCCGTTACATTTTGAAACCATCTTTCCTTGTTAAACCAAAATATCTAGTGTTTGTCTTTAAGTAAACAAAGTTTAGACACAAGAACAATTTTGATGGTCCGTTTCCACAATATTCAACCCCATCGTAGTCTTTCTGCAAATAGGATCCATCATATAGCCATAAACCTGAGATCAAGTGTGTGAAGCTTTGCTTTTATATACAAGGAGTTCCCACGATTTGTTTTATCGCTCCGATAAGTAAACCTGAGGCTATCCTGCGAATTTGATGGTCTGCTTCCAAGATATTCGACCCCATCGTAGTCTATCTGCAAATAGGATCAATCCTATAGCCATAAACCTGAGATCAAGTGTGTGAAGCTTTGCTTTTAGATACAAGGAGTTCCCACATCAGCGAATTTGTTTTATCGCTCCGATGAGTAAACCTGAGGCTATCCTGGGAATGGATTGAATCTATTCCTTCGAAACCATGGTATGTTATCCTAAATCCAGAACAATTGAATTGCAGAGGAATGGCTAGAAATTTGGAGGAATGGTGACGGAGAAATGCTGAAGGCATGCTGCAGTTTGATAGTTGTTGGTTCTAAACTAATACTGGTTTGTTTGTTGTTGTAGCCAGTTACAACAATGGTTCCATTCTAAATTATTCATTAGTTTTTGTAGCCAGTTACAACAATGATTCCATTCTAAATTACTCACAACGAATAATTTAGAAGCAAATAAAAAGTTCATAGCTGCAAATATGTGATATCAAGAACACCACTTATGTATATAATTATTTATGTGGTGATAAAAATCAGCAAGCCACCTGCAGGTATATAATTTAGAATTATAAAACAAACAGTGGCAACAATAAGGCAAATTACAGACAATATTCTTGATACTATAGTATGTATATAATTTTTTGTGAATAGAAATCATAACCAGTTCTATACCTGACTATTTTCTTATTGAACCTCCTATTTTTTGAAAAACTAGGTTTTATGCGCGTGCAATGCACGTGGTTAAATACCATAATTTAGTATATTTGGTTTATTTCCTAAATAAAATTTGTTTCTCAGTTCCACTTTGATGGTTTTTGCTTATTTATGTCGCTAAACTTTAGCACTGTGATTATTTATTTTATTTAATGTTCGTTTAAATAAGCTACATCCAATTTAAATTTTCATGTTGGTAATTAAATTAATAGAAAACAAATGTAAATTGAAGCCAAATTGAATTATCATGTTATTTGGTCAGACATGAAACCAAGCTTGAACTGATAAAGTATAATGTTATAAAAGTGTAAAACACTTCAAAATGGTGTTATAAAAGGAAGATGAATAAATTAAAGCTAATAAAATAAGATGATTGGTTAAAACACTTCAAAATGGTGTTATAAAAGGAAGATGAATAAATTAAAGCTAATAAAATAAGATGATTGGTTAAAAGTCGGCTAAAACAACACAAAAGAGGAAGATGAATAAATTAAAGCTAATAAAATAAGATGATTGGTTAAAAGTCGGCTAAAACAACACAAAAGATAATATAGAGCTTGTCCTTAATCCCCGATAGACTTTAAAAAATCATAAACTAATGATTGGTTTAAAAGAAGTATTATTTGATTAATATTCAAAACTATGGAATAATATTCACACTTTTTGAATTTTGCTATTGTGAGAGCAACATGTTAGGGCTTATATTCAAAATTGTTGGCTCTATAAAAAACACAAGAATTTGGAGTGCATAGCTTATATATCGTTAAGAACATATCGATCTATGAAGAATTTTTTCTAATAATGATATTATTACAATGATATTACTATTCAATATTAAATCAATTTTATTATATAAGATTATATAACCCTTTTTAATAAATTATAAAATATATATGAAAACCTCGATACTTATAGCCAGTAGTTGGACTCCACAAAATAGGTTAACTTTACATTATAGTTTGCTATTTGTAGTACTATTGGCAATGACATTACATTTTCTCTTTATCTTATTATTCACACTTACTGATGTAAGTTCTCTTTTTCTAATCATTCAATTAGCTATATTTAGTTTTTATAATATCAGATGTTAGAATATTCTCTTTTATTTAAAAAGTGTTGACATAATTTTCTTAACAAATATATACACATAGTAGCAATATTATATGCTTCAGTGCAACTAAAACATTGGCTTGAAGCTATTTAGAATGAGGTCATTTCTATTCTAGAATAGTAATATAGTGATTACACTGTCTAAAAGTCAAAGAAGAAATTTCTATAAAGGAAAAGTAATTTAATATGTCAAATTAAAAACTAATTTATAAAATATACATGGACAGTGCAGATAGCTATAGAAAGTAAGGTATATATATTTATAAAAATTTTATTGTGAATGACCAACTACAATCATCCTAATTTAAGCATAAATAATTATTAT
Organism: Asparagus officinalis; assembly: GCF_001876935.1. Lineage (NCBI taxonomy): Eukaryota > Viridiplantae > Streptophyta > Magnoliopsida > Asparagales > Asparagaceae > Asparagus > Asparagus officinalis. The sequence goes on along the minus strand of NC_033803.1, from coordinate 69,269,018 downwards.
TTTAGTTACTAATTTGATATGCATAACTATGGAATAAATCTCCAGCAAAAAATAAAAATTAAGATTGTATAATGTTGTAGGTAAATAAATAAATCTTATTAGATCTCTTTATATTAAATTTAAAAGTAATAATTTAAATTATTAAGCACCAAATATTAGCTCATGTGAGAAAGTAAAGTAATCTATGGTCTATACACATATATTCAATCAATTAAACATATTAAAATTATGATGACAACAGTCAAAATTATATGGTGGGTTCAAATTAAATATAATTTATAAAAAATAGTACATTAAAGTCAAAATCTTTTTAACCACTATATAGATTGTCTAAATTTTTTTGCATATATAAACTATACTGTCTAGGAATAGTGATGTGCACACTTATAGTTTAATAGTCTTAAGAACGACTTATTCTTTAATATCATCATTAATTGATGTATATGTGCATTACACTGAAAACACAATAAAAATTTAGAATTAATTGATGTATATGTGCATTACACTGAAAACACAATAAAAATTTAGAAAACTACAAAATAAACACCCTCAAAAGTTTTAAAAAGTGCATTACACTGAAAACACAATAAAAATTTAGAAAACTACAAAATAAACACCCTCAAAAGTTTTAAAAAGTATTAAAAAACACCCTAAAATTTATAACTTACAAATACACAAAACAATTAAACATTACATTGAAATCAAGGAACTTCAAAAAAATCATTGAAATTTTTTAAACTTTGGAGGGGTAATTTGCAATGTACTATACTTTAAGGGTGTTTTTTTATAAATTTTAAATTTAATAGATTTTTAATTAGTTATGTTCTTTTCAACAAAGTTATGAGTAATATTTACCATGAATTTTTTTTCTAAACCTATACTTTTAAAAGGTGTATGATATTTTTTGCAAAATTTTAATTTTCTAGGGGTTGTTAGTAATTTTGCATATACATTTTAGTATCTATAGGTTAAAGATTCTCATGGTGTTTTTTATAAATTATGAATTTTAAGGACTTTTTATAATTTTTAAACTTATAGGCCTTTTTTACAGATTGTAAATTATTTATAGACTATTTATAATTCCTATGCTTTCAATTTACTAATGAATTTAAAATTTTTAGGGTGTTTTTGTACATTTTAAATTTTAAATATTTGTTTATAATTTTTGAAACTTTAAGGGTATTTTTTATAAATTATAAATTATGTAGGGGATACTTATAATTCCTATATTTTTAATATACTGTTATGTCAGAAATTATCAGAATTTTTATAAATTTATAATTTTGAGGGTTTATTTTATAATTTGTAAAAAGTTCAGAGTGTGTATTGCAAATTCCATAAATTTTAGGGGTTGTTTCTGTTATTTGTAGGTTTTTAGTATGTTTATAGGTTTGAAATTTTCAAGGTATTTTTTATAAATTTTGAACTTTTATGAGTGTTTTTTTAATTTTTAAAACTTACAAGATATTTTCTCCAAAGTCAAAAAAACTTTCAGTTTTTAGTTAGCATATGCTTTTCAGATTTCTCACTGAATTGAGATAAATAAAATTTATAATTTTCAAGATGCTTTAATAAAATTTTGAATTTATAGGGGTGTTTTTGTAATTAAAAAACTTGGAGAATATTTTTTACAAAGTCTAAAAACTTTTAGGTGCTGGCTAGCATATGTTTTTTAGATTTCTATTTGATATGAAATAAATAAAGGATATGAATTATATGAAACGTATCTATTTTATCCAATAACATGTTAAGTCTCATTATAAATAGAATAAATAATTTGATTACCAATTCAAAGAAGATAGGATAATTAGAATAGATTAGGATAACTATGTAATATTTAAAAAAGCTAAGGGTAATATTGACCATAGAAAGATTTTCCCGAACTCGTACTTTTAAATGGAGTATGATAACATGTTAAGTCTCATTATAAATAGAATAAATAATTTGATTACCAATTCAAAGAAGATAGGATAATTAGAATAGATTAGGATAACTATGTAATATTTAAAAAAAACTAAGGGTAATATTGACCATAGAAAGATTTTTCCGAACTCGTACTTTTAAAGGGAGTATGATTGTTCATCAAATGACCTTGCTAACTTTCATATATAACTATATCCGATCCTTGTTTTCAGTTGTTATATTTAAAATGGTCCAGCAAGCTTCTTTCTTGAATATGACTAGTATATTAAATAATAGATCAATTGATCTTTATTAATGGTTCAATATGTGTTGTGATATATGAACTTTGTGTTGTAGGATGAATATCAATTCAGAACTGAAACTTAGGAGAATTTTCTCAAGATGGTGAGAAGGCAAAAAAAGCGAGGAACGACTACGTGATGTGGAGTGAAGATTAGGGAGTTACTGAGGCCAGTGTTTTCAAAGGCGTGCGCCTCACTGCTCGTCATGCGCCCTATGATGCGAGGCAATCGCGAAGCTCCCCGCATCTAATGTAGCAACATCTTTTGCGTCTCACAAGCATCCTGACTTTGCGCATGGTGTATTTAGTACACAGCCTCATATATTGTTATTCGTTAACATAATAACATTTCAATCGAGTCTTTATACTTGATAACCCATATCCCAAAAAGCAAAATAAATCCATTAGGCATTTTTACTAGTCTTTAACTGAGGATCCTAATTAATCCTCGTCTTTTGATTTTGCTTGGATATTAGTCTTAATTTGACATTTGATTTGAAAAGTATGAATTTTGGATGTGTTAGCATTAAAAATTAAGACCTTATATTGTGATTTGGTAGAAGATATTATATATCATGACATATTTTTATGTAAGTTCCTAAACATGTTCATTCGTGCTTGACCGTCTATCTTGAAAAATTACGTGTGCAGTGTGCCTCACATCACTCGAGTGTGCGCATCGCGTTACGCTTTGCGCATGTGCGCGTGAAGATACTTTGCGCCCCGCATTGCGCCTTGCATATTAATAACACTGACTGAGGCTCTTGGTGGACGAGGTTAAACATGGCAACAAAATGGATAATAGTAACTTTAAGAAAGTTATCATCACGCAAAATGTCCTTCCATATCTAAATGCCAAGTTTAGGAAAACTTCAAGTTTGAACATGTTAAGATCAGGATTAGGAGCTGGAAAAGGAATATTGAACCCATTGAGTTATTTATGAAAAATAATTTAGGATTTGATTGGGACCCAACAACCTAGAGAATAACTTGTTCTGATGAGGTGTGTGATAATTATAAGCAGGTTAGTTTGTTGATTTAAAAAAAGTACCTAGTGTCTTTATGTGCTATTGTGATATTTAAACTGATATATCTTTTTTTATAGGCTCATCCCGACACGCCAATGTTTAATGACAAGTTATTTTAGAATTTGGATGATTTATGCATGGTAGCGGGTAACAACTTTGCAACTGGTAGATTTGCTAGAGGACTGGGAGTTGAGGGCGTGGAGAGTGCCCTGTTACATAATGCATTAGGTGAGGGTAGGCTTGATGGTGATATTGACCTAGAATCTATTGATGTTGATAATTCTACCTACCATCCTACTCCGACTCGTATAGATACTCCACCTCCTAGCACCATTCCAGGTGTTGGTACTCCTATGATTGAATCTTGACATCGAACTCTAGCACTAGTCGAAACATCCTGAGGGCATCTACTCGCATCAACACCTCTGCATGATATCAACAGGCACAAGACATTGCAAATGGGATTACAAATATGTGTAAAGCTTTGCAAGAGTTAGTCTTAGAGGTGAGACTATTCCGGATTCAGCCATGTGTTGAGCAGGTGGCTTTTATTCCTGTGTTTACTGATGCACAATGGTTGACTGTCCTCAATGAAAATATTTCCCAAGACCTAAAGGATTTCCTTGTGAAGATGGATGGAAGTCAAAGGCGAAAGTTCATGATTTAGAGGATAACTGGAAATTTTCTAATTAAGGAAGAGGATGATGCCTACGCTTGATGGATATGCATAGGTCATGATTTGAAGATTAACCTACAGTTTGATGACTACACTTTTGAAATTGTATTTTGAGCACATGTCATGCTTCTATATATGTATTTTGAGGATATGGTCGCTTATTATATGTCTATTATGTGTTTGGTGACTATGTGGTTTTAATTGGAAATATGTCTATATGATGCTTATTATAAGTGTATGATGCTAATTATATGTTGATGATGTTTCTATGCGTGAACAGAATCAAGAGTGTTGTAGACTAGGATAGATTGTGTGATGTTTGATATATCTTCATTAGATGCAATTCAAATAGTTTGTAATTTGTGTGAGCATGATTATGCTTCTTGGGGAGATTGTTATTCAAGAGCCTTTCTGACCATTTAATTTTCATTTGATTGTCTTTATACCAAATAGAAATTGATGGAACTAGTCATATTTTTAAGTGTCCATAGGCTTTTTAATTTATCTTGTTTGGAATCTAATATTATAGTACTGGTCTTTTGCATCTCCTAAGTTTTATTTTCAGGTATATAACAAGATGGTAGAACATAATTGCCTCTTTTGTTATTTCAAGAGGATAGCATTGATTATCTCCTCATCCGCATAATCGTTATGGCTACACAAATAGCGGAGCTACTTGCAAAGGTCTCAACTCATAGAGTCAAGTTTACAATTACATGCATATTTGGGCCTCCAACATGGCATTACAGATCTTGATCTTCAATATTTGAAATCCAAGATGAAGACCAGTTCCTGTGATTTTCATCGGATATGTCATTGTATCTAGATTGCTTCATGAAATTGTGTATGGTATTACGAAGCCACAACCATTTACAAGATACACGTTATATCAGTGTTGAGGAGATGATTGCTATTTTCCTTCTCATGGTTACACAAAATTAACGATATTGCATTACTACTGAGAGGTTTTGATCGATCCCAATTTGCTCTAAGTGGTGCTTCAACAAAGCAGTCAAAGCACTGTATCATTAGCCCCTTCTCTGATGGCTTCACCTCCTATCGACCCACCAAAAAATGTCACATTAGACTCTAGTTTTTGGCCATATTTCAAGGTATTTTAATTTCAAATGTATTATATCACTCTTTATTATTTATTATAAAATTATTTGATTTATATCTCATACATGTTAAATGGAATGAATAGGACTGTATCAGTCCAATCGATGGAACCCACATTCCTTGTATGGTGCATAGCATGGATCAAACCCCATATCATAACAGACATGGCTATCTTTCCTAAAATGCCCTTGCAACATTGCACGTTTGATCTCAGGTTCATTTATGTCCTAGAGGGATGAGAGGGATTTGCCAATGATTAACGGGTCTTGAAGGATGCAATGAGTAGAAGAAGTGAATGTAGATGTCCAATCTCAGATGGTAATAATCTTTATGTCAAATTGTTAAATTTAATGTTTGCTTTTTTAAGATTTTTGTCGATTATAATTCCAACAATATATTATCGCAGGCAAATTCTATCTGGTGGATTGTGGTTATCCCAATAGGCTGCAGGTCTTGGCTCCATATAAGGGTACAAGGTATCACCTAAAGGAGTTCGGTCCAGCCAACAACCATCAGCGGCCACGTAATCCACATGAGTTATTCAACCATCGGCATGCATCTCTCCGAAATTGTGTCAAGCGTATCTTCAGCGTTTTCAAGTTAAGGTTCACTATTTTCAAGAGTTAACCTCCTGGTTTTCCACATGAGACACAAAAACATATGGTTTGGGCTTGTATCGATGTGCATAACTTTATGAAGTTAGAGAACTCAAGCAATGACTTTGAAGTTTCCGATCTTCCTTCCGAGGCACCATGTAATGTTGCACTGCCTAATGCAGATTCTGATGAGGACGATGATTTACAGACTCAGCAAACACAACAGACGGTTGCATTAGAGTGGAGAGAAAACATGGCAAAGAATATGTGGCATGACGGGACATGCATGTCACAAGGACTCTATTTTTAGTTGGTGGCCATTTGACTTAATTTGTTATAATTAAGTCAAATATTTGTAATAGTCATGACTTTTATATCTCAATCTAGGTTGTTCTTCTTTAAATAATAATTAACCACTAATATATGTTAATTATAGTATTAATAAGGATTAAATCGATACGTAAATATTTATATCAAATATTTCCAATACATTATATTATTAATATATTATATTATTTAAAGTGTCCCGTTACCCCCGTTTTATGCCACAAGTAAAAGGACACAACAAAGCCACCCAATCAAATAAATAAATAAATGCATGAATATAAAAAAAAAATAGATGGGTACTAATTTCTAATAATTACCATCTGGAGAATTGAATTTCTTGAGCTCAGACTCGAGGCTGCGAGCAAAAGACCTCCAGTTTCTCCCGGATCCGAGCAGCCCGTGAAGAACGAAGGCCGTGGAATTGAAAGGCTTTTCGGGCGATGGGATCTCCTCGTAGGCTAGGGTTTCAAAGCTCCTCGATTGAGATCCGTTAAGGAGATTCAACGAGAACGGAGCCGAGGAGAAGAGGCGAGACCGAAAGGAGGAGTTCGAAAGGGCCCTCGCCATTAGTTTCGAGATTTTTGCTTTCGTGCGCGCTAGTCTAAAAACGACGATTAGTTTTTTTTTTTTTTAATGAATAGAGGAAATTGTGCTCTTTTCTCATAAAACCCCAAACCATAGGTTATTTTGCCGGACAAATTTTCAAAACCAACCCATTTAGGAATTTATTGTCAAAAAACGACCCCATTCAAACAAATTTGCAAAAAACGACCTGGTTTCAGCCTCTGCGCTGAAACCAGGTCGGTTTTAAAAAAAAAATTGAAACTTCACGGGAGTTGAACTCCCGTGAAGTTTACCAGCTTTTAATTAAGCTGCTAAACTTCACGGAACTTCAACTCTCGTGAAGTTTCACAATTCAAAAAAAAATTTTTGAACTAAAAAACTTCACGGGAGTTGAACTCCCGTGAAGTTTAGTAGATTAATTAAAAGCTGCTAAACTTCACGGGAGTTCAACTCCCGTGAAGTTTCGGAGTTTTTTTTTCAAAAACCGACCTGGTTTCAGCGCTGACGCTGAAACCAGGTCGGTTTTTGCAAATATCCTAAAAAAGGGTCGTTTTTTGCAAATAAAAACTCAAATGGGTTGGTTTTGAAAATTTGTCCTTATTTTGCCGGAAACCACAAAATTAGGGGATAAAAAAAGGGAATAATATTGTTGACAGCTGTGGGATTTGAACCCACGCCCTTTCGGACCAGAGCCTAAATCTGGCGCCTTAGACCACTCGGCCAAACTGTCCGCTACGTTTTGAGTAGTTATTCGAATAATTATGCTGCTAATTCCATTTGTTTCGGGGTATACATTAATCATACGGTTGTAATATTTTTAGATTTGAGGTTGATTTTGATGATTAAGAGATCCAAACTTACCTTTTTTTAATATAACGAACATATTAATGAAGTACTTTTGTATCATATGAACTATAATTCTTTTCCATACTATCTGGAGTTCTCCCAAAAAGAAAAAGACCTGATATTCTCATTTTTGTTTTGTGTCTGCGTGGGTATCCTTATATATCTGCATGTATGTCCATGATTGTTAAGCGGATACGGATATAATAAGTATCATGTCCATGCCGTATCCGGACTGCTTGCCCTTGTGGACTGCTGCCGATCCAATTTCAATCAACAAGCTAGCTATTTTGAATCTTATTGTTAAAACCATTAAATGCAAGGTTATCAAACGAAATAAAAGTTGTTACAAATTTCACAGAAATTAAAAATAAAAGAACAGAAATGGATAATGTGAAATCATTATCTTACACATACATTTCAATGGTCAATAATCTGTTACAATTTCAGTATTCAGATATTTAACGGTCTTTCCTCTTTTCTGATGTAGGTACAAGCAGAACGGGCTGGAACGCTCGGATGAAAATCACATTTATAGTACCACTCTGATAGTAAAAAGATTAAAAGTGCATAAATACATTCCTACAACCTCATTACAATCAAAATCAAAATCAATGTATTGACATATGCTTCGTCCATTGCTGAGATCAACTGAAGAAAACTATCGTAGTAATGAAAGAATTGTAGCAATGAAAGAAAACTAGCGCGACATGATCAATACATTTCTAGGTTTATTAGAAACTTGGGTCAAGATAATTACATGTACTCTCGTAAAGTCATCATTTTCCCCTCTACATAACAATAACCCGGATAAAACAATTTATGTGACAAAGAGTTTTTATGATGAAGGTGAACAGGCTTCAAGCTTAGGTAGAAGACTTCTCCATGCATCAGCAATATCCTTGGCGAGCCTCTCTTGCCCCTTTGCAAACTCATGAAAGGCAAGACCCATGTCTGCTGTCTTCTGCTCTTGGAACCGAATTATTTCTTCACTCATTAGTTTAACAATTGTTTCGTATCTTTGGATCGCCTCCTCGCTCTCCGCCTCCAACTGTGAAGAGTGAAAATGAGTGTCGATAGAAGACAAACTCGAGCTTATCAAATTAAATTTAAATAGTCTCACCTCTTTGTATTCGATCTCTGCTTCTCCAGCTTTTTCAGACCTTATTAGCAACAGCTTTTCTCTGCAAATCAACATCAAGCATCAACAATCTTAAAAATTGTTAAGGGTATTACTGGAATTGAAGAAATATAGGCACTCAGTTTGTTGTAACTGGGCATCCAATTACACTTGCATGTTTGTAGTTCTTGTTTCTGAACTGAAATTGATTAAATAATATGAAAACGAACGAGTAATCTCTCTTATATGTCATTAATTGACTGCAGAAACTAAATTCCTTTCCTCCAACAAAAAATAGGAATTATAATTCGATGAAATATTCATTCCCAAGTACAACTAAAAGCAGGAACTAAACTTCAGAAATTGGGATTCTGATGAACAAGATCAGAAAGATTTTTTTTTTTAAAGCCATGTTTCATTACAACCAGTCACGGGCCCTGGGAAAAGGATTGGATCTATAAATTTTCCATGTGCTTGTGTTTGCGCACTCATATCCCTGTCTGTTTATAAAATAGGTGATTCAAGCACAAGAAATTCAAAATCACCTATATTCAAATGAGCTTGAAATGAAAGCTAGATTAAGGGCTTTTAAATTATTTTTTATAGTTCCCTTTCCTCTCTGCACACGCCTCAAAAGATACACATGCATTGAGAAACATTATTTTCCCATAATTGAGAAAGTTCAATTCAGAAGAGTTTCATCAGTCACACACACACACACACACACACACATAGAGCAAAGCAAGTGAGAAATATGTCAAAATCATACAGATTTATCTTCTTCAACTTGGTTGTTTCAGCTAAATCATACTGCTGCTTGAAAGCACTGGCTCTGTCTGCCATTGTTGCCTGTTTTGAAACACGAGGGAAACAGGGATTAGCATGCAATTTAACTTCCATGAGGAACACCTAATACATTAACGAGACACTTCAGAAAGATGATGTTCTTGAGATTTTAACTGCTCTGTGAACTCGTTCATGGTTCCGGGAGATAACTTAGATAGGTTGGCAAAAAACCCAAAGTATATAATACAAAAAGAGAGCTACATGGAAAAAATTTTCAAATTTCAAACATTCTTAAAGAAATACTGTTCCTTGAATAATCCAGTATCTGCATGTCAAAACTACAACATTAACCAGCATGACATGTATTCAGGAAGGTTCAGGCTCTTTCTTCCCCCCCAAAAAAAAGTGCGAGAATAAGATTTCAAATATTTAAAGCATTCACATGCAAACAGAAAAGCAAGCTACATTTAACTTCATATCCTGCTATGCGGGATGACAATCAGTGGTAGCTAGCTATAAAAAGCAAATCAAGGATTTAGTGAGGAACTGAATCATGGAAAGGAAAGGAAGAAGAATTTAGTGAAAAGTAAGCTTGCTCGATAAAACTAAAGATGTAGTTAGAAAACACATGAACCAAAATTTACTGATTCACATCGCTGTCCTGAAATCATTCCCCTAGCACCACAGTTCTTGCAACAAATGAACTTTTGGAACATTGTTAATTATTGAACATTTATACTGCAAATAAAAGTGATGCAACAGAATTTCAATTTCAATAAGATAACTGCAAGCATATATTTTAAATGTAATTTTACAAGAGTTTAGTAGAAAATGGAGCAAAATTGAGGTTGTAGTAGGAAATGGAGCAAAAATGACCTTTATAGACTGCACTGCTCGCACATAATCTTTTACTGGCTCTTCAAAATTCATTAGGAGGTTGTGAGCCTGCATCAAGAACGAGTTCGATGTCAAGAGAAGACTTCTCAAAGTAATCAGGTCATGATTATGTATTGCATTAAACAAACAAACATTTAGCTAGAACTTTTTTACGGAAGATACCTCCTTATTGAGCTTTAAAGATAATAGTTCTGATTTCGAACCAAGCTCGGAAAATGCCTTCCCAAGAGAATTTCCTTCACAAGCGCCCAAAAGTTTGATTGCTTTCCCAAAATCTGACAGCGACTGCCCCAGCTCTGAGGAAACAGTTAGACAGCAGTATTAAGGCTTACTCCATTATCGAGCCAATGTGAACCAGAGGAAAAAGGGGTCAAAGCTCAAGGCGAATATTTACCTCTGTGTCTCTTTACAAGGCGGAATGCCTGCTTCTGTGCCTCTGCCAAGTGATCTTCAAGCTCAAAAATATAATGTTTCAGTTTCTCATATTCAGGACCTGACTCCTCAATAGGCTTCTCCTTTCCCAGAACAACATCACTAACCTTAGACTGCACATCCTACAGAATCAAAGTGTGCAAGTCATTGTGCAATTCTATTCTCGGGGACCTAGATCTTTACTAATTTACTAAATGCCTATAGATCCAAAGAAAGGCATAAGCATCCTTGAGAACGTCATCTCTGAAATCTCGAACCAATCTATGATGTAAAATATTGAATGTACTAGTAAATTCTCTCTTCTTCTCCTGAAAGCTCACATACTAGTTCATTCTCAAAAGTCATCTGATTTTCTCTATGTTAAACTGGGAAATATGCCTACATGTAGTGTAATTACCTGCAACTTTTATTAACCAAAAAAATTAATTTACACAGATTATTGTGGGATATATAGTTAAATGGAAAGTTTGGACTTCTAGTATTTGTTAGAGATAAGATCATGCAGCACAGATTTCCTGTTGGAGATGAGTGGTTTTGCTAATTCTGGGACAATGTATTTCTTGTTTGATATAATTTTGAACTTGCTCTAGATAGTGTTCATACTTATAAAGCATATACCTTTGATGCTTTTATATGAGTACTAAATTGGTTGAGAAGATTATGACATAGCTTTTCCTTTTAGTCATTATATGCTTTGGCTATATTAATCTATGTTCCACAAATATTTGCCACAAGTCATAAAAAGTTTGATAATTTGGCAAGCATTTTGCAGTTCCTTGTATTTTTAGACCTTTCTATTTTGAGGACAAATTCCATAACTTTTATAAA
>NC_033803.1:69227599-69255099 GCF_001876935.1 Asparagus officinalis | reverse complement strand
TCCAATTTTATATTTACCAAGGTTTTTGTAATATTTGAATTTCCTATGTAACTTTCATATTTTTTAGGGGTTGTTAATAATTTTTAGATTTAGGGGGATGTTTCTAGTTATTTTGAGCTTTCAAGAGGGTTGTTTCTAATTTTTGAATTTTCAGGGTCTCTTGACAATGTTTAACTTTATAATGGGTTTTTGCATTATTGAATTTTAAGGGGATGTGTGTTATTTTTAAATTTTTTAGAATGTTGTTTGTAATTTTCTAACAAGTTTCCCTTGAATTTACAAGGACAAAAGTTTTAAAATTATGGATAATTATGATTTAATTAGGCTTAAAAAATATTTAATTATTTGAATTTTTTAATGATGGATAGTTTTAATTTGATGAGAATTATTAAGTAAATATATGATTAGATTTATTTTTTTGAAATGGGCGGTTTTGAACAGCAAACTACCAATTTCTCTTTGCATATAATATACCTTTGAAAATATAATAACAAAATAAATTTATTATTATTACTTAGAGTAGGATTGGAATGTAATATCCCAAGTGGTGAAGGATAATATTGATTACAGAAAGATTTTTCTACACTCACACTTTTAAAGAGAGTATGGTTTTTCTCCTTAATTATGAAGGTAATTTAGGAGGTGATAATAGCTCATAATGTCTTCTAACTATCTTTTATCTTTATTTTTACATTTAAATATAAAAAAACGAATGATAAAATAAAAAGTTCTATTTTTTTACTCGTTGGATACCAAATTTAAATCTTTAGATAGTTAAAATTTTAAGTCTTTATATATTTTTCTATTAAATAAATTTTTAAGTTCTGAGATTTTCTATTTTGTAATTTCTTGATAAATGGGTGAACCAAGATATTAAAAAATTATCTATAGCTAAATTAGAACATTATTAAAATGAAATAATAGTAAATATATCTTTGAAATGTAAGGAAATCTTTTGAATTTTTTACAAATTTTGTAAAATGTAGGACTATTCTATAAAAAAATTTAATATTTTAAAATCTTTTGGATTTTAGTGCAAAATATACAATTTCTGAAATATTCCTACCAATTTTGTAGGTTGATTTTTTTATAAAATCTTCAAATTATGTCTTTTGTGTATGTCTACGAATTGTGTAAATTTTATGAATTTTGGATGTTTTCTAGCTTGGAAAAATTGACAACTGTCTCCTTAATTATGAACATATTTCATAAAATCATATATTATTTTTATTTTAAAATTTTAATATAAGAAACAAATACTAAGATCAAGAGTTCTATTTTTTTACATGTTGGGTACCAAATCCAAATCTATAGATTGTCAAATTTTTAAATATTTATCCGTTTTATCTAGTAAATAAATGTAATTTCTAAGATTTTCTATTTTGTAATTTCTAGAGAAGTGATTGAACGTGGAGGTTGAACAATTATATATAACTTAATATAATTTTTAGCATACTTAAATCAAATCTGACCTTATATACATATTAATTAGGATAAGATTCGATAATTGAAGCTTATACCTATTAATTAAAATTAATTAGGATGGAATATGATAATGATGTAATATGTAAAAGGGTCAAGGGTATTTTGTTCATAGAAAGTTTTTTCCAAACTCCCTTTTCTAAAGGGAGTATTAAATAAAATCTGTAAGTTCTGAGATTTTCTATTTTGTAATTTCTAAAAGTGACTGAACGTTGAGGTTTGAAAAATTATCTATAACTTAATATAATTTGTAACATACTTAATTCAAATCTGAGCTTATATACTTATAATTAGGATACTATAGGATAAATGAAGCTTGTACCTATTAATTAAAATTAATTAGGATGGAATTTGATAATAATGTAATATCTAAAAGGTCAAGGGTATTTTTATCCATTGAAAGTTTTTCCCAACCTCTCATTTTTAAGGTAGAATGATATGTGTGTGTGTGTATGGAAGCTATTTGCTGTCTATATATAAATATATATATGGGAAACTATTTGCTGGATCTTGTAAGTATCCTTTTAGTGCTTGTGAGGGGGCAATTGGATTCAGATTTAGTGGGTGATAAGAAGAAATAGTTCCGCAGCGACTGCAGGTTTGTTTAATTAATAGTTTAGATGTTTGTTTTATCTCATATAGTTTCTGGTTAATACTGGAGTATATTTTTGAAGCTTGAGGATAGGAACAAAGAAACGACTGGAGTTGGATCTAAAACTATAATACAATTAATTTTATTACTTGGTTACAGATAAGTTGATAAGAACTTGCAGGATATTGACAAGTATCAGTGTATCACTGAGAGGTAAACGGTGTGTCATTTATATTTAGCATAAATGTATAAATTTTGAATTTTTGATAAAAGTATTTGCTATGTACCCTCAAATTTTTGGTTGGAGCTTTAGGTCGCGACATGTATTCTTGCATATCAGAATAGGACTATTTATTTGGTATCATAACTGTGCTAAACAATAAACAAATACCTTAAATATTTGCATAAAGTCTGCAGGTTTTTTCTTGAAAAGTCCACCTTCTTGAGATCTTGCTCTCTCCATTCTCTGCAAGTAATGTCATGGCAATCTGAAGTCAGAACATTATCTTAAGAAATTTCTACATCATGGAATTATAAATTAGAAGTGCTAACACAATTTTATTCCTTTAATTAATCATGATTCATGCAGTGGATCAATTGCTGAATTTTCTCCAGTTCAATGGCTGCAGATTGTGGAATTGAGACAAAGAAATTTCATTTTAAATAGCAAAACCAAACAGCATGTTCAAGTTAAATTAGCATGAGATAATCCCATTGCACACAAGAAAAATGGGACAGAGTGTTGATTTAGGAGATACAGACTAGGTATTAAGATCCAACAACACATACTTTAGTCTAATTCCACAATTTGGAGGTTATGCCATGTCAGGCAGTATACAGAACGGAGTAACTCTCTATCACGTCCTCAAACTGATCAAATATCTAAAGGGTATAATAAATCAATTAATAACAAGATAGAACAAACAGGAGAACATCAGCCACTAGTTTTCCATCATTGAGGCTGATATATCTGCTTTCCAGAAAAACGAAAAGATAGGAGATGTATTTACGGAGGCCACAGATCTGGGAAGTCGTCTTATAGGTTGAGATAAACTGAAATTTTTGGGAGTGCAGACTGATGCAAATAAATCTAGCATCATGGTAACTTGGTCAAATTATAAGGCCATGACCATTTGAGAGAAAATAATAATAAAATGAATAAAGTACTGCACGAAATCTAATGATTCAAGTAGAATCTAGTTTACCTCTTCGTCTTCCTGTAAAAAGATTCTTAAATCCTCGCTTTGCTTAAGTTCAGGGTGAGAAGCTATCCGATTTATAAATATGTCCAGCGCCTGACGTCTCATCTCAATGAACTCAGCACTGAATCTGAACTTCTCTGAATTGCATGCAGATGGTATGTGGATGTCAATAATAAGGATGGATTTCAAACAATATAGGTAATATAACAATGTAGCACGAATAAAGTGCATTATTAAGAAAATAATTTCATGGCAAATGAGTAATAATAATACAGTAATTTCCACATGGATATTCCTAGAAAAATGGCAGGCAGAGATCTGCCTAACATCGATATACAACATTTGATTAACATTTTTCAGAAAGTAAACTCACAATCGAAGTTACATAATTTGACGATGAGAGGGGGGGAGAGGGAGAGGGGGGGAGGGAGGGCGAGTGGCATTTTTAAATTACCTACGGTGCTCTTCTCTGGTAGGGGAGGAATGAAGATCCCTTTGTATTTTTCAGCAAGTTTGTCGTGCAACCAAACAAAATCACTGTAACGGCGAATAACAATCTTTTCTTGCCCTTGAAATTCAGGTAAGTTTGTCTGGTGATAAGCCATTAAAAAATGAATAAATATGCACAAAATTTCTACTACTGTGTGATAATCAAAAGAGAATATGGAAGTAACTGGAGAGAACCTCAGCAAAAAATGCAGAACACGTGTTATTTGGATTCAAATCATAAGGGAGAGAAATATTGATTCCAAACAACAATAACCAAAATTGTATCCCGTGTTCTTCAGAGACTCAAAATTTTCTCAAGCAAGAAGCATGAAATTTTGCCTGCTACATTAAAAAAATAAATAAACCACAGCATTATAACTTCAACTATGATAGATTTTTAAACTCCAGAAGCACAAATACTAAGATCAGATTGCACTTGTGATAAGACAGTCCAGGTCGGGCAGCCTAGCCCAATGGGAGGCAAAGATTCGAGAGCCGAGAGGTAATCTTCTTTCTTGATCTGACTAATGTCAGTGTACAAGTTTGAATACAACAAACAGGGGCTTAGTTAGGTTGTATATGATGAGCAGGTCTCATAATTTTGTTTCCATTCTGTTTCTGTATCAAGGGAAGAGCCCTGACGCAACACACCCAGTGGCTTGCAAGGAGGTGGTGGTTTTAAGGATAGTATGTTAGATTATTAATTTCGGTGGTTTTGAACCACGGAACATCCGGCGAATGTATGTGGCCACTTCATTATATATAAGACTACGGGTTTTGATTGTGCTACCAAATACTGATCGTAAGGGAAATTTGATGATGGGTCTAAGCCAAAATCCTTAAGGGGGTTCCTAATTCACTTATTAGTAGTATAAATTGAAAATAACCCGCCTCAGCTAAAGCTTCAGCTACACTAAACCCCCATCGACTCATCCACTAGCACGTACTACACATGAAATTCCATCGTTAGAAAGATAAATTGCAAGTATGACCACTTTGCTTATGAATTGAAGGGGGAGGGAGCATCAGTGCTAAAAAATGAGTTGAGGGGGTTCAGTGCAACTGAAGGTGTAGTTGCGGCGGGGATATGTGCCAGTTACCCGTTTTTCCTAGAGATGCTCATTTTAATTCCTAAATATTAAACTGCATACTATAAACACTTCCTTGTCAAAAATATTTGTTCCGGGGCACTCTCTAATTAAATAGTTCTCCACCTACACTCATTAGCTTCCATTAGCGTGCTCCACCTGAATATCCAAAAAGAGGACATTTTTTTCATAATTTAGCTTCTTCAATAAAAAAGTTGCCAAGGTGGCTCGCAACTCAACATAAGAGATGTCTATACAAAGGTAAAGCAATAATGAAACTGAAAAGAGAACAAGATAACAACACACAATGATTTATAGTGGTTTTGTCATTATCTTCACCTACGTCAACACGCGAAGACAACAAGAGAAAATCACTAATCAAAAAGGAGACTACAACCAAAGAGATTATTCCCAAATCTCATTCACTCCCTCACTTCAAATTGCTCTTCCATACTCTTCAATACTCTAGCTCTCTTTGTATAATGAATCCAGTCTTAATAGAATTTTTTTGGGTGGTTTTCGGTTTTTTTAAGGGGGTGGGGGGGTTGTTCATTTGGATTGTTACTTCGGACTGGGACTTTGTGCTAGATTTTGATTTAAAGCGTTATTTGTTTAGGACTAGAATTTGGATTTAAATTTAAGGTGTTAATTCATTGAGGAATAGGAATTGGATTTAAATTTAAAGTGTTATCCGTTTAGGATTAGGATTCAGATTTAAATTTAAGGTATTATTAATTTAGGACTAGTATTTGGATTTAAATTTAACATGTTATTGGTTATTTTGAATTGTGATTAGGATTAGAGTTCTAGAAGCCAAATCTCAATCCAACTACATATTTCCCTATTGATTTGAGACCTCAAAAAGTCCAATAAAATTTTTGTGGGTTTCTTGTTTTTGTCTTGGGTTTGCTATAACGTCAATTCTATTATAGTAATTAAATATAATTATTTTATGTAATTTTAATTTAAATACAATAAATGTCATTATATAAATATATATCATATAAATATTTATTTTATTTGAAAGGCTCTGAAAGTAATTAAAACAATGGATCTGAAGGTATTTAATACCGGTTAATAAAAATTATTAAATTATAATAAAGAATTATGCATTGTGTTGGAACTTACAAAAAAGTAATTTCATATAATATATTTCTTTTACAACTATTTTGTTCAGATAAGCGAATATCATTTCTCTTTCTTGTGACAATATTTTTTTTGAGAAAAAGGATGGATTACTATATAGTAATCCAGCCAGCTAAATTAATGAACTGGTTGTTACATATAAAATGCACATTTCCAACCAAAAATGTGCACAAAAAGTCAACTGAAAATACAAAAGCACCAAAACCCTTTTGTACAAAGATTAAAACTCCCAAAAGAAAACTTAACTACCACAAAAGAAGTATCATATTCAACAACAATCTTACTCATCACAATATCAACTAAAGCACTGAAGATTGAGTTTAATCCAGTTGAATCACGATACTGTTCTCCTCCCCTGCAGCTCCAGCTGGCTGTAAATCTCCCAGTCTCTCATTCTTCTTCCTTCTTCGTGCTAACAATCTGGCCGCTCTATCTGTGATTGTAGAACCTAACCAAAATGTAGAAAAAGTCATAATCTTATTCAAAATCTCCAACGCTCTCTTCTTCTTGTTAGAGAAGAGTCTATCATTACGCTCCTGCCATATGCACCAAATAAGAGCACAAAAGATAACGTCTCTTTCCATCTTGCATTCCTTATTTCCCCCAGTAGTCCAATTAATCCAAACTTCTTTTAAGGATTTCATTTTGAAGTCTTTCCCAATTTTTAATTTGGACTGAATAGATCTCCAAAGTGAGAATACAAACTCACATTCAATAAACAAATGAGTATGACTCTCTTCAACTTTAGAACACAAAACACAATTCAGCTCTAACTGAATTCCTTTTTTAGTCAAAATATCTTTTGTATTTAAACTCTGTCTTAAAGCTAGCCAAACCATAAGTTTTACTTTTAAAGGAATGGAAAGCTTCCAGATGTCTGCACAATCAGAACGTAAACCTCCATCAATAAGAAATTGATAGAAAGATTTAACAGAGAAAATACCATTTGTTTCCCACAACCAGATTCTGCTATCTTCTTTTTGATCAAAAATTATATCCTTGATAAGATTCAGTAAATTCAAAAACTGAAAAACCAAACTTCCTGTCAATTGCCTCTTGAACTTAATATCCCATATCCAGTTGTTATTCCTTTTTTTCCTCGGATTGCTAACAGAAGCATAAGGAGAAGTGATAATAAAGAGGGATGGGTATAAAGAAGCAAGGGTATATGATTTATCAAGCCAAAATAAAGTATGTTTCCTTCTCCTACCTCCACACGAGTACTGCATAAGAAACTGTCAACATTGAGAAAAAGATTTTTCCAGAAATAAGATAACTGACCTCTACTTGAATGAATGAATTCTGTCCAATCTTTTCTTTCATAGTATTTATAAAAACTGATCTGTTTCCAAAGCACCTGTTTATTCTCAAACCATTTCCAAAACCATTTCCCTAATAAAGCTTTGTTCATAGTTTTCAGATTTATAATTCCCAGTCCACCAAACAACTTAGGTCTACATATCTCCTCCCACTTGATCAAATTTGTACAACTTTTATGATCTAAAGATCCAGTCCATAAGAATCTTCTTCTCATCCTATCAATTTTATCAATAACCCATGAAGGGAATAAGAAAAAGGATAACCAGAAATTAGGCATCGAAGATAGAACTGAGTTAATTAAAACCAGTCTACCCCCTCCAGACAAAGTTTTGCCTTTCCACAAAGCCAGCCTTCTCTCAATTTTTTCAATCAAAGGAGACCAATCATCTTTTGTTAATTTTCCAGACCTCAAAGGAATCCCTAAATAAGTAATGGGAAAGCTCCCACTTTTACAATTCAACATAGTAGCCAAGCTTTGTTGTAAAGAATCATTATTCTCAAGAGCTATAAGAAAACTCTTGTTAAAACTAATTTTTAAACCAGAAGCAAGTTCAAAACAGTATAAAATCAGCTTTAAAACTGTCAGCTGTTCCTTTTTATTTTTGCAAAATATCAGTGTATCATCTGCATATTATAAGCAACAAACTTTGTGAGTCATATTAGAAGGACCTAGACCTTCAATAAGTTGAGAATCAACTGCAAGATTCAACATTCTGGTAAAAGAATCAGCTGCTAGAACAAAAAGAAGGGGTGACAGAGGATCTCCTTGACGAACACCTCTTTTGGACATAATCCACCTCCTAGGCTTACCATTAACATTAATGGCAGACATACCTCCATTTAAACACAAATTGATCCATTTTATCCATTTAACACCAAACTTTTTTGCCTTCAACACCTCTATAATAAAATCCCAATCCAACATATCATACGCTTTCATGAAATCTAGTTTTAATAAAATTCCTCCTTTTTTTTATTCTGAAAACAATCAGAAATAATTTCCTGGGCTGCAGCCACTCCTTCCAGCAAAAATCTGTTTTTGATAAAACCAGATTGAACAGGATCAATAAGCCATTCCAATTGAGCATTTAATCTATTTGTCAAAACTTTGGTAATCACTTTAAAAATAACATTTAGAAGACTGATAGGTCTATAGTCATTAACTGTGACAGCCCCATTCTTTTTTGGAATAAGCACAATATGGGCATAATTGAGCCTATTAATTTCCAACTTACCCTCATAAAACTCCTCAAACAACTTCATAATGTCTATTTTCACCGTATCCCAAAAAACTTAAAAAAATAAAGCAGGAAATCCATCTGGACCAGGGGATTTATCTCCATTCATATCAAATACTGCTTTATAAACTTTCTCTTCAGTAAAAGGAGTTTCAATATCATTAGGACCCCATTCAATCACTGGGAAAAGTTTATTCCACTCCAGTTGACATCTATAAGGCTCTCTCTGTCCAAAAATCTTTTCATAATGATTTGAAAAAATTTGGGCTATTCCTTCTTCAGAGCTCACCATCACATTATCTACATCAATTGACGCAATCAAATTATTCCTTTTTCTACCATTAGCAATTTTATGAAAATAAGCAGTATTATTATCCCCTTCTTTTAACCAGTGTGCTTTGGATCTTTGTTTCCACATCTGTTCCTCTTGTTTCAAAATCTCATTCAATTGCATGGAAATATCATTTTTTTTAATCAATTCATCATCCTCCAAATCTCTATTTTCCTCTAAGACTTCTCATTCTAAAAGACTATCCAACAAGTCTTTCTTCTTTTGTTTAACACTATAAAAACTGGAATGAATCCATTGTTTGATGCATTTTCTCATGAATCTCAGCTTACCAACAATATTCTTAGCAGCAGATAATCTTTTTTGTGCACACTTCCACCATAAAGGAACTCCCTTCATAAACTCCTCAGATTCTAACCAAATATTTTCAAATCTGAATCTTTTAACAAAATTTTGATTATCTCCACGATCAAAACTAATTGGAGCATGATCAGATAACTGACTGCACAGACCTTGTTGTCTGGAAAAAAGAAAAGCATCTTCCCATTCAGAGTTGAAAAAAACTCTGTCCAACCTAGCCATAGAAGGCAACCTTCTTTTATTAGTCCAAGTAAACTGCCTCCCATGTAAAGGACTATCAATCAGCTCTAATTCATTAATAATCTCATTAAATTCTTCCATTTCTTTCCTATGAATAGTTTTACCTTTTCTTTCAGCAGCATTAGCAGTAACATTAAAATCACCCACCACAACCCAAGGGCCTGAAAAAATATTTTTAATATTTCTAAGCTCCTGCCAAAAAAGAGCTCTCTCACTGTTACTATTTGGATCATATACTGAAGAAATGTTCCAAACAAAACCATTTCTCTTATTTTGAAGAACCACAGTCAAAACAAATATTCCAGAATGTTCCTGCAACATCTTCCATTTATTGCTATTCCAACCAATTAAAATCCCACCAGAAGCACCAATAAAGGGTAAACAAACCCACTCAAATACATTGCCTCCCAGGCTATTTAAAATTTTATCAACACAACTCAATTTTGTTTCCTGTAAACAAATTATTTCAAATTTGTTTAACTGGCAAAAATCTTTAACACCAAATCTTTTGGTACTCAAACCAAGCTCTCTTACATTCCATGTAACCAACATATGTAATAAAAACAATCTCCTCAAACACAAATAGCCAAAGACTACTCAAAAGTAGCCCTCTCTTGCTCCATTTGCCTCACTTTTTTTAAAGGATCAAAATCCCCTTGAGGTTCAAGATTAATGGCACAATTTGCAGCAAATTTTTTTAACTGCTTATCAGAACAGACATCAAAAAGAATAGGAACAAAAGAAGAACCCAAGGAAGAAGAACTTTCACCTGAAGAAGCTCCATGAGAGCTTTTGTCAGAGTCTTTCAAAGCAGCTCTTGATGTAGCTCTGTCCAAAGCAGTCATAGGTTCATAATCTACAAACCTGGAACATCTTCTAACATAAGTAACTTTAGAGCTAAGACTAGGCTCAGCAGGAGGTAAGGAATTCAAAGGTTAAATAATTAGAAAATCTTCTTCTCTTTCTATTCCTTCCTCATTGTTGTAAAATACTGATAACCAATTTCCCCCATCAATATTTTCACTAACCATAAGAGCTTTATTGTTAGACTCTTCTACTGCAATATTTTCTTTTACCTCCTGAACTACATTGTCTTCAGAGATGATAGGAGACAAAGAGGCATTCAATTCCACCTCAAACTCAGCACTCTTAATATTATCTTCTTTCATAGCTTGATCCATCAGGAAGTCATTTTCAGAGATCTTCATTTGATCTGGAACTTGCTCAGCTTCACTGTCTTTTGAAGATTTATTTTCCCAACTACCCCACACTGGCTTTTTGTTTTGATAAAAAGATTTGGCTTCATTCCACAATCTGGCAGTTGAAGAATCCCATGGATTATTCCGTAGATCTTGTCTAACGGTCTATGAATTATTATCAGAAGAACCAGATCCACTATCCTTTCTCCCTTTAAACCATTTATCCTGGTAAGAACTCTGATTATTATCATCTATATGATCCACTTTCTGTTTTTTCTTATCAACTTCAACACTTTCACCCATAATCGACATAATAGAAACATCAACATTATACTGATTTTTCCCCACAAAAATCTTCAGAACTTTAGGAATATCAATATATTCTAAACATTTGACTAACACAACAGCATCCACAAATTCTGAAGCAGCATTTGTCAGCGAATCAAGATCAACTAAATCAGCAAAAGGTTTCACCATCAACTCAAAGGATTCTCTATTCCATAAATGAGGAGGAATCTTTCTTGTGACAATTAAATTAATAAATGAATACATCTAAATTATGAATATGAACTCAAAATTTTAATCAGATTTGGAACATGTCACCTCTAACTAAAGCTTTAACTCCTATATTTATTTCTTCTCAAATGTATTTGCACATGTCAAAGTTCTAGCCTCTGTATAAATTTTTTTTTTGTGCTATTCTTTAATCAAAATGAGAGTGTATCTTGAAATAAATTTTAATTATATTTGATAATAATAATTAATTAATATATAAATCTAAAGTTAAAATCCTAATTAAAATAGTCCACAAACTTAAATTTTAGTCCGATAATTCAACCTTCAATCCAATAATCCAAAACAAAAAGTTCAAAAGTTCAAGAATTCCACTCAAAAATCTAATATCCAATCCAAGAATCTAGGGCTCTAAACCAAAAAATCTATTCCTAATCCCAATCCAAGAATGTTGGATTTGTGGATAATTTTCCTAGACGTACAAAAAAAATCCAGAACGAACAACACCTCCTTAGACAAATGGTTAGCTAGCTAATGGGTTGGTGATATAGTAACCTAATTATCACAAGGTAAAATGTGACAAGAAGAGTAGTTCAATTTTACTTCTCTCACATTCAACTTTCAAGTCATTCAACAAAATCAACAATAAACTAAACATTTACGTAAAATCCACCTAAAGTTCTAGTTTCTTTTTTTTTTTTTGGTGCTATTCTTTAACCAAAATGAGGGTGTCTCTTGAAATAAAGTTTAATTATATTTGATAATAATTATTATTTAAAATATTAATCTAATGTTAAAATCCTAATTAAAATAGTCCCACAAACTTAAATTTAGTCTGATAATTCAACATTCAATCCAATAATCCAAAACAAAAGTTCAAGAATTCTACTCAAAAATCTAAAATCCAATCCAAGAATCGCTCTAACCCAAAAAAAACTTACTCCCAATCTCAATCCAAGAATGTTGGATTCATAGTCAATTTTCCTAGTCATACTAAAAAAATCCAGAACGAACAACACTTCCTTAGACAAATGGTTAGCTAGCTAATGGGTTGGTGAAATAGTAGCCTAATTAGGGCCTGTTTGGTTATTTCCACAAAAAAATCGGAAATGGAAAACTCATCCTTGAAATGATTTTAATACATTTCAAGCACATTTCCCAGATTTATTTTTTTGGTTTGTTTCGCAAAGAAAACTCCACATTTCAATGCCAAGTCACACAAACAGACAAAAAAAGCCTCCATAGTAACAGTGCCCAGTTTTCTATTTCTTTTGTTTGTTTGAGAATAAGAAATAGGAAATGAGAAATGGGGGTATTAAATATTATGTTTTATTATTCTGCACTATTCCAACAATGCTTTTACTAATTAATAATTCTTAGATGGGACATTTCCAAGTGTTTTCAGCCCAATTTGGTGTGAAAACACATTTATTGAAAGTTTGAGGTGGCAGCCTATGTGGCGGTTTATTTCTCGAAAATTAAAAACGAAACAAACATGAGAAATGGAAATCTCTTGAAAACAAAATCCCATGTGGCACTTGTTCATTTCTTGAAAGTTGAGGTGGCAAGAGATTTCCGGATTTTTTTGGCAAACGAACAGCTCTGAAGCACGGATTCGCCCCCGGAGGCCACGAATCCGTGTCCGACTCGAATCGGACACGGATTCGTCACGACACATGCACGACACGTGTCGGACACGGTCAATCCGTGTCTGACACGGGTCAACGGTCAAATTAGGCTCGGACACGGTCAAAGGAGCTCGGACACGGCTCAGATTCGCCGAAGGACGATTCATTCGGGTTGCGGATTGCGGGTTTGGTTGTTAAAATCCAACCCGAACCGTTCGATTAAAAAACTCATCCCTATTTCTCAAATCTCCTATTCGATTCGATCCTCAGCTGACTCAAACGAAAGAAAAAAAGAAAAAACTCTAACCCTAACCTTAATCCTCTCTCTCAATCTCTCAACTCACTCCCGTTCGATTCGATCACCTCCGCTGTTCCGACCCGATCCCGCCGACCGACTCCTCCTTCCTCCGACTCCTCAAGTCCACCCTCCATTCCTATTTTATAAAATTTTCTATATATAATAATAATTTTAAAAAAAAATCCTCGTCGTATCCCCGTATCCTATTTTTTTGGATTTTGTCGTATCCCGTATCCGTGTCCGTATCGTATCCGTGTCCCGTATCTGTATCCGTGCATCATAGACGAACAGACCCTTATCACAAGATAAAATGTGACAAGAAGAGAAGTTCAATTTTACTTCTCTCACATTCAAATTTCAAGTATTTCAACAAAATCAACGAATAAAACTAAACATTTTTGTAAAATCCACAACACAAACCCTAAACCAACAAAAATCTAAGCTCCTGATCAATTGCTACAAAATCAACACCTAAATCATCCCCAATTGCACCAAAACATGCAATTAGAACTCAGATTCCGTATCTAAAAAAATTAGTCAGTTTTCATAATGCAGCCTAAGAAATAAACAAATCTACAACATAAACCCTAAAAAACAACCTAAATTCATAGTTCCACATCAATTCATAAAAAATCAACACCTGAATCATTTAAAAACAAAACTTCCAATCAAGTAAAAAAATTTCAAAATAAACCCTAAAATTACAAAAAATTACCTTCGTGATGACGCGATAAGATATATAAGCTTGAACTCCATTGCCTAACTTCACCGGATCGGTGACCGTAACCGACAAAAACGGTTGCGACTGCGACGGCGATCTAGGGCTTTGAGAAGGAGATAGACTCGAATTAGTCCGCTGCTGAGAAAATCACAGCGATTCGGGAAAATTTACGTATTAGTCCCTAAAATCTAAATACTAAAGTAAGAGCGAGGCAGTGGTTTTTCTGTAATTACCGTGGAAATCATGGCGGTTTTTGTTGGTCACCGGCGACGAGCGGAGGAGGAAGAGGAGAGAGCGGGGCAGAAGGAAGTAAAGCAGCGCTGGAGATCTCCAGGACTTGAAATGAGAAGCTGATACGCGCACCTAACTCCCGACACCCTCAACTTCACCCTTTCGGTGGTTGTGGGTCCCGGAATGCGTGGACGGACTGACGTGGGCTCAGACGAGTGGTGTTTTGATTCCAACTGGGCAACACGAGTTTGGCTGCGATACTGAACGGCAAAACAGACGCTATCATTATATTTTGTTAAGGTAGCTCCGTCATGTCATTGTTGTATAATTAAAAAATTAGTAGAATCTTAAGTCTAATATAAATTCTTAATTTTTTAAATTTTTTTATTGATGCGGTAGGATAAAATGGAACTTATTTTTTTGCTCCGGTGGCAGAAGCACATTATCGTCGTATTAGTAACATATCAAGTAAGTTTGCGAAAATAATCTAGACTAATGACGAATATAACGTTAAGAATCCTCACTAATGACTTTCATAGATTAAAGACCTAAAGAGAAAACTAAGCGTGAGCTGACTGTAAGAGTGTTCTTGCGCTGTTGGTAAAGTCGTTTTGCATTTTTAAGGAACTAGCTAAGAACAATTAGCAGTCATGTATGAAATTTATACATATTCTACGTATAAAAGAGAATTGGGGTGCTAAGACTTTTGATTGTCCTTTTGACCACTCTCACATTTGATAAATCCAACTTTAATTATTTTGTTTATTAAATTTATCTCAAACTCTCATTCAATTAGTTTTAAATTAAATTAAATTTAATTTATTGCACATCATCATAATAATAATATTTAATATTAGTTTCTTAGGCTCTTAAAGATTCCATAACTTATCTAATCTTATACCATTTATTATAAAAGTTTGTAGGATGTTAAAACATTTTTTCGAAGTATCCCTCACCACGTACATAGATACATACATGAATACACATAAATACTCAATATGTGATAATTACCCTCTTCAAGAATTTCATATCCATACATGCGTACATGGCCATATATACATACATAACATCCTATATGTTAAAATTATTTTCAACAATGTCCGTCAATTGCATGAGTATTCATCAAAGTCCCTATGTTCACATTCTCATTCAAATAATTTATAAAATTTCAATTGTGTAGTAGTATTCATCAAAGTTCATTTATTCACATTCATCAAAGTCACTTTTTGCTCTCTTGTTGGGTCCGATCGAGTGGGAGGTGAACCGTTGCCCCCACTTTATTGTCTAGAGTAATCACTAATTAATAATTAGTTCAACAGACATTTATTTTTACTTTAGTATTACTAATTATTAAACAATAATTACTTTTCTCTAACCTCCCACCTGAAATGAACTGTTTCCTTATCTTTAACAATAATTACTTTTCTCTAACCTCCCACATGAAATGTACTGTTTCCTCATCTTTTGCCTCTACCTATTCCACTTCCCATGTGATTAATTATTAATTCCTTATTTAAACTTCCTTTCCCCCTAAATAATTAGGCAAAGGGCATATGTGTTTTTGAATCCCGAAGTTCAATAGGAGGGGGAAGGAATGAATGGGGCAAACATGGACGATGCAAGTGATGTACACTCGGTGAGGTTATAATTGTAAACACAAAATTGAAAGTAATCTTTGCTTTAACAACTAATGTATTAAAATTTACGGTGTACATTTTGTTTCAATAAAGAATTAAACTTTTTTCTCTTATGGCTATAACAGAAACAGAGAAAAAACAACAACCACAACCAGCAGAAACAAAGCCAACATAGGCCCCGCCGCTGCTACCGCAACATCCATGCACAGCCATAGGGCAACTAGATCGCTATTATACGAGACTCTCATAAAGACCCTCACGTCTGCCTCATCACCTTCGAGACTATTGAGGCTGATGCCCTCAACTATGACGAGGTTGCCCTCCGCTTTTGGGGAAACTGAGCTAAGCTCAACTTTCCCAAGAATGACCCCCTTTGATCAACGTAGCCGCCATATGTGATAATTTCTCCAGCAAAGGCACTTGAAAAAGAAGGAGAGAGTTTACTTTAAGGTTTGTAATAATTAAAGGTAATTGTATATCATCAGAGCATAATCAGGAGGAGGGGAGGTTGTGGGCAGTGATGAGACAAACTTCTCGCCTGATTTGAAGCTTTCATCAAGAACTTAGCTTTTTCAAGTGGACAACATTGAACTTGCTGCGTTATTTGATAATGCAAGAAGTGTTGGTTATTAACATTTTTGTTATGGTAAATGTTTTGGATTAAGGGGGTTAAGTTTAAGATAAATGTTTTGTTATGGTAAATGTTTTGGATTGAGGGGGTTATTAACATTTTTGTTATGGTAAATGTTTTGGATTGAGGGGGTTAAGTTTAAGACAACTTAAGGATTGGGTAACCTATTAGTAATTTCAATCATTGGAGGATTAAGTTTAAATTAACTTAAGGAATATTAGGGAACAACAATGATTTGGAGGGGGTGCTATTTCAAAATATGAAAGATTTAAGGGAGTACTATCAAAATGACCATTTTAAAATTTGTTTTCGGTGAGGTTATGTTGTGCGCAGCGAAAATTTCGGTAGTACTTCGGCAGCACAACAAGAGAGTAGATCTTAACTAAATCCATGTTTCACAAAAGAAATAAGAACCGAAAGCAAAATATCTCAACAAAGTGAGATATCATCTCTTTCTCTCATCAGTTCTAGGACTGACCTGTCGAGGGAACCTACAAGCTATTACAAGTCACGACAAGAACATAAATTTAACGTGGTTCGGCAAATTGTCTACATCCACGGGGCAAGGAGGGGGGAGATCTACTATTAGAGGGAGATAATAAAACTAGGGTTTACAATCAAACAATCTAAACCCTCACACAATCTCTTAAACCTCTCACAAAAGGACAGCAGCCAAAACCCAAAGAACAGCCGCCAAATCTCAAAGGACAACAACCAAACTTTCTTATGTGTTTGCCCTCTGCAGCAACGAAGCTCTCTTTTACCCAAAAGTCGGCTCCTAGCACTTGCACGCAGCCCCTCTTTGCACAGAAGTCTCTGCATTGCACTGCTCCTTATACAGCCGCCTATCTTGCACGCTGTCCAACCTTGCACTTTTCTTTTGCACTTACACGCACGCCGTCAAAAGAGTTCTGCCCTTTTGCACTCCTGCACACCCCCGAAACACTAGAAACTAGGATTTTATAGGCTGCAATCAATCGGGTGGGCCATCTCAAAAAGAAAAAACCACTGGACATTTCCATTTCACGCGCAAAGATCAATTCTCCAAAGCTTGTGGCCCCCACAAAGCTTTATCTCTTCACGAGAAAAGCTATTGGGTGTTGTCCACTCTTCATGTGTGTTCACAATTCTCCACCTCGGCGAAGCTTTCCCAAAACTGAGCCGACACCAACCAAATCAAATGTCCCACTTGTTGCGTCCAATACAAAGTGAAACGATTCACGACAACAGACTCAATCCACAACAAGTC
Source organism: Asparagus officinalis (assembly GCF_001876935.1). NCBI lineage: Eukaryota > Viridiplantae > Streptophyta > Magnoliopsida > Asparagales > Asparagaceae > Asparagus > Asparagus officinalis. Next base: position 69,237,546 of record NC_033803.1, on the reverse strand, counting down.
GAGATCCGAACGGGAGTGCGAACACTCTCCCAAATGTCAATGTCTACTCACCAAATCGGCTGCATCATAAAGACTGTCTATGTATCATCTTGCCCAAGGAATTAAGCATTCACGTAGTTCACCCAATGTCCTCCAAAGACCTCAATCCACTAGAAGAGTTCGCAACCTTCTCCAACATCATGATCAAGTCTACGGCTGATAGCACCTCCAATGGTCCCAAACTGAAACAATCCAAACATTTCCACCTGAGATGAACCAATGGCCATATCCAAAATCCATCTATCAGCTACACTCGAATCGATTAACCTATTATCTGTATCCAAATCAACATGATTCCTAATCTGTGTCACATCAGCTGGAATCCTAAATGATACAGTATGATCTGGAGTATGTGGAATAATCTCCACCCAACGTAGAGTAGCATCACTCTCCACCCACTATGATATCCTAATGATCTAATCACCACTCTCCATCTGCCGAGATTCAAACGTGACATACCTGCTCAGAACAAAGATAGAAGCCAATACCTGATAATTAAACACGCTTCTAAATCTCAAATGTGCTATCAGATCAAATCTTACATCCACGATGTGACCAAGTGCTGGGTAGCCAAACATCCGATGCAACCTAAAATCTAAAGCAGCTCCACCAGATCCTATATCTCTACATGCAACAGTTGGTAACCTATACATAAGATGGCCCAAACATGTCGTAACCCGCATACCAATGTCAATGCCCAACATCAAAGGCCGATCCTCCTCCAGAAAGGAACAGCTCCCCAAATCTGCCATCTCATCACGTCGCCTTAAAGTTTCCACACCAATGAAGTGTCTCCTATTGCGGTGAGCTCGGCATAAACGCAAGAAAAAACCCCTACCATAATCTGAACGTCGGGTTACCTTTCTACCAATACACTTCCTCCATCAGTTACGGGCTTCTAGGACTTCACACCAACAGAACTTGGTTGTAACCCACCAATGCCTAGAGCAATCCCCAACTGTAGAAACTATATACATATTACCTCTCAATGATGCTCCCTTGGAAGCCCCCGAATGTCTGAATGAACACCCCTCAGAAGACCCCTCGAATGATGGACAGAAGTGTCAAACTCCACCTCGGTCTTCTTGCTCATACCAATGGGTTCACAAGACTTTAAACTGCAGGTCAAAGCACTCATCAACAACATATGCACGGTATTACCAATCAAATAACCCAGCATCAAACAACACCACAGTCTAGCCGAATCTAATGAAGTCGTCATCTCCCTATCAATTGCCGTGCTTCCTAGCAAGTAATACAAATTGCTCCTTCTGACGCCCTTCATCACAATCATGGACCCCAATGTGACCTTTAAACGTGCATCCACCAAGGTCACCCTATAGCCTGCTGCCTCCAAAGCTCCAAGTAAAATGATGTTCATCTTTAATTGTGGAACGAACCTCACTTCATCCAACTCCTGAATCACCTCGTCACTCATTTTAATCCGAATGGTACTAATACCACCAATAGAGCATACATGTCCATTACCCATGAGCGCAACATCCTCTCTTTTCAACTTCTGAAAGCTAGAGAACCAATCCCTCCTAGGACAAATGTGGTAAGAATCACCCGAATCCAACACCCACTTTATAGAGTTGGTAACACAAACTGACGGTAGTGCAGTCAACGAATAGCCTGAAGAATCCGAATCCAAATTGTTGCCACTAGTCTTGACAACATTCACCTCTGAAGCTTGTACAGCTTTCCTCTTATTCTTCTCGGCTCGATCTAACTTTGGGCATTCAGCTTTCCAATATCCATCCTCTTTACAAAAAGCACACTGATTCCTACGAATTCTACGATGTGCCCCTCTAGACTGCGACCTCCTGCTTCGGTTTAAACCACGGCCATGAACTACTAATGCATCAGTAGTTCTTCCACTAATCATAGTTAGGACAAAAGTATCATAATCATCCTCGGGCAACGAACACAAAAGTAGCATCGCCTTGTCTTCATCCTCAATCATGATATCCATATTGGCCATGTCTAAAAGTATCTTTGTGAAGTTGTTAACATGCTCCCTAATGGAAACTCCCCTCTTCATCTTAAACTGGTAAAACCTCTTCTTCAAGTGAAACTAATTCTCAATGCTCTTAGTAAGATACTTTTTATTGAGTGTTTCCCACATCTTCTTCGCCGACGTCTCGTTCATCACATCATAAATAAGATCCGGCGTCAAGCATGACCGAATAACTCCACACACCCTACTATTCATCTTCTTCCAAACCTTTTCTTCCATATTAACAGGTTTCTCTTGCAACTCAAAAGTCTCTTCTAAGTTTTGAGCGTCCAACGCATCCATCACCTGGCACCTCTATAAACCAAAATTGATCTTGCCATCAAACTTTGGAACATCGATCTTCATGTTATTGATGCTCAAATTATGTATTGTCTTTGTAAGAGACGATCCTGATATGCTTGTTTCACCTATGTTGTAGATCTAACTCTCCAAATAAGAATCCAATGGTAAATCCTTCGAACAAGCTACCAAATCAAACCTGGAGCTTTGATACCACTTGTTGTGCGCAGCAGAAATTTTAGCAGCACTTCGACAGCACAACAAGAGAGTAAATCTCAACTAAATCCTTGTTTCACAAAGAAAACAAGAACCGAAAGTAAAATATCTCAACGAAAGTGAGATATCAGCTCTTTCTCTCATCAGTTCTAGGATTGACCTGTCGATGGAACCTACAAGCTATTACAAGTCATGGCAAGAACACAAATTTAACGTGGTTCAGCAAATTGCCTATGTCCACAGGGCAAGGAGGGGGCAGATTTACTATTAGAGGGAGATAATACAACTAGGGTTTATAATCAAATGATCTAAACCCTCATACAATCTCTTAAACCTCTCACAAAAGGACTGCAGCCAAAACCCAAAGAACAGCCGCCAAAACCCAAAGGACAACAACCAAAGTTTCTTCTGCGTTTGCCCTCTGTAGTTGTAGGTTGTCTAAAAATCACAACAGATAGACAATCCCTATCAAACACCGATGATGAAAGTTACAATCTGATGACTTCCAGAAGGTTATAATTTGAAGACTTTCACGTAGATCGACGAAGGTTACAATCCGACGACCTTCGTAATAACTGATGAAAGCTCTAATCAACAGTCTTCATAATCAATATCGGGAGTTACAATCTGACGACTCTCATATTTTTAAGGAGCCAAGATGAAGATTACTGAACAATGGTCTTTGTAACGCTCTACAGAAGAAGCTATAAGTCATTAGCTCCTTCTAAAACGCGGAATTCACCCTCGCGTTTTAGTTCTTGAAACGAAGTCATTAGCTCCTTCTAAAACGCGGAATTCACCCTCGCGTTTTAGTTCTTGAAACGCAGACGACCCCGTGTTTCCAACCCTCAGCAAACAAAATGCGGGCGACCCTTGTGTTTTTCAACATCCAGCGGGTACCTAACTCCGCGTCTCCAGTCTAAAACGCGGAGTTAGGGTCCTGAACGCCAACTTGGATGTTTGACCCATTCAAACATGAGTCGAACGGTTTCAGAACCGTTTTCCCCATGTTTTGAGGGATTCTCACCCACGTTGGAGCGGATTAAGGGGTTGGTTACACCCCTTAATCTCCTATAAATAGGAGAAAACTCAACTGAGTTCGGGCTCGATTTTTGGCTCTCGGATCGATCCTCTTTTCAACAGCAAAGAAGAGATCAAAGGCTGACTTTTGAGGAGATCGCCTGGAGAGAAATACTTGGCAACAAGGAGATCTTGAGGCATCCTTGAGCAACAGAAAATTCACTTCGCTATTAATCGATTTTCGGTTCAAATCAACTCTTTTTCAAGAGTTTAAACTCGCTCTGAGTTATCAACTCGTTCAGAGTTCAACTCTTTTTCAAGAGTTTAAACTCGCTCTGAGTTATCAACTCGTTCAGAGTTTCAAACTTGCCACGCAAGTTCTTCGCTCTGAGTTATCAACTCGTTCAGAGTTTCAAACTTGCCACGCAAGTTCTCCACAGCGTCAAATCGTAAGGAGAATATATCATTCTAGTGAATCAAGACGTTGGGATCATCAACGGAGAGCAAACTCGACGCGAGCATTCGAGGAAGGCACTCCATCGTCACCGTAAAGAACCCAGAATTAAACAAATGGGAGAATTCAAATCAATTCTCCTCTCTTTTGTAATCAAAAATCTAAATGGTAATTAAGATTGAGAGAATACAAATCAAATTTCTTTTATTTTATTTACTAATTAATTTTCCACCAAACAGTAGCAACGAAGCTCTCTTTTACCCAAAAGTCGGCTCCTATATCTTGCATGTTGTCCAACCTTGCACTTTTCTTTTGCACTTGCACGCACGCCGTCAAAAGAGTTTTGCCCTTTTACACTCCTGCACAACCCCGAAACCCTAGAAACTAGGATTTTATAGGCTGCAATCAATCGGGTGGGCCATCTCAAAAAGAAAAAACCGCTGGACATTTCCCTTTCACGCGCAAAGATCAATTCTCAAAAGCTTGTGGCCCACACAAAGCTTTATCTCTTCACGAGAAAAGCTATTGGCTGTTGTCCACTCTTCACGTGCATTCACAGGTTATTGATAAACTAAGCTTCTTGTTTGTCAATCGATTAATTCTTTTTATTTTTTAGCTATTAACTAATTTTCATTACTTTCTTCTATATTATAGAATTTCCAATGAAGAGAAGGCAGTTTAGCTCTTGTTCTCTCTTGCAAGTTAGCTTAGCTTCCTCTTTCTACTATCTATTCTTTTTTGGTTTTGAGTGCTAATATTGCTACTCCCTAAATCACCGGATTATGAAGCATATGGACGTTTATACTATATGGTGCCTTGATTAGATTTACATAGCCATACTATTATTTTCACTATTGGATCCTTCAGCTTGGAATGTAGCAACTAATGTGAAAATAGTTGTGCTAATTTTTATTCTAGTATGCATGATTTTACTCTAGAATGACCAAATTTTCTTTCTAATTCTTTATTTTAGATCTCTATTTTTTGCATTATATTATTTTATCATTTTCCTATCCACGAAACGTATTAAGGACATGAACAAATATAATTACGTGCAATGCACGTGCACTATACTAGTTAAGAGGAAAGAGAGTTTATGTGCAGATGTTTTGACAAGTTTATCTCCTCGCTTCCGTTCTCGCGTTCCAAATCTCAATCGAACCTAATCAAACCTAGAATCATTTCATCCAATAATCCCAACTAAATACCCTCAGTTATGCAAGCGCAAGAATTTCCCGTCCCCATCCCTGGAAAATTCTCGCACAATATTCACATGTTAATAATTTTAGATCTTTTTAACTCTTTATTTTGTTAACTTTATTGTTGAAATCATTATGATTCTATTTTAAATTTATCCTAATTCTAATTTAAAATATGATTTTGATATGCTTAACGATAAATTTAACAAATATTAAGGCCACGTTTGTTTTTTATTCCTGAACTAGAGGTATTGTATTCCTCATACTATAGTACCGGGATTATATTATCCTAAAACTATTTTAGTCCAATTAAATGTTTGATTATGTGGGCTATTATTCGAACTAACTTAAAATAGGAGGTTATAACTATTCCGACTACATATCCAAAAAGACTTTTTGGCCATCAAATCAATTGAAATAGATGCACCACATTTGAAACGTGTTATTCCAGTATATCTTAAAGCATTCTGTTTACTTTGATATTGAGATACTATCCGTTAAAAACATTAAAAAAACCAAAAGAAATCATGACTTTGGGCTCCATTTTCTTAAGTAGAAGTTTACCCTGCCATTGGGGCAAATATAAAATCGTGACTGCTAAATACAAAAACATTCCAAAGCAAATACAATCTATTTATTTACTATTATAAAAGTGTGTTGTCATGTTAAAACATTTCTTCCGAAAATACCTTCCAAGTTATGCTAAAATACACACATGCATACGTAAAAACACATATATGAATACATAAAACACATACATACATAAACCATACCCCTTCAAATCTTTCTTATAACCACCAATTAAATTAAATGTAATAAATGCACCTCTAATTTACATTCACTACCATTAGAAAAATTAATTCAATTAAACTCCTTCTCTATTATTATATAATAATAACTCAATATAATAATACTATATATGTAGTAGTAGTAATAATAACTCAACATAGCCTACTATGTAATAACTTCAAATTCTTATCGTAACTGCCTATTAAATATCATCATTAATTTAATAGACCTACTAACTACAAATTAAACTCTAACCATTCATATCCCTAACCTCTCTAGGATCATTTCCTATATAATATCTGATGATTATACAACTCAATTCACATTCCCAATCAAACAATCAAGCTCCAACCTCTCAGTGTAATCTCTTACTCTCTCTCCCTCTCAATCTCTCTCGTACGCCCTGGCCTCCTTCGAACTCCATCAACAACGGCCTCCACCTCCTGACCTTTGCAACTAGCTACCGTAGTCCTGGCCAATTTCACTGTTTGCTCTAGTGAACAATAAAGAGAGGAAGTAAAGAAAGATAAATATGTATGTTTACTTTTATTTCCATCAATCTAGAATTGATTGGTGTAATTTCAAAGGTGGATCCAGTCATTATGATGGTCTGATATGTTTGATTTTATGACGAGCTTCAAGTTTATGTCACTTGATGTAGTAGAGAGAAATTGTGATATTTTCTTCATGATTTTGATAAGGAGATCCAGTATTATGTAATAGTGTGACTAGAAATGTAAAGTATTGTTATGAGAGTGAGTTGCATACTTTTTAGTTATGCATGAATAACTATGTACTTCATGTTTATTTGGTGAGTAAAAAATATTATTCATTGACTAAATAACTTGGTTGGTGCTATGTTTCATAGAGCTTCAGGTGGAAAGGAAATCATTACTCAAAAATGACATTTATCCTAATTCATTGTTACACATTTAAATTTTAATAACTACAATAAAAAAACATATCTAAATTATTTATAAATCTAATTAGTAAGTTTATAAATTATTTTAACATGGCAACACACTTTTATAATAGTATTAGATATATATGTGTATAATAATCTAAACAAATCACTGTCATTATGTGATTCATTTATTTTTTTAGAAATGAAAGACCCTTCCATTCGTTAATTTTAAAAAGTGTAGGATAATAGTTCAAAAACAAAAAACAAATGAAGCTTAATGATAGAAATCCAAGTGGAGCAATGATTTATGGGGAGTTATTGATTACACTTATGTTGTGCCCACATTGAAGAAATCCAAGTGGAGCAATGATGACAAAAGGATTTTTACAATGAACAAGTTATAGTTAGAATTTTTGCTTAAAGTTTTTGATCATTTTGATAGTGCTTACATATTATGGAAATATGTAGAGGCACATCAAGTTAACTTGGAGGAAATCCAACGTGTTTTGGTGGATTCTGCTTAAAATGAGAGTAGAGTTTCATTATGCACACTGCCACTAGGCAATAGTCCTAGTGAGATATGCGAGTCCGAATCCGATAATAATTTATCTATAGATGAACTCGCTTGTGCTTATGAAAAATTAATGCATGCATATAACAAATTGCATCAAAACTTTGTAAATTTAAAAAGTAAGTATGTGAATTTAAAATCCGATCATGATATCCTAGCATTCAAATTTGATATCATTATTAAAGAAAATATAATGCTTAAAGAAAATAATGATAAATTAATTTTGGAAAATGATAATTTGACCTCATCAATAGCTAGCTTAACTCATGAGAAAAATGATGTCATATTAGAAGTAGAGACCATTAGACATGAATTTATATCATTTAAAAATGATCATTGTAGGCTGTCTAAAAATCACAACAGATAGCTTATCCCCATCAAACATCAACAATGAAGGTTACAATTCGACGACTTCCAGATGGCTACAATTTAAAGACTTTCATGTAGATCGATGAATATTACAAATCAACGACCTTCACGACAACCGATGAAAGCTCTGATCAATGGTCTTTACAACCAATAATGAGAGTTGCAATCTGACAACTCTCACATTTTAAAGAGCTAAAGTGAAGATTACAAAACAACGATCGTCGCGATGCTCTGACAGAAGAGATTACAAGTCAACGAAATACTCACAATACTCACAATACACTTATTTTTCTCCCTTTGTCAACATCAAAATGGGGGAAAACAATAAGAAAAATAGGGCAAAAGCTCCTCCTACAAATAAGTATGGGTGAGTATAAACATAGATAGGGAAGGCTCCCCCTATCAAAAAGCCTTAAAGCAATAAGCTTAAACACCAGAAAAATCATGACTTGAAACATGATAAACATTCAATTAGCAATGGTAAACTAAAGAGAGCAATTATAGTTACACAACTAAATAGTTAAGGTTATCTAGATATTAGTCCTAAAATTTTTAGTAGTTATATATTAGTCCCTCAAAACTTTGTAATTACTCGCAAGTCTATCATGTCCAAAGGGTTCTTATAAAGAAGGAAGGACAGAAGTTTCACGGTCAAAAAATGATGTAATTGATTTTCTCTTAGTACAATGGATGAAATCATGTTATCATACATACGGTCCAAAAGAAAAGGGAAAATATTTTTCCAAAAAAGGTTCAATTTGGGCTATTAGAAAAAAAAACCTTTGCTTTAACTACAAAAATGTGGATACCTGAATGTTTCTCCCCTTCTCATCCATATAATTTGATTAGCCAAATTAGAACACTTCTTTCTATAGTTGCTCAGGGTCGAGGGTATTTTTAGGTGAATAGTTTAATTATCACTATTCTTTTTAAAGATGCAATTTCACTAAATTTGAGGGTATATATGGAAGAAAAACTTTTCTAAATTTTAGCTACGACCTATTTGTTGTAATAACAAAGTAATTTAAAAAGGACACATAAGCAAAGAAGTCCTTGACATCACCATTCCAGAGCTTGAACCACACATAGCCAGAATTCCATCACCTAGTATATCTATTTGTCACGCCCCGCTTCCCAAAATACCGGGGAATCGGGACGTGAACAAGCCCGCGACGTATTAGACTGAGGAGAGATAAGTGCTAGACCCCGTCTTCTCAATCTAATACGCTAAGCGTCTGGAAATAAGTACAATACGAAGTCACAGGTCCCCAATCACACATAGCAAGAATATAAAGACAACCCAGAATAAGAAATAAACATATCATCAATGGTAAATCATCCCAGACATAAAAATATGGGTCAAACGTACCCTTATACATATCTGAACAAATGAGTGCTGGAGAAATGTAAAATACAATGACCAAGCAGAAAAGAAATGCTACAAAAGTAAACTGAGATCATCGAACAACAAGAGGGAATAACTAAACTTCGGCTTCTTCTTCTGCTTCATCTACAAGGCACTCCTGCTGAGAATCTTCTGGCTCCTGTTGAACCTGTTCTTCTCCTAAGTCTGACGTACACCAGAGAAAATAGGTGTACGTCAGGTGCATGACGCACGGCAAGACCCGACCCCACAAGGAAAATAGAACGACCGAAAACACAAGCGGAAAACGATACGAAAACCGAAATAACAAAAGAACGTGCAACTGGTAATCTAACAAAATCAACATGCAATCCACATGATAATCATAAGAATCCGTAAATCATTCAGGTAACAAAAACATGCAGCTAGCGATCAGAACAATCATCCAAGCAACAAGGTTATACAATAGATGGAATTAATACTTAAAAATCTACAACAAGAGACGTAGTACGTCGAGCGAAATAATCCAAACAAGGAAACCCTCATGTATATACCATATGTCTCAAATTGTAGATAATTAAATATTGACCCCGATCTATGTATGAAAAGAAACACAACTGGACTACCTCTCACAAGAATTCATACCTAGCCAAGAATCTAAGTCATGTAAATAATCATCCTATAACAGGTCACTGGTTCACATCTCACATAGAGTCAAGGTTCA
>NC_033803.1:69225717-69226599 GCF_001876935.1 Asparagus officinalis | reverse complement strand
AGAGGAATAACGGGACCACCCCCAGCGTTGTCGTCTTTAGTGGGGCCACCCCCAGCGTTTTGGTCAACGAGAGGGTTATCAGTATTGAGGCGTTCATCCACATCTGAATCGCTACTTGCTTGGTTAGCAGTGTTGCGACGACTGGATTCGCCCATTTGATTGGAAAGAGCCCGAATCTGTCGGTCGTGCTCTTCCCTCATCCGTAGCATAGCCATTTCCATTTCGATCTTGAATGCCTCTTTCTGTTTGGCCAAGGCATCCTCAACCATTTTGGCTACCTGCTCGGTGTTGATCATGAACACTTCGTGAGATTGTCCCGGGCTAGATACCGTATTGTCAGAAGCGACTGCAGAGTTAGCATCCGATACTTCATCATCCGAGGATAACCCTCTCTGCATTCTTTGGTAGTCCCTGCGTCTAGTGGTCCCTGATCGCAACCGGGTTAGACGATGCGATACAAGCGGGTCAGAGCTAGAAGGTCGAATTGATTTTCCCTTATCAACCATATTGATGGTAACCTCTGGGGGTTCGTCACCTTGAACGACCGATCGTTTCTTACGGAGGCGCTTTAGATTAGACTTATCCTTTCCGTTGGAGATCCTCTCAAATACCGAGACCCTCTGCGGAGCGGTCTTGGGGCAGCTACACGCTGATAATACTACCCTGATAAGTTCGACGCACGGGTAGTGAGATTTTGTTTCTCGGGTATATCTCTTCCGAGACTTGTTCATACCCCCAGCCCGATAGTACAACTCATCTGTCGGATGACCGGAGCAACCTATCGTACGTTGACACAACTCCCCAAGTATAACATTATCATCGTCAGATGAATACGTTTCTTTCAGGGGATTTGCCGCTTTATCAGCGTTCTCAAGAGTCACA
>NC_033803.1:69223435-69224717 GCF_001876935.1 Asparagus officinalis | reverse complement strand
GTTACGTTTTTCAGACCGTGCTTTTGTTCCTGAGATTTTTGATCCATTGGAGACGCGGCTTCTTTGCTCCTCACATTATGATGTTTCCAGCTTATCTAGCCCTGACTTCCGCAAGGGATTCACAAGTTTATACTTTATAGCACTTGTGCCTGGTGATACGATGCATTTGTGCTGATATTGACAACCGTTCACAGTTTCTGATAAATAGGTTATATGGATGTTGTATATTACAGATATATGCATATAATATTATGCAGGTTTTGCATGTTCCTCACATTTTTGTAGAAGTTCCGCTTATATGTTTTTAAACCCTTTATTATACTGTTGATTTCAATGAAGGTATCCTGCTCGTTATGCCTTCTGGATTCGGTGCAACCTCATTTACACTTCTGCTGTTTGCATCTCGTCGACATTTGTTTACTTTTCCTTTTTTGGTGTCTGAAAACTGTCAAGGTTCTCATCTGTAGATCTGCTTTGTTGAAAGTATGCATGTTGTTGGCATCGTGCTTATGTTAACTTTGTGTCTATAAATGTATTTAGCTGTCTATAAATTGCACCCTGTGTGTGTTTTCTAGATATGCTTCTTTGTTCCTGGGTCCTGATAGGTTTATGTGTTGTATTTCTATTGATCTCCATTTGATCTTTGACAGACATTCAGTTTCAAGATAATTTATGAGATATTCTGAAAATTAGTTGTTCTTCGATGAAAGCGTATTTTGCAGGCTTAATTTAACATGTTTCTAAGTTTTTTAAGTTTAAGTTTTTCGTTATCTGGTTTTAAAACCCTCAGCATCTGATTGTTTGGAAATGTTCTTTTTATTTAGAATCATAATATTTAGTGCTCTGTTACTAATATGCATTCAACAGAATTCAGATTTTGTGAAAAGGCCTTGAAAAACTTTGTACTCTCTTGTTTTAATAACCAGCTCTTTCTCTACTTTTTCTATTTTATCAAATTTATTTAGTTTCATGGTAGTTTTAATAACCCTATCTATCGGAGGTAGGCTGACACTTCTGAACTCTGTCCTCTCCTCCATCCCTCTCTATTATATGTTTTTTTAAGCTGCCAAAATGGGTTATAAAGGCCATTGATAAAATCAGAAGAAACTTCCTCTGGAATGGCAGCCACAGCTTCTCTAGATCTAAATGCCTTATTAACTGGGGCACAGTTTGTAAATCTAAAGAAGAAGGAGGGCTTGGGGTGATTGATATCCCCTCTTTCAACTCAGCCCTCCTCTCTAAATGGATTTGGAAAATGCTCGACAGATCCTCTTATCTAAGC
>NC_033803.1:69218452-69222435 GCF_001876935.1 Asparagus officinalis | reverse complement strand
GGAATGTCTGGGTAGCGGTCTGCAAATATCGCTCATGGTAAGTGAAATATTTTCAATTACCAAAAAAAAGAAAGAATTAATAATCAATAATTTCTGGAGCATTCCTCATAAACACCCCAAAATTTAAAAAAAATTAGCCGATCCTAAGATTGGGAGCTAATTTCTGCTAGCCTCGATCTATCTGTTGCTTTAGGCTGAAAATAGAGAGTATAGAGGATGTATTAAGACTTAAATGACTGCTGATTAATTGACCTCACCGGTATCCATCTCAAGGTTCGCTTTTTAACAAGTACTAACTAACAACATTATCAAAAATGATTTCTTTAATTAATTTTAGAATGTATAGGCTTGTAATATCATTATTTGTATGTAAATGATTGTAATCCAACATTTGGGCTTACATATGAGTTTCTAGTTGTGCATAATCTTTAAGGTTATGTGATCTTTATTAGCAATAAAAGGATATTTATATAGAGTCATCTTCTTTTTCCTAACAAATATTAGCAATTTTCAAGAAAAAAAATTACCCACGCTTTTAATATGTTTCTAGCTATGCCAGTTGTTCAAGGTTAAAAATAAAAGGGTGATTAAAAGAGAAAGCAGCTCATATATTAGTGTATCTAATCAAAGAAAAAAGAAGCCTCTAAAATTCTCCAATAATTCATGGAATTGGATGAATCAATTGAAGAAATGAATAAAATTGAAGCACTCACATCATAAGTATCCCCAAAATATAGTTGAATTCATATCAGATCATAATATTAGCTTCCAAAAGATCAAATATAGGGATTCAAATAATAGTACCTCGTAATTATCTTGAGCAACTTGTACTATTGACCACAACTGCACAACATATTCTCTCTTGTCTTTAGTTTTAGAATAAATATACACATTAGGATTTGAATCATCATAAAATTATATCAAAATCAGATAAATTAGATAGAATATAGATGCAAGCTAGGATTTGAAGACTCACCTATTCTAAATCGTAGCATGATCCGATTAGGGCTTTGGGAAATCAGTGACTTTCTCCATTGCTTAAAGAAATTACAGACTGAGAAGGAGGAGGCGAGGCTTGAGAGGAGTTGCGTTGATGATTAGGGCAATAACAATCATCTTTGGAAATTGATGGCTTAAGATCGTGGTATTGCGTAACTGAAGAAATGAGAAGATGGGTTGAGAAGAAGGGTAACGGATGAACTGGTGATCGAATTCATCTTTGAAAGTTGGTGGAGGTAACGGAAGATCGGAGGAGGGTACGTAATCGATGAATTGAAAGGAGGAGATGAAAGGGTAAAGTGGTTTATAAATTCAGGATATGTTTGGTAATTAAATTTGGTGGAAGGCTATTTTGGGAAGGGTAAAGTTTTTCATGAACTCACTCTTTTAAAGGGTAATAACTAGTTTTTACACACGTGCAATGCACGTGATTTAATACAATGATTAAGTATTTTTGACAGTTTGTGCTCATTTTTTTCTTTAAACTCTTACATCCCAATTATTTTTTTATGTTTGTTTAAATGGGATACACCCTGTTTAAATTTTCATGTTGATATTTGAACTGAAAAAAAACAAATATAATTTAAAAATAATTTAATTTTTTATATTATCTTTGACCGATATGAAACTAAGCTTTATTTGAGAAAGTATAGCATTGCAAAGTAAAAATATTAAAATAATGTTATACAAGGAAGGTGAATATTTAAAACAAATATGGCAAAATGATTGATTTAAAGTATGTTAAAACGATGCAAAAGAGAATATGAAGTTTATTCATAATCATTGATAGACTTCATAAAAAAATATAAATTAAAGATTAATGCTAACTCTAGTATACTTTTATATGATAAAAACATCCACATAACAATATAAAAGTACTGAAAAAAATTCATGAAACTCCCTTCTAAAGATTCCTAATTTCACTCAAAATAATTAAACTATTCTATAAAATATTCAGAAAATATTGTTTTTTATTTCTTCTATTTTATTTTTTATTGAGTTAAGATCAATCCTTCTTCAGGTTTATCATTTATCATTCCTCGGGCAATTCTAGAGTATTGTCTTCATCATCTACATCAATTGTGACATCAGGCTAATTTTGTATTTTTTATGCTACTATCTTTCTTGGGCTCGTTAATTTTTTATCATATCATTTAACTTTACAAAGAAGTCAAATGTACTTATGATGTTCAACACAAACTGCTCAAAATATAGACTTTGATTTTTTTTTCTATTTCAATGAGAATAAATATTAATTCATATATATAAAATTCTTTGTGTTCCTAATTTATTACTTAAATAAATTAGAAGCTATCTCTTTATTTTCCTCTAAAATGAATTCTTCTGATGTGCATCCAATAAGAATTTCTGTTATTTCAATAATATTACCTTTGCTCTATCCCTGTCATTTTCCATAAAGATCTAAACTAAATACCTGCATTATTCATTACCAATTTCTCTTAGATTATAATATTAATATTTAATTTGAAGAACACAGTATGGAATTTATGAATACTTACTAATTTTTCTTATGTCTTCCATGGAGATTTTTTCTTTGATTAGGATAAAGTTATTAAATTATTTTTTAATGTAACTCATTCAGTGCTTCATTAATAGATATGTCTTATGTTAATGCCAATTCAAGTGATTCATTGACGTTTTCTGAATTTTAGATTTATTTCCATCACTTTCCCATTTGCAATGGAAATAACTCAATTCTTTTAAAGTTATCTCTAAATATTCTAATAGTTTCTCCATATGTAATTCCTTGTATTCTTTTACCCTATAAATATTATTAACGTCAAAGATTAAAGTTTCTAAATTAAAATCAATTAATGCTAAGGTATAATATTATAGTGTTTTATCATTTCTATGGATTTAAACATCTATCAATTAATGTTACGAATGTATTTTGGCTACCCCAACTTATTACTAAAATTATATGAAATTACTTTAATTTATATAGTGCCGATAATTTTTAATCTATAATATTTTTAAAAATTTTATCCATTAACCGGATGTTTTTAATCAATTCTTATTGTTTTTGTTTACCAGTATCAACTTAGACTATTCTTAGATGCTGAAAATGGATAGTAAATCCCTAAATTAGAAATTTTAATATATATATATATATATATATATATGAAAAATACCAAACAATTACACTTTTCTTTGCCAAGTTTTAAAATTTTAGCCCATTTTTGTGGTTTTGAACTTTGAGGGTGTGATTTATAATTTTTAAAATTTTGAAAGAGTTTTTAAAAAAATTTACTTTTAAGTTTGGTATTGTAAATTCTATGTTTCATGTGTTGGTGGTAAATTTTTAAATGTTAGTATATTTCTTGTAACTCAAAAATTTTGAGGGTGTCTTTTACAATTATTAAAACTATAGATTAATTTTGAAAAATATTAAATTTTAGCGGTCTACCAATCGATGAATTTGATGTGTGCTAGTTAAAAATTTTGAAAATTTAGAGTTTTTTTACAATTTTTAAATTTTGAAGGAGTTTTTTTAAAAATTTTGACGTTAATTTCGGTAAATTTTAATTTTTTAGGTGTCTAAGGGTAATATCTTGAATTCATCTTATGTTATTTACAAATTTTAGAATTTTAGGGTGGCTTTTTATAATTTGAACTTTTGAAGGTGTTTGTATAATTTTTGAGATATTGAAGGTGTTAATTAAAAAATTTAAATTTAAATATTAAAAATTTTAGGTGTATCATGGTAATCTCTTGAATTCATCTGTGTTGTTTGTAAGTTTTAAAATTTTAGAATTTTAATGTGCTTGTCTGTAATTTAAACTTTTGAGGGTGTTTTTATAATTTTTGAGACATTTAGGTGTTAACTGTAAATTTTAAATTCTTTGCAAACTGATGTTAATTTTTTAATTTTATGCTTTTCATTTTAAGTTTTAAGACATTGGGATGATTTTTATAATTTTGAACTTTTCAGGGTCTTTTCTGTAATTTTAAAACTTTTTATG
>NC_033803.1:69205862-69217452 GCF_001876935.1 Asparagus officinalis | reverse complement strand
AAATTGTAGAAAATCGAGAAAAATACAAATACTCTTTTAAAAATCATAATTAAATATTCTAAATTACCAGAAAATTATTTTAACTTGTATCAAAATTCATGGTCCTTACATTCTACCCCCCTTAAAACAAATTCCGTCCTCGGAATTAAACCCAAGGACAGAGGTATGGAACGAGAGCGTTTACTCGCAAATCGGCGAGACAAGAAACAAGAAACAGGTGGAAGTTGCGAGACAAGAAATAGTGGAAAGTTTCGGAGTCAAAGAGTGATAACATAGGGACGAAACGAAATCTATCAAGAAAATAGGATAAGGCTCAAGAATAGTCTCACGGATGAAATATGATATGTATCTAAATTGTCCATTATATTCTTACTAGTAGGAATTCGGGACCGTGACCTGCATGGGCCACCAAAAAAACCTGTCACGCCCCGCTTCCCAAAATACACGGGAATCGGAACGTGAACAAGCCCGCGACGTATTAGATTGAGAAGAAATATACTCTATTTTTTATTTCTTTTCTTCTTTTCTTCTCAATCCAATACGCTAAGTGTCTAGAAACAAATACAATACGAAGTCACAGGTCCCCGATCACACATAGCAAGAATATAAAGACAACCCAGAATAAAAATAGACATATCATAAACTTGCACATAAATAATCTACGACGAATATAAAAATTGGAACGAAACTACATAAGGATCGGGATCTTGCCTGCGAGACCGTGGGGTCTGACGACGAGGCGACAGCACCGATGCGGACGCGGTACAACGGATCTCAAGCGACGTTTGTGGTGGGTCTGGACTACGTCGGCATATCATCGAACAGGTGGCGTGCGACAAAGGAGAGGCGTTGGTGGCTGTTTGGCGACGGTCGGAGCTGGTTCAGGCGCGGGTCTGAGGCTGACGGGCGGAGTTGCTGGACGTGGGAGGCCGCTGTGGTGGCCGGAGGCGGCTCAGGGCGGCGCTGTCGGGGACTGGAGGAGGGTGTGGGCTCGGTGCGGATCTGGCAGTGAAGGGGGAGGTCGACAGCTTGGGGTTGATGGGTTTGCTGGAGGATGGTGCGGCTGAGGGATGAAGGCGGGGGTGGACGGCGACGTGCTTGTCGTCGGAGGGAGGCTGGAGGTGGTTGTGGCGTGGTTCGACGGAGGACGGAGGAGGGAAGCAGGCGGGGCTTGCGGTGGGTTCGGAGCGGAGGCGGGTTGGCCGCGGGGAGAGGCGGCGGTCGTGCGGTGGCGGTCAGGGTGCAGACGGCGCGGTGAGGGGCTGCTGCAGCGGGTTTCGACGGAGGTTGGTCGGAGACGAGGACGAACGCGGCGGTCGTGGGGGCTCGGTTTCGAGGTGGAGGAGGAGGTCGTGTGGGGTTTGGCTGGAGATGAGAAGAGAGAGGTGAGGAGAGTTGCGACGCTGAAAACGAGAAAAAGAGGGGTGGTGAGAACTGTGTGTTTATAGGGGTAGGCGTTTTAGATTTTCTTTAAGCGCTGCTATTATTAGCAGGAGAGAGAGAGAGAGAGACATGAGCTTTGATTGGGGGTTGGTTTTAGAAGGAAAGTTCAAAAAAGATGGGAGTGATTAGTGGATTTGATTGGGGAGAAATTGGAAGAAATTCATAAATTCAAATTTAGAGGAAAAATAAGAGGGGGAAAAATAAATTCGAAGATTTCATATAATATCTGAATTATATTAATAATTAATAATCAATAAAATATCTTTTTATTATATTATATTACTAAATGTACTATACCAAGTTCTAGTTATACATAATAATACTAACGATAAATAATATTAATCACCAAATGATTTATATATAAAAATCACTAAACCGAAATTATATTTTTAGCGAATTAAAAAATACAAGACTATATATTTTATTATTTCTTATTTGAAAACTTCAGAAAAATTTCCAGAAATTAAGAAAGTATTAATAAAATTAATATATTATTTTAAATACTAGAAAAATTTATTTAAATACGTATCAAAATTCACGGTTGTTACACTATTTGTAACTGAGAGAGCTTTTCTTAAACATCAAACAACATTATGGATCAATCAAATCAAAAAATTCAGTTTATATAATAAAACATACCTTTGTTTTGGTTCTCAATTCCAAATTCACAATTCTAACAAGTTCTTGATCTTGCAGGGCTCCTTATTGGCTTTCGTATACTATGATGTTGAGGTTGTTGGCTATCTGTAATTAATTAAAAAATAAAAAAATATTTTTTTCTAACAATCAACCCAAATTGTTTTTTTATAAGGTCTAATTTTAACCTGGTTATAAAGGTACACACCCTTCTGTTCAATTGTGACCATTCGCTAGCTTCTGCATTATCTTTTGTAGGCTCACCGACAACTGATCTTGTGATTCTGGTTGCAAATTTGAAACCTAGGATAAATTCAAAGGTAAAGTTGTAAGTTTTTATGCGAGATTTGATATCTGTTGATTATGAGAGATGAGAAAATTGTGAAGAATGAGAGATTGCAAGTGATTACATTCGAGTGGCTCGAGCTTCAGTAGCAAGTGGCCCAAACGGATGTTGGAAAATGGCTCAGCTGCCGTTGCTCAAAATCGAGCTAAACAAACATTGTGAGAGTCACCTGTAATCCCAAGCACTCACAATGATCAAATTGATTTTAATTGAGAGTGAAAGATGCAACTCCGCCTTTGGAATTCCAAGCACTCTCCATTTTAATAGATTTTAATTGAGAAAGCGCAAACGCCAGTCTCCACCTTTAAAATTAATTAACTCTCCATAATTTAATTAGCTGATTTTAATTGAGAGAGAAAGCCATATATCAATCTTTGAAATTCAGAGCAAGCAATTTGGTTTAACACATTAACAAACATTGTGATAGTCACATGTGATCCCAAGCACTCACCATGATCAAACTAATTTTAATTGAGAGAGAAAGATGCAACTTCACCTTTGGAATTCCAAGCACTCTCCATTTTAATAGATTTTAATTGAGAAAGTGTAAACAACATGTCTCCACCTTTAAAATTAATTAACTCTAATTAGCTAATTTTAATTGAGAGAGAAAGTCATAACTCAATCTTTGGAATTCAGAGCAAACAATTTGGTTTAATACATTACCCTCTATATTTTAGTGCACATAGTAAAGTTTACAAGATGTTACATAATTGATTTGAAGGGAGTGTGGTTTTGTGTAATTATTACATTTGATGATTTAATTAATTAAATTAGGTTGCATATTAATTTGAGTGCAATATGGTGATTTGAGTGAATTTTGAAGGATATTTTGGGAAATCAAAAATTTGAGTGCAATATGGTGATTTGAGTGAATTTTGAAGGATATTTTGGGAAATCAAAAGTTTTGACACTTATATTCTCTTTTATAAGTAATTTGAGTGAATTTTGAAGGATATTTTGGGAAATCAAAAGTTTTGACACTTATATTCTCTTTTATAAGTGGTATAGATTGGTAATGTTTTAGGAATTTGTATTGATTAAGAAACAACTCCCATTTGATTCTAATATTGACTGATTTGTTTTCTCAACCATAAAAAGTCTTTTAAAGATATTTTTTATTATTTCTATTTTTGGTATAATTAGAATCATAGTCGTAGTCTAGTTTATTTTTCTATTTAAATATAAGATTATAAACCCTAGAGGCATAACTTTTTTATTAATGAATTTCTTTTTAATAATTTATTCTTGGATTTGAAATTCTACGTGGATTAAAAAATTGTTCTTTGTTAATTCAAAGAATAACCATTGGTGGATTCCAATGCTTTCTTACTACCTTGATGTGTTAACTCAAACATTTTCTACTACAAAAAATAGTAGAGAGACCACTATCCCTAACCCTAATAGTTGCTTCATGTAGCTAATGATTGTGATTTGTGTGCAAATCAAAAAATAAGTGCAATTCATGGGAGTGTAGTGAGTGCTATATTAAGAATAAATTACAATTGTCCATTAAACAAACCGAAGTTTATATTTAGAAGTACCAGACTCACCACAACTATTTTGAAGCAAAGAAGATCCAAATTCTCAATATATAACAACTGGAAATCTGCTTTTTCTTGGAGATGCGCCGATAATTTTGAAATTAGTAAATCTATACCATACTATTACATAAAAAATTAAGTGAGGGTAGTCTAAAATTTAGATGAGTGGTGGACATGTCCTCATTTTTATTGCAATTTAAGAGACAAAAAGGTAATTTTATAAACAAATCTCTTTCTTTTTTCTTCTCTTACTTTTCTTTTCTTTAAGAACATTCTAGATTATTTAATGTCTTGAAAATAACATTGAAGCCCATGTATTCATTATACTTTATTTTATAAATGATACATAGAGAAAGTGATTATTTTTTTTGTAAATGTAGATATACCTAAATAAAAGTGTCTAAGTTTATATACATATATCTATACTATTATTATGTTAATTAATATACGAGGAAAATTAATATTAATAAAAACATCAAGATCAAATTATAATGGTAAAAGAACGATTTCTTATAGAAAGTCATGTAATTCTCACCCTCTTTACATCCGCTATAAATTCACACATTCAATATATATAACATATTTTTTATATTTAAAAATGTAAAATAGTTTTTCGCTATCGTATGCATCTGCACGTGTCAAATTTCTATTGTTCATATAAAAAATTTATTGGATAGTTCAAATAGATTCCTTTGAAACTATTTGGACGAGAGTCAGAATGAGAATGGATACACGAGAGAGAAATACAAACTTCAAAGTAATGTTTAATAGCTCTTTACCAAGTATATAATTATATGATAAATGAATGCCTATGATATAGGGTTTGGAGTAGGGGTGTGCAACGGTCGGTTCGGTTCGGTTTTTACCAAAATTTAAACAACCGAACCGAACCGCCTATAATTCAAAACCGAACCGAACTGTTGCAAGTCGGTTCGGTGCGGTTCGGTTCGGTTTGTTCGGTTCTAACTTCATCAAACTTCTTATCAAATAACAAACTATATTAAAGAAAAAAAGATATCAACAACAAAGTAGGAGATTATGAAACATTAAACACTGATATAATGATATTGTTTTCAGCCTATAATGATTCAGAAAATAAGTTTAGGGTTTGAGTGTTTGACTCTTTGGGGATGGGTCGGGTAGGGTTTGAGATTAGAATGAGTAGTATTACACTATATTCGGTCGGTTCGGGTTGAAAAGTTTTCAAACCGACCCGAACCGCCCTACTCATAAAACCGATTTTTTCGGGTCGGTTCGGGTCGGTTCGGTCGGTTTTTTCGGTTTAGACCGAACCATGCTCAGCCTTGGTTTGGAGACACCTCAAATTCGCAAACACCTGGCCTACATATTTGCCGCTAAATGACAATTATATACCCTATAGTTTCACTGTTGTAGCACTTAAAAAACTCAAGTAACAAGATATAGAAAACAAACACCCTGACTGTTAGTAGCCGTTTGAATTTGACTAACTATGATAAAAAATATCCGAATAGACAATATTACCCCTCCTCTAGAAATAACCCCTCCATATAGTGAAGTAGTAAATATTAAAATGAATAAGTGTAAAAAGCTTTTAATTGGGTGACATGGCAATATGTAAAAATATTTTATAGAATATTCTGACGGCTAGTTAAAATAAAGATAACAACTTGCATAATTTTATTAATTAAAGATATTTTTTTTATTATGCTTTGTAACATGAGGGTATTTAAATGCTACAAGTAAGATGTATAAGTGGATAACTACCATTTTATATTTTACCTTTCGAATCGACGCTAATATTAACCGTGTGAAAGGTTATTTTGGGTCCTTAAATTATTTTCCAAATGGAGGTGTTCTATACGAATATTTTAATTCGATAAAGGGACCCACAACATGGACGTGCGTTGGGCCCACCACTTGCATGCAATCACTTCTCGCAGTTATGAAAAGCGCCCAGTTTTAGAGATGAGCGTTCTCCACACGCATTATTATCAGCACAAACAACGAGGCAGCTCCTGGGGGTCCCCACCGTCAGGACCCATGACTCCACCACCTAAATTGGGTCCCACTACTGATTGGCTTAATATTCGTGTGCCGTTGAGTTAGGGTGCCCTCATAAGAGTCGCTTTCGTCATCCTCTCGGCACTCCTCCAATAATGATTTGGATTCCTTAAATCTGTAATGTTTCGACATTAGTCCCTCAACTCAAGAGATTTTCTGTTGAGTCCACCTGTTGATTTGTGAGGGATTAGTTTGCAATAAATCGTAACGATTGGTGTATTCTATAGCAATACGATGAAATTTGGGTAGTGGTTCCGAAATAGTAAAGATATGAGGAGCTAATACGTAAAAAACCCTTCTTTTTTATTTAAATCCTCCACTCACTCGCCCGGTACCGTGTTTTCACCCGAAACGAACCGTTTTGTTTTCTCCTTCCGGTGACGGAACCAGAAACGTAGGGATACCGGTGACCGGCACGTGTCGGTTTCTTATGGATTCGTTCCGCCCTCAGAAATCTCCAGGCTCCGATCGATTCCTCGGTCTCCTCTCCTCCTCCCCTCCCTCCGCCGCCTTCTCCGGCGGCGGCGCCGGCTTCGAGCTCGACGAGCACGACCCTCCCCTCCCTCCGCCGCCTTCTCCGGCGGCGGCGCCGGCTTCGAGCTCGACGAGCACGACATCTTCTCAACCGACACAGATCCAAACCCTAACCCTAACCCTAGCCCTAGCCCTAGCACCTCGATCCTCCACCATTCCCCTCTAAACCCTAACCCTAACTCCAGCACGAGCAGATCGCCGCTCTCGCCGTTCCATCGGGAGCGCAACTTCGGCATCCTCGCCGCTTTGCCGGAGGATTCCAAGGCCAGAAGCCCTAACCCTAAGTTCCTCCAGCGGAAGCCTTCGATCTCGTCGGCGTCATCATCGGCATCGACGTCACCGTCTTCGTCAGCGAGGATGATTCCGGTGATCCCGAAGCCGAAGCCGGTGGAGTATGGCGGGAAATTAGGGCACCATCAGTATCAATCAGCGCCAGTGAATGTGCCGCGTGGTCCCCGCGAGGTATAAGGGACGGCACTCGGTGGAGAGAGAAGAGGGGGGTGTGACGACGACGACGAGGACGAGATGATGCTGCCGCCGCATGAGATCGTGGATCGCAGGGGAGAGGGGAGCCGTTGACGACCTTCTCGGTGCTCGAAGGGGTCGGGAGGACGCTGAAAGGGAGAGATTTGAGGAGAGTGAGGAATGCGGTCTGGCGCAAAACAGGTTTTCTTGATTGAAACTTTGAATTGGTAATTAATTTAGTGTGTTCTTGCTATATTAGCTTTCTTTTCTTATTGCGAGTGAGGTCAAACTGTGGAGGTGCCTGAGGATAGAAGGAAATTGGTGGTTTAGTCAACGGGAATAAACAAGGGAACTATATTTCATTGGATTGCTTCTTAGACTCTTATTTTAGTCAAAAATTGGTTGACTTTACTGGAAAAGAGTGACCTTTTGATCTTACTTTCCCTTAGTTTGTTTCACTAAAAAGCAGTAAAATAGGTGTTATAGGATTTTTGTGCTGATAGAGCGCCAGTATTCTTCGAACCAATTTTCTTTCCTGAAACACGTTTTGCATGTGTATGATGAGTGTGGTTTAATCTGATAACTGTTTCTTAAGAAGAATGATTGATGATTATATGCTTATTTAAAGTTTTAATCTGCAACATGAAAAGATGCGTTGTGATTTCCCTTCTGTGCCAAATAAGTTTTATTCGAATATCTGCTGTAACTATCTATTCAAATTGTTAATAAATAGCACTTCATTTTCTCATCAACTATGACTACCATATGTTGAAACAAGCACTTGTAGTTTCTTTTCTGGAATTATTTCCAACTGAGCAATGTTGATCATGGGATTCCGTGTTGATTTGTTTACTCAATAGTTATTTCACCTTGATTCATTGTATTTTAATTATCGATTCTTTGTCATGGATCAAGATTTCCACAGCATTCTATAACACGCGTACATTGTCAATGTGTTTGAATCTTTCTATGCTCTTGCGTGATGAAAGAAAACTAAGTCACATATATGCTAGTTTGTTGCAATGTTGTTTTAGTCTTTTAGATGCATGCCTTGTTGTTGGATTACATTGACAAGGGTACCCAAGGATCACATTGAGAAGAGTAATGTTGATTGACAAGGAAACTGTCTGCTTAATACTTCACTAATAGGTTTTTCAGAGCAAACCTCAAGTTGGTTTACTGCTTGTATATGCTCCATACCAGTAGGATATAGAATGCCATCTTAGTTCTTTGACATTTTCAAATTTGGGTGAACGTGCATCAAGTACACAATTGACAATGCTTCACATTTGTTCTTAGCTCTTGAATTATGAAGAATTTGATAATTTCAGTCATCCTCCTTAAGAGGACTTTGTTCCATAATAATATCTACTACATACTTGCACTCCTTTTCCCCCCTTCATGAGAACCTTTGTTCTTATATATCCTAGGTAGGTTTCTTCCCCATCAATAAGTTGCTAATTTGGTATCCCTCCCTCTTTAGGATGCTTGTCTATGGTATTCTAGGCATGAACAGGGATCAGACAAAATTAGGAACTTGCCTTCAAACTCTCTGCTCAGTGATCAACTATTTGAACCAACTCTTGTTGAAGGTTAATATGTGTGAGACTCCTCCTAAAGAAATTTCTTCAATAAGACTTAATTTTCTCCCTTAAATATTGCAAGAACTCCAGTACCAGTGTACTGCTTAATACGATATCACAACATATACAATATTATCCCCTCAAAGGCAACATCTCAGTGCAAATGCCCTCAATTAAGTTGCTTGATATTCATCTTGCTTTTGGGGCTTGAAGTAGGAATTTGCCACTTTCCTCTAAGTTTCTACAGCTGTTCATTCTCATATAAGCAGTTCATATTCCATTTTCCAAATACTCGATATTTTCCTTTTTAGACATGCCTATAAGATCAAGGCTTTAATGATTTGCAGCATAGTAATCTAAAATAGTAATAAATCGTCTCAAAACTTCTTTGAAGTACCTTATGTTGAAAGTAAAATTGAAGCTATTCTTCTACTCAGCATGCTGCAAAAAGTAAAATCTTCCTTGCACACCATTTTTGGTAAACACACAAGGGAAATCATATTTGTTTTTGGTCCTTCTGTGATGAGTTGTCTTCATACTTGACAGTTGACGGGAAAAGGCTTGGACTATAATGGTTCAGATTTTATAATATAGAAGTTTAGAGAGATTACACATCCATTACAAAAATGGTTTTGATCCTTATATTTCTCAAATTGTCAATTCGTAGGCTCATGAAATGTCACTCAATACAGTCTTTAATTGACTTAAAATTTCACTATATAAGAAATGATCATCTCCCTGGCATATGTGCACAATTCATGCCATAATCAGCTAACACAGTTCATGTTGTTTTTGCTCCCATGGTTGACTTTTTAATAACCAAAATTACACAACATTTAAGTTTGCTAAAGAATATCTTCTAAGGTATTTCAACTAGAACCTCAAACTTTGATTGCTCATATGGGAACATTTCAGCTGATGTTAATAAAGTATGGGATAACGGAGTGCAAGATATTTGACGCCGAACGACAATATGCCCCATAATAATAATTAAACCAAGGAAACTTATTTTTTATTCCCTGAGGTGTTATATTAAATATTATAGCTGTAATATTGTCTGTTTAGCTTTTGGAACCTTGGAGGGTAACAAAGATTCTTGTTATGGTTTAGTTAATTATCCACATTGACCTTTGTTGTACTGGATAGCTTCTTTTGCTCTGAATGCTACATGCAAGAGCATGCATCTATATAATTGAGCCCATGTATGGTTGGCTATATTCGTAAATGCTCCAAGCCAGATGAGTAATCTTATGTATATATCTGTTTTGCTTTATGATTTGACTACCTTTTTCTCTTTCAATGCTTAAACGATCAGTAACTATACCTTCAACACCCCCACTGTATCTATCAATTTGAAATTAGTTGATTCTTCCTTCGAACAATATCATTCCTTACTTTTAATATGGGGAAGAGAGATGCTTGATCTATGGAAATATGCAAGAACTTAATCACACGACTCAACAAATTCTTATCCCTGTCTAGGACCATATTATGTTGCCATATGATTAATCATTATATTAACTGTAAGGTGATGCATGGAAAATCAGGCGAAGCTTTCAAGTTCAGATGTCAAACAGTTGAAATGTTGAACCATTTGCAGATGATGGTTTGTTCAACCACCTTTATTTATTGTGTAGTGGGTACTTAAGTCTTTGATTCCAGCATCTTGAATGAGGTCATAGATAGAGATCACCGTTATCATCATAATTCACCATCTACACTTCTTCTGTCAAAATGAGGTTAGTTGCAGGACGCTACTACTACTAAAGGCTTCATGATGTGTCGACGGTTGGTTCTGAACTTAAACTCAGGGTCAACAATGAGAAAAGATATTTAGACTGTTTCGTATAGGGGAATTTACTTGATTAATCAAGTGGACTCATCCTTTTAGGTGAGACTTCGGAAAAAGGATAAGTTGGAGGGAAAAATTGTGATAACTATAATATTCTTGTCAAAAACAGACACTAGCAAGTATTTTGGGGTCCTAAACAAGCTGAAAATTGAAGTGTATCAAGTAACATGTCTTTTTGTCAAATAAATGTGCTTATCCTGTCTTTTCTAAGTTTAGCTTCATGCTACCAGAACAGTGTATTCTCTTCATCAAGAGAGCAAGTCTTTTGATAGCTGAGAGCATAGCTATCCTTGGATAAGTTTGTGCTGTCTTCAAGGGTATCCCAAAGTTCTCACTGACTAAAGAGTGTCCAAATGAGGCGCGATGTTTGCCACTGGGAACTTCTTCCTTCCTTGAGGCGCAGTGAAGTTTTAGTCTCTACCTGAACACATCACTTATCTTAGCATCTTTTAAATTAGTGAAATTAGAATTCCAAACTGTTTCATATGACCGCTAATGTATAAACCATTTACCAGTTCAAATTCACTGGTGAAATCCATGGTGCCATTATCTAGAAGATTGAAATTCAAAATTGTATCTATCGAATTAATTCAAAGTTTCTAGATGTTTGCATGCCCTCGGATACCTTTTTGTACCAGTTTTACTTGTACAAAGGTGCATATTGGCTCCATGGGAGTCATTAAAGCACATCAGCTTCTATCTAGCCACAATCTACTCCTACTAATTTTGTTTAAACTCGTCATAGAAGAGACTGGTTAGCTTCTGAATAGTCGGGTTTACTCTGTCGCTTGATTTACTAATGCTTTGTTATGGATGGTTACTGTAGGTTTAGTTTTTGTCGAGTTATTTAGTTCATATTACCTAGAGGGGATTGTTTTGTTTCAGGATGAGTTTATCTGAGCGATGTTCTTCATTGGTGGAATCCGTTAGCATCAAACTATTAATCAGAGACACCATTAACCGAAATTAACTGACATCTTAGGAGGCCTTTGAATATCAAGTAGGCTAATCCAAGGCATATCTTTACCCAAATTGGGATAAACAGTTATTTATGAATGTTTTGGAAGTGAACCCTATTAACCTGTAGGGATATTTATCATGCACCAAATCGCTCTTGTTATGCTAGAGAGAGAGATGAGGTTCT
>NC_033803.1:69185507-69205852 GCF_001876935.1 Asparagus officinalis | reverse complement strand
TACTGTTGCACATAGACCCCCTGTAGGATTCTTGGTTTGCACTTACTACCCCTGTAATACTTGTTGCAGATAGGACCATGGGTTAAATGTTTTTGACTCTTTTACCCTTGGTGAAATTTCGGATAGATATTGCTCCTGGATGCAATTATTTTGGTGGAACTATATAGCTATTGCCCCTGGATGAAATTACTGAGTCTATCTGAGGGTAAAGAGTCAAAAAGGATTTAACCTTGGGGATATATCTGCAACAATGAAATTACAGAGGTAGTAAGTCCAAACAACGAGACTACAGGAGCCTATGCGCGATTAACCCAAACTCAAAGGTCCTCAGATGAAATTCTTGCGTTCGCAGCTTTCTTGCCAGGTGAATAATAAAATTGTTTTTTCTGACACCGGCTGGGAAAAAAGGGGAATAAGTAAAAGAAAAGGAGGATCTTTTCAGAACTATTGCTTTAGTTATGTCACACAATGATTTTTGCTTTAATTGTGTCATAAATTGCAAATTATAATTAGATTATCCTATTACTAATATCACAGCTCTAATTGTAGAAACCAGGTCCTCTTGTTCCCTGGAGATTTATAAAATTGGGCAGAGATTAGGAGTTTATAGTTTAATAACTGTATTATTATGTACTAACACATTGCTTTCACTCAATTTGTTATCTGCTTTAATAGGACTGTAACATAATTATGTCAACCTATCCAGAAAAATGCTGACATAAATTCTTTGTATGGCCTGCTTATGTTTTCCTTTGTATTTAGAATGACTAGTATTTAACATGTGTTTTACACGTGATGCATATTAAGTAATGATATGAGGCTAAAACATTTGAAGGTCATCTCACATTGCACGTGCCCACGACTTTTTTTGAGAACAACGAAGAGGACTCAAACAGAGCCCCAAGCCACCCACTCGCCATGAATATATTGACACTTATATTAGTTTTTCTCTTCACGAAATTGCATACTTGTATAATTAATGGATTGATATTTTTTTGTAAATTAGATGTGAAACCGGTTGCAGATCTGTTCGTTTTCTTAAAAAAAAACAATACAATTTTCTCTCTAATTATCATCTGTGAAATTTTGTTGACTGCAAGGTATCCTGGTTACTATAATCGAGGGACCAACTCCACTGTTAAAATTCTTACTTTCTCCATTTTTTTTCTTTTGACTCTTTTAGTGTTTCTTTTTGTGCATTTGAGCATTCATATATAGCATAAATTTATGCCACTCTTGTCTAAGCGGAATGTTTATAGAAGTAGATAAGTCGTGAAATTATTAGTGCATAATTAATGAAGAGAATTTGATTAGTCAGTAAGAGAATATACATGAATCCTTTAATTATAAGTTCATTTTCTCACTAAAATTCATATTAAATGCATTATTTGTGGATTTAGAAGGGGAGACGTGATGAATTACTTTATTAGCTAGGATTCAATTATTGTATTGTAAATAGTTTGTACATGAAAAAAAATATTAAGATACATCAAAACCAAACTGAAAATCCATAAACAAAGTAAAAGAATGGGGATTAACACTGCTCCTTATCAGACTATAAAATATTGTGTAAAAATGACTGTGAGACTTCGAGCAATACCACAAAATTATTAATTCCCTTGACTCTTCGGACCAACGCATGAGCCGTTATATTCTCTATTTGCCAAACTATCTAAAAACCTTATTCCTCGAGTAATTTGCAACATCGTTGAATATCATCCACAAGTGTCAAAAAATCGAGTGTTGCTCCACCCCATTATGGATATCTCTAACTACTGTATCTGTATTTTCTACACAAATTATCTTTTCACAACCAATGTCAAGAGCAAATGTAATAGCTTCTCATACCGCTTGGAATTCCGCATGCTTAGAATTACCTCATATCCAAATACTATGATAAGTATATTGCAATAGTTAGTACTATATATTATGATAATTTATATGCTATTTATAGACTACACCAAGATGTTAACATTTATATTAGTATTTCTCTCCATGGATTTTTTACACATCAGATGCACGTATCAATGTATTATAGTATTGGATTAGATGTTAGATGCTTAATTAAATATTTAATTATTATAAATTATGATATCTTGTATAAATATAAGTTATGATATTATTATCTTATATCTTAAAATTGTATATTTATTGTGTAATATAAAATATCTAAAGTGGAATATTTATCTTATTTAACATAACACTAATATTAGTAAAATTTATAATATACCAGTTCTTATGTTAGCGTAAGAATAATTATAGTATAATAAATAGAATAAATTAAATAAAATTTATGATTAAAATTTATAATATATATTTAGTTCTTAGTGTTAGTTCTCATGTTCATATTAAGAATAATTATAGTCTAATAAATAGAATGAATTAAATAAATTTCAAGGTATTATTGTGAATTATCAAATTCTGTAAGGCTGCATTTGGGAACTAAGATTCGGATTTGGAAGCTTGATTTAAAATCAAGGGATTTTAAATCTAGGATTTGAAATCCATGATTTAATAAAATTATTTGTTTGGATGTCATTACTAAATACAAGGATTTGAAATCAAAGATTTAAAATCTAATGTTTGGATATATTTTATTATACATGAATTTGGATTTGAAATAAACTTTGAGAAGTGATTCAAAATAAAAATTGATCTCTTTAGTAGTAATTATAAATACACATGCAAACATCTGATCCTTCATGAACCAGTATGAGAGAATACAAAGTAATAATGATGTCAAAAATATTCATTATTATGATATTTTTCATGACTTCATCTAATACTAAATTGACCTTCGATCCCCAAAGAATAAAAATACTACTCCAATAACTAGTCATGATAAATAGAATCGAGGACACAATAGAGTTTAGCAAAAAATCCTCATAAGAAGCTCTAGGCTACACAATAAGCCATCATTTAAAATACAACATGCTATAGATAGTTGATAACCATGATTTGCTACAACAAGTAACCATGATTTGCTACAACAAGCCAAATTACTACAACATAAACTATTAAAAGAAACCATATGTAGAATCCTCTATTTATCCTTCAAGTCTTCTCCTCCTTTCTCTCCATTGTGTCCAACTTCATGTCTCAAGAATTTATTGAGAACACAAAATATGCATGTAGTGTACTAGTTTTATAGGAAAAATGCATGAGAAAAAGCATATGCTACTCAAGACAGCTAAATAGCATATATCATAGCACTTGCCTAAAAAGAAATCTAAGAGAGAACTTACCTGAA
Organism: Asparagus officinalis; assembly: GCF_001876935.1. Taxonomy (NCBI): domain Eukaryota; kingdom Viridiplantae; phylum Streptophyta; class Magnoliopsida; order Asparagales; family Asparagaceae; genus Asparagus; species Asparagus officinalis. The sequence goes on along the minus strand of NC_033803.1, from coordinate 69,202,602 downwards.
CAAGTTCAAAGATTTGACGAGTCTCGTCGTCCAACAAGAAACTATCTCAATGCATAGACTAAAACCTTTCATGAAGAAAACTAACCAATTTATCATCAGTCCAGTTTCCTTTTCTTCTTTTAATAATGCAAATGTAAAATGAGATTAGGCAAGGATGTACCATATAGAACTACCAAATAGATAAGATTCGGTGCTAATTAGTATATGAGACATGTATTCTTAAGAGGAAAATAAAATTACCTCTAATAACAATAGTCATCATCCGATAAAGATTTGTATGCATATTTAGTTCTAATCTTCCACAGTAGTTGATTTTGGAAGTAAAATGAATAACTGCAGTTGATAGCTAGAGAAATAAAATTATTTACTTTGTAATTTTTACTAGACAGCCTAAAGTGTGGTGCTAAGAGTGACCTTCCTCTTCTCCTAATTTACATACATGCCAACAGCAGTAAAATAATGCACCACAGTGAAACTTGTCCCTCATTTATGTAAAATATTTACAGCTCCACTTCATCATCATTTCCAAAACAAAACAAAAAACAAAACCAAAAAAAAAAAAAGGAAAGGAAAAGAATGTAGAAGGGGGAAAATATAGGAAAGGTTTTTATATATATTCACCAATGGTGAAAGCTCTCTTGGGCGATACGCTGGCAATCCACCCAAAAAAGAAAACATATGCGAATAAAATGTAAAAGCCTTCCTTCATATCATAATAAACCCAATAAAAAAAGAAGTATAAAATAATAAAGAATCCTTAATTTGAAAAAGGGCATTAGCTGATGTTTTACTGATTTCGTTTCGTTAATTTAACACTCAGACCTATCTAATCAACAAAAAGGGGACCTGAGCACAAAAGTCGAAGTTCACGCAGAAATATTGAATTCAGACCTATCTAATCAACAAAAAGGGGACCTGAGCACAAAAGTCGAAGTTCACGCAGAAATATTGAATCCCTAACAAATCATGTTTTACTCTACCAGACGTTAATTTAACAAGACAATTGGATTAGAATCAGTAAATTTAAAGAAGCATGTTCAGAGAAACAATGGTGAAGCAACTGGTTACTGGTAAAATTCAATGGGGAAAACTGTATAGAAAAAGATAATAGAGAATGACACACTAAGAAACATACTGGAAATACATAATAAGAGTAGAGAATCAAATTAAAATCCCTGAAGCCTATAATGTAAATTATCGTTAATAGAATAAATGAAGCAGGTAACTTATTCCACACTGTTCCTGAAAGTTTCCACAGGATCTTTAGTGCAGTCCTACCAATCACATGGTAGATAATAAATTGGAGCAATACATGTTGAAATTAAAAGAGAACTTCAGAAAATCAACTGAAAAGCATTAGAGACGGTTTTAATTTTCTCAACCTCCAGCTCATAACAGGCCGAAAGCATGTATTTAGTAGTCAGAAAGTAATAACACAAATTTTACATGTAAGTGAGCTAGTAAGAGCTGGACTGTTATAAGCAAGAAATCATTTTTGGAGGTTGAGCACTTATTCATAATAATAATTGGAATGCAGTGAAATACCAGCAGTTCTATAATAACACATAGCATTCTTAAAATTCCAGCTTCGAAGAAAGTTTAAACAGATCAAGGCATTCAAATTGTGAACATCTGACATGTCTTGAATTAGACAGGCTGACAGAATTTGCATGACCGCATCCAAGAATTATAAGCCACTTAAAGCAAGTGTTCTATCATATGAGCTATTTAGGCGCCAAATCACTTAAGTTGTTTTTCCTTTGAACCTACTACATGAAGAAAGCACATTCTTTGTAGGTACACAGGTTCTAGAACTAGAAGAAAGCCACCTAGAGATGGAATGCCTCGATGATAACTTAATCAATAGTTCAGCAACCAAAGATCTAAAGAACGTCTCGATATGGATTTCGTCGATCATGATATATCCAACATTAACCTAAGAATTTTGCATATAGATTTCACCAGTTCAGGAAACCAAAACCCATAACAAGCAACAATTTACAATGTTGCAAAGTTCCAAATAATTAAGGAAGGGGGGGGGGGATGAACATTGAGCAACCCTAAAGACACTAGCACAGACTTCAGCGAATAAAAAAAGGAGAACCAGCATTATCCATCAAAATCACAGACCTGTCATTAATTTTGCTCCTCCGCCGTTGCTCCATTGTAGAATGCTTCGATCTCGGCGTCAGCAACTGCTGCTTCTGCTCCGCATTCTTCCCATCAAATCTCACTATAAAATCCCCTTCATGAAAACAACAACGAAAAGGATCAGAAACAGAAACAACTCAAAAATCAACGATCAAATTATTACCTCTTTGAGAGGAACCCTCGCGTCTCAAGTACTCGTCCTCATCTTCTTCACTGGATCTCGAGAGAATCTCCATCCATCGATTCTTCGGAGCCTACGAAACCCTAACCCTAGGTTCAGAGAGAGAGAGAGAGAGAGAGAGAGAGAGAGGAGATGATGGTGGCCGACGGCAGGAGAGGGGAGGAGGAGAGATTGAAATAGAGATTGAGATTTTGAGTAGGAACATCGACACGAACGTGAGAGAGGAAAAAAAGAGGAGTCGGGGTTTTGAGGGGTTAGGATTATGGGGGTGGGGATTTGATAAATACCAACTACTGTGCTGTAATTTGAAATCTATAGTTTTGGGCTTTTCAAATTCACTCTATTAAATGACTTGATTTAAAATCATGATCCAAAGTTGAGTCCAAACATGATATTTGGATTTGGAATGTTCAAAATTTCAACTCCAAGCCCAAATCAGCATTCCCAAACACAGCCTAAGGGTAAAAGAGACAACTAAAAGTTTTAACATCTCGGTTCTCTTTTGTATGTAGTATAGAAGTATAGATATATTCATTGTTGTGATGGACGCGCGTGATTACATTTACTGCAACTGTTGTTGTGTGCATTTGCCATTTGTAGTTGCAGATGTTTGGCTTAATTTTAATAATTTGCATTTCCACCATGGTTGTATTTTCAGTGTTTGCTGCGGAAACATCAAGTTTGGAACATCTTAAAGATTAGTCTTGTTGCGCTGGCGTCCAGCATATTGATCACCAGTCTGATTTTCTGACACGGTTGTATTAATACAATATTATTGTTCGGCATTTGGGAGTGAAATATGCGTCAAGGATTTGGTTTTTGTTTTTTGTTTTTTTTTTATCCCCGAACATGATTTACAAAATATGATGGCGACCGTGCTAGACTAGGTCCTAGAGCCTAGGGATGTGTTTGACAACTTCACAAAATTAGTTTTAGGCGATACAACCTTGGAGGGTTAAAAATCTGACGTGGAGGGGTTTTCTGAGTTTTCCACCCCTTATAATAGCGAACCAAACAGCCCCTAAGAATATAAAGTGAAAAAACTAGAAAGAGGGAAAGAAAGGATGATAGAAATGCAAACAAGAAGAGAGAAAAGGGAAAAATCTATATTTATATCTATATCTATACTATTATAAAAAGAGGATTCAGGTGATTAAACTTTTAATTGTCTTTTTTGCCCTCTCAAATTTTGATGAATTCCAACTATGACATTATCTCTAACTAATTTTTCATTAAATAAACATAAATATAACCTCTTATTCATTATGTACCTTCTCACCTTTCTAAATAATTATAATCATTAATAATATTATAACTATTAGTTGTTTAAATAATAAAATATATAAAATAAGCAGAGATGGCCAACGGGACAGGTTGAACCATTTAGATCCGTCGAAATTCATCCTGTGAACTTGCACGAACCAGATTCAAATAGGTACGAGATGTGTATATGCCTGACTCGTTAATGAGACAAGTTAACCCAACTCTCTTGTGAACATTAAATGAGATGAGTTTGACTCGTCTTGTCACGAGACGAGTTGGGTTGGGTAAATTTACCATAACCCAAGGAGTAATTTTTTGTGAAAGCTCTTCTACACAAGTATTGTTTAGATAATAAAACTGACGGCCAGCCTAAAAGTTTTTAAAAAATTTAAATATCCCCAACGACTAAAAAGAGAGAAAGAGGCTGCCAAATTAATAGGCAATCCAAAAAAATATTTTAGGGCTGCTAACGGCTCAGAAAAAATCCCTATGAATGCCCCCAGCCTAAATTCCTTTCTTCTTCACAACTCAAACTCTCATGTTCCACTACAATATCAACTCTCATATTTTTCTCCCTCTTGTATTTACAACATCTCACATTATGGAGCACTATAACTCTTCTTCTGGGTGTTTCTCTGGAGCATCTAACAAATCATCGAGAGCGTAAAAATATGTACAGGCCCCAAAAGCAGAAAGTTCATGTGACGAGGCCCCTCATAGTTTCCCCCATGTGGATCAGCCCCTTGAAGTGTGACACTTTGTACTGCAGCCTCTTTTTAGCAATTATTACATGCCAGCTAAGCTAAAATCCCTAAATTATCCTTATCCTCTCTCCTCAATCCCGCATACCCAACACTCATCTCTCTCTCTCTCTCTCTCTCTCTCTCTCTCTCTCTCTCTCTCTCTCTAAAACTACGAGCTTTCTCAAGCTCCTCACCTTGGCCCTGGCCCTCCTCGCTGTCGCCGCCTCCGCTCAGGCCCCCAAGGCTCCTCTCGAGTTTACCGCTGCCTCCTTCGCCCATCCTTGTCGCCGTAGATTGCCGTCGCTCCCCCATCATAGAGACTATTGCGCTACCAAAACAAACGTGTACAATACAATTATGAACATAATTTGCAAACTAAACCAATCAACTACAACTACAGGAGCACACACCATTGGCAAGACATGTTGTCACTACATCCACGACCGGTGGAGCTCAGCTTTTAATCGATTCGTTGTTGTACTTCTCTCAGAGGTTGAGATGATGAAGGAACGATTCGCAATATTCGAAGCAATATAACGAGAGGTAGAAAATGAGCTAAAGTGAAAGGAAGATACCGTGTGATAGACAATATAAAGGGCTACACATCGGCGAAGACAGTAATGAAAACGGAGACCGGAGGTGGCCGGAAAACGCGCGCGAAGTCGGCACGGCGCTACTGTTTTCTGCTCGCTACTGTCGTCGAGCGATGTTTCGAACGTTACCGAGAGAGATAGAGAATGAGTTAGAATAATGCATAGGTCATGGTTTCGCGTAGATAGCGTAGCACACGGAGTAGTGCAGATTGGTGAGAAGAATGAGGTGCAGTGACGAACTGGCTGGGGATGTGGACAACATGAGAAATATCAGGTCTGGTGATGGCGAGATAAACTAGGCTCCCTACAAGGTGTCAACATTGCGTGGCGTCAAATAATAGGTCACCATTGTCGGTTTTGAGCTTTACATTCAATTCGAGAGGTGCTTGAGCTGGTAATTGGTATCTGTTAGTTTTGCACGTGTGACAATGTCTGTGGCAAATTTTTGCTGGGATAGGTGATAGCACGAGGAGTTTGAGTGATCTCTAGCCCGAGGAAGTAATGTAAGTTGCCTAGATCTTTCATCTCAAACTCTTATTGGAGATGAGTTTTGATTTTGGTGATTGTTGATGGATTTTCCCCAGTGATGATCATGTCATCGATTTAGAGGAGAGGATTGTGTAGTATCCATTAGAAGAGGAAATAAACACTGCTGGATCATTCTTACTGGGAAAAATGCCGGCTGGTTGCATAACCTATGTGAATCGAGCAAACCATGCACGAGGTGCATATTTGAGGCCATAGAGGTCTCGTCATAGGCGACATATGAGACCCTTGGATTGAGGAAGTCCAGGAGGTAGAGTCATGTAGATGTCCTCGGTGAGATTGCCATGCAGGAAGGCATTTTTAACATTCATTTGGTATACGGGACATTAATGGGCAACAATGATGATGAGTAATGTGCGAACAGTGGTCATTTTGGCCACAAGAGCAAACGTCTCATCATAGTCCACTCGATATTGTTATGTGAAGCCTCACGCAACTAACCGAGCCTTGTGTTGCTCAATGGTTCCGTCTGCTCTAGTCTTAACCTTGTAGGTCCACTTGTAGCTGATGGGGGTCTTTCCCAGAGGAAGAGGGGTAAGATCCCATGTGTGGTTTCCTGGAGAGCTATAAGTCCGTCTTTCATTGCGTGTTGACACTCAGGATATTTAACTGCGTCATGTAAGAGATAGGTTCCACATAATCTGATGTCATCATAATTGCGGTGTGGAAGGTAATGGAAGTGAAGTTAGGGTCACGATATTTGGCTGGTGGTTAGCGATCTCGCGAGGGATATCTCGGCTCAGGTATGACTTCAATGATGGATGATTTAGATGATGAATTTGATGGGGAAAATAATTGATCCGTTGCAACAGGAGTAGGGCCAGGACTGGCCAATTGCTTAGTGAGAAGACAATCTTCTGGACTTGGCTCCGGAGTGAGGATTGATGCGAGAGGATCACGTGTTATTGTGGTAGTCTGTGTGTCAAGGTTGAGGAATATGAGATCTATGGGAGTGGATGGAGGCGAAGGCATTAGTGGAGAGGGTAGAGCGTAGTATGGACGGTGTTAAAAAAAGGTTACATGTGGGGAGAGGCGGAGGTGATCAAAGCGAGGATCATAGCAGTGACAGTCTTTGTGGTTGAGATTATATGTAAGGAAGACACACATTGCAGAGCGAGATGAATGTTTGTTGCATTTTAAGGGTGGCAGTTGGACAAAGCATGAGCGGTCGAAGACTCAAAGGTGAGAGTAGTTTGGCGGTGAGTGATATAGTTGTTGAAAATGTGTATGGCCTTTGAGAGTGGAGGAGGGAGTACTGCTGATTAGATAGACACTCGTGAGGAGGGCTTCTTCCTAGAATTAAACTGATATGCGGATAGGAGTAGAGATCTGGTGGTTTCTAGGAGGTATCGGTGATGCCTTTCAGCTACACCATTTTGTTGATGGGCATATGAGCAGGAGAATTGAGAGAGGGTTCCTTGAGAGGCTAAGAACTCCACGAAGCAACAGGAATGTGTATACTTCCCCCTGAGTCAGAGCATATAGTTTTGATGTGGGAGGAGAATTGGGTTGGGACCATGCTTGTGAAATTTTTATAGATTTTTCAAGATAGATTTGTTTTTCATTAAATAGATCCATGCAAAGCGGGAGTGATCGTTGATAAATATTAGTAGTAGTGATTGTTACTAGGAGATGGGTGTGGAGATGACTGTAGGCTGTCTAAAAACCACAATAGATAGCTTATCCCCCATCAAACACCGGCGATGGAAGTTACAATCTGACGACTTCCAGAAGGCTGTAATCTGAAAACTTTCGCGTAGATCGCTGAAGGTTACAATCTAACGACCTTCACGACAACTAATGGAAGCTCTAATTCAACAGCCTTCACAATCAACATCGGGAGTTACAATCTGACGACTCTCATATTCTCAAGGAGCCAAGACGAAGATTACAAGACAATGATCTTTGCAACGCTATGACAAAAAGAGAATACTTGGTGATAATCTCTTCAAGGCAAGACGCGGAGGTCCTCCCTGTGTATCAACACCAAAACGCGGAGGTCCTCCCCGTGTGTCAACAGTAAAATGCCAGGGTCGAACCCGCGTTACAACATCAAAACGCCAGGGTCGAACCCGTGTTACAACATCAAAACGCCAGGATCGAACCCGCGTTACAACATCAAAACGTAGGGTCGAACCCGCATTACAACATCAAAACGCCAGGGTCGAACCCGCGTTACAACATCAAAACGCCAGGGTCGAACCCGCGTTACAACATTAAAACGCCAGGGTCGAACCCACGTTACAACATCAAAACACCAGGGTCGAACCCGCGTTATAACATCAAAACGCCAGGGTCGAACCCGCGTTACAACATCAAAACGCTGAGTCGGACCCGCGTTACAACATTAAAATGCTGGGGTCAGACCCGCGTTTTTCAATGCCCAGCGAGTACCCAACTCCGCGTCTCAATTCTAAAACGCGGAGTTAGGATCCTGAACGCCCACGTGGGCGTTTGACTCGTTCAAACACGAGCTGAACGGTTTGGGCTTGGATCGACCACTGGAGAGAGGTTTTTTGAGGAGATCGGCATCATCTTCCAACGAAGATCATCTTCAACTTCAGCAACAGGGAACCTCTGTCCTTGGCTTATAATTATAACAAACTTTCGGTTCAAATCAACTCTTTTTCAAGAGTTCAAACTCGATCAGAGTTATCAACTCATCAAGAGTTTTAAACTTGCCACGCAAGTTCTCCACAACGTCAAATCGTGAGGAGAAGACATCGTTCCAGTGAATCAAGACGTCGGATCGTCAACGGAGAGCAAACTCGACGCGAGCAATCGAGGGAGGCATTCCATCGCTACCGTGAAGAACCCAGTTTTAAACAAAGAGGAAGAACCAATTTCGTTCTCCTCTCTTTTGTAATCAGATTGTAATCGGAATCAAAGAAATACAAGTCAATTTTCTTTATTCTTTTCATTACAATTTTTCCTACAAACAAAATATGGCGACTCCGCTGGGGACTAGCTTCTCTGACGAAGAAGTGGTGGTGCAATTCGATGTTCATCTCACTGGAACAACCGTCGAAACTCTCGTGGTAGAGTTTGATCAAGCCAAGTTCGAGGAGGCCATCTCTTTTGGATCCCTTAGCCCCAAGGCTATGCGCAAGATCCACAAAGTCTCCCAAGATAATAAATCTCTAACTGTTGCTGGAATGCCAAAGAAAGTCCTCTCTGTAGGCCACAATTTGTCGAACAGCCCCTCTGCTTCAGGAGCAAGCTTAGCCTCAGCCGAACTCATTCAACGAGTTGAGGTGTGTCATGGGAGGTAAAAGGCCCATGGCGGAGATAGATCCAATCAACGCCGATGATGCCCCTGCAAAAGCCTTAAAACAGGCCAAGAAGAACGCTGCTCGTCGAAGAAGAAGGTCTCAGCGACGAGCACAACTTTGAGAAAATCGATCCTCCAACCAACGCGAGATTCGCATTCGTGAGCCTGAACGCGACCCTGAACTCCGCGTTTATGAGCCCAAACATGAGCTTCACGAGAACCAGACTGAACGCGGCCCTCAATGGCGCGTTTTACAGCCAAAACGCGGACTTCAAGGCTTCGTTGAACGCGAACTTCAACTTCGCGTTTCCCAGTCAAAACACGACCTTCGCGTCGACGCTAAAGAACGCGACCCTCATGTCGCCAAACCAAAATGCGACCCTCACGGTTCAAGTGCCAAACGCGACCTTCGCGTTTCAAGTGCCAAATGCGACCTTCGCGTATCAAGTGCCAGACGCGATCCTCGCGTCCCAAGTTCCAAATCCAATATCACGCCTGGTGTATACCGTGGAGCTTCGGGGTGTTGCCCCGAACCCCGCCGGGGGGTATACCATCCCCCCGGACCCCCTGGCCAGGGGCGCGCCGCCCCCTGGACCCCCGGCTCGCTGACCGGGCAGCGAGACCCCCGAATACTCTGCGTAGCGCGACTAGATTGAGGGACGGATATAAGAAGTTTATGGATTCAAGGCACTGTCCAATCATGGACTGGGGGTTCCAATTCAAACCTCACGGTCAGTGAGTAACTCTCCTCGAATCTTCATAACAGATTTGAAAGAGTTCATATTGAGAGAAAGACCGATGCAACAAGTCATTCGTTCATTCCAATGTGAACGACCGATTCCTACGGTCCTCTCAGGATGTCAATGCTGCTCATATACGGCCAAACTGTTGGTGTTTGACCAATTTACGAACGTTGCTTTGCCCAACCAACGACGATGTTCTCACAAGAAGAAGTCTCCAGAGACCGAATATCCTGGGGTCACTATCAATGTGATCGGTAGAGGCAAAGCATCGGGTCCTAGTTCCGATGACTCTGAGACAAGTCGTTCACCGACCGTCAGAGAAATCGCTAACGAGTTTGAAGGAATCTACCAACGCACTCGGATGCGAACAGGTGCCATTCCCCCTGTTAATTATCGGAGGTTAGCCAGAGGAACCAATTCCGATGATGAACACTCAGCCATTGCAGAGTCCCAATCATCAAGCTCTTTTGTTGAACATGAGAGCTCCGCTTTTATGACGGGAGACCATGAAGATCTCGAAAAGAGACTTGATGAGCAAGAAGCCATGCTCAAATCTCAGCAGGAGGCCATCAATGAACTCTTGGCCCTGTTGACTCAACTTGTCGCAGACAAGGCCAAATCTCAGAAGACAGATTCGCCACTCAGGCAAGAATCTTCCCGAAGGGAAAGAACGTCTTCGTCCCGACCTCACACAAGCAAAGGGAAGGGAAAAATGGTTGATGACACGGCTTCTGACCAAGAAGCGCACAACCTGGAATCTTCCTCTGATGAAGGAAGAGAGACGGAGTATGAGCAAAATCCTCAGTCGGCTAAAATCGAGGAATTGGAAGCCCGCCTCAATGTCATTGCTAACAGAAGCGAGCTCCAAGATGAGGGAGTTGTCAGGCCCTACCCTGCCGAATGGGACGCAGCCCCTTATCCTCCAAAATTCGAAATCCCGACGCTACAAACTTTTGACGGCACGGGATCACCGAATCAACATATCTATCATTTTAAGTCACAGACTGGGAATGTGATATCAAACGACGCCGTACTGGCTCGATTGTTCATAGGCACTCTCAAGGGGGTTGCCTTTGAATGGTTCAGGAAACTTTCTGCGGGATGTATCCAAGAGTGGACAGACCTGGAGAGACTCTTCCTGTCAAGATTCTTTGAAGAGGATACAGAAGTCTCCATCCATATCCTTCTCGCCACTAAGCAGAAGAAGAGGGAGTCCGTCAAAGCCTTCATCAAGAGGTTCCGAACCATGGCTCTCCGGTGTTCGTCAGGTATGACACAGTCTACCTTAGTAGAGACCTGTCGACACAACCTACAGACCAACATCCTAGCTCGAATAGGGGTTGCAGAATGCCGTTCCTGGAGACAACTGATCTCTCAAGGCGAACAGGCTCAAAAAATTATTGTCAGGATCAAAACTGAAGAACAAAGTAGGCAGGATCAACCTGAGCAATCGGATCAAGCCCAATCTTCTCCTGAGCAATCGAACCAAGCTCAATCTTCTCAGTCAGAACCAGAAGATACTACGACCACTGAAGCTAATCCTCTTCAGTAGGATGCCGGGTCTCCAATAACTATCACGTTAACAACTACCTCTGATAGTCAAACTCGTTAGATAGTGGCCCATTAGGCGATGCGTCATGTCTTCTCTTTTCTCCCTGCACTTGTTCAAGACTGGGGGTTGGTTTATTGGTAGTTTATTGGATTATGAGTAATAAATTTTCTGAGTTGTTATGTTTAATAGAATACCTCTGTCAACCATAAAATCTACCAGAACTATCACGACCATCAACTTGTCAATCCGCTTCAATAGGATGGCAGGTCCACTAAAACTATCACGTTAATTGTCACCTCTGATAGTCTGCTTTCTTCAAATACCCTCACCAATCCTCTTCAAGTAGGACAGTGGGTCTAACAAAACTATCACGTTAACCGTTACCTCTGATAGTCCATTTCCTCCAAATCCCCCCACCAATCTTCTTCAGTAGGTTGGCAGGTCCAACAACTATCATGTTAACATTTACCTCTGATAGTCCATCAACTTGCCAATCCTCTTCAACAGGATGGCAGGTCCAACAACTATCACGTTAACATTTACCTCTGATAGTCCATTAACTTGCCAATCCTCTTCAACAGGATGGCAGGTCTACAAAACTATCACGTTAACATTTACCTCTGATAGTCCATCAACTTGCCAATCCTCTTCAACAGGATGACAGGTCCACTAAAACTATCACGTTAATTGTCACCTCTGATAGTCTGCTTTCTCCAAATTCCCCCACCAATCTTCTTCAAATAGGATGGCGGGTCTATCAAAACTATCACATTAATGATTACCTCTGATAGTCCATTCCCTTCAAATTCTCTTGTTAATCCTCTTCAAGTAGGATGGCGGGTCCACAAAAACTATCACGTTAACAGTTACCTCTGATAGTCAAACTCATCAGATAATGGCCTACCAGGTGATGTGCCTCTATTTCGACTTCATGGATAGTGCCTCACTAGGCGATGTGCCTTGTCTACCTCTTTTCTTCCCCTGCTAAGTCTTAATCAAGACTGGGGGTTGGTTACTTGGAATCCATTGGATTAAGAGTAACGAATCTTTCACATCGTCGAGTTAACATTACACTTCTGACGATCATCATCCCCACAGAGTATGCATTCAACTTGCATCACTCCCAATTTGTCACGTTAACAATATACCTCTGACAATAATCAACTTATCAATCCTTGAACATAGGATGATATCTCAAATCGCAATCTTCCCCAGCAAGACACTAAGTCTTCAAAATCAAATTCAAATCACAGGTATCAAAACTCATTGTTCCTGATGATAAACTCACCTAGCAAGTCTCCCCAGCGAGACGATAATTCCCAAAATCTTGTGCAAGTCACAAGAATACATTCCTGTCAAGTTAACATCAAACCTCTGACAAAATCCACTTATCAGTCCTCGTCAATAGGATGATAAGTCTACAAAGTTGCTCCAATCACAACACATTCCTGTCACGTTAACAATATACCTCTGACAACAATCCACTTATCAATCTTCGTCAATAGAATGATAAGTCCACAAAGTTGCTCCAACCGCAACACATTCCTGTCACGTTAACATTAAACCTCTGACAAATTCACTTATCAATCCTCGTCAATAGGATGATAAGTCTACAAAGTTGCTCCAATCGCAACACACATCCTGTCACGTTAACACTAAACCTCTGACAAATTCACTTATCAGTCCTCTCCAATAGGATGATAAGTCCACAAAGTTGCTCCAATCGCAACACACATCCTGTCATGTTAACACTACACCTCTGACAAAAATCCACTTATCGACTCTCCTCAATAGAGCGACAGGTCCATAAAATACTGTTAGGTTAACATCACACCTCTAACAGTCAAACCCCCCCAATGAACTTGTTAATCCTTTTTCAACAAGAATAGCAAGTTTTCATTATGAAATCCCCAACGGATTAAAGATTTTCTGGAATCATCCTAGTGATAATAAAGAAAATTTCTGAATTTCACTCTAAGTGGAAATTCATGCCAAGTTAATATTACACCTCTGGCGCTTCCAACTTTCTTTCAGTGTTTCAAGTAACACAGGAAGAAACAGTGGCAAAGCCTACGTATTCAACATCGTAGCACCAAAATCCATACCTTTCACGTATGGGGGACTTTATCTCGATCCCTAATTAGAGATAAGTCTGCATCTAACACATGCTGCTGGGTAGCCTATTCCCGCAATAATAGTAAAGCCTACGTATTCAACATCGTAGCGGGTCGTTATTAATAATGCCGAAATCCATGCCTTACGCGTATGGGGAAGTTTATCCCGAAACCTAAGTAGGGATAAGTCAGCGCCTAGCACGCGTTGCCGGTTAGTCTTTCACCGTAAAAAGAACAAAAGTCTACGTATTCAACATCGTAACAGGTTGTTATTAATAACGCCGAAATCCATGCCTTACACGTATGGGGAATTTTATCCTGAATCCTAAGTAGGGATAAGTCAACGCCTAACACGCGTTGCCGGTTAGTCTTTCACCGTAAAAAGGACAAAAGTCTACGTATTCAACATCGTAGCAGGTTGTTATTAATAACGCCAAAATTCATGCCTTACACGCATGGGGAACTTTATCCCAAATCCTAAGTAGGGATAAGCCTACGCCTAACACGCGTTGCCGGTTAGTCTTTTTCCGTGAAAATGACAAAGTCTATGTATTCAAAATCATAGCATCAAGTCTAAGAGGGTTCATTCTCTTAACACAACGTTACATGTGGAACGGACTTAGACAATCCATATGCTAGCCCGACTCAAACGGTAGTCGGTAAAGGCTTATCAAATCCGTTGATGGCTGAGGATTTGCCAAAAATCCTATGCATGTTTAAAGGCCCATCAGCTTAATGGACGTGAGCCGAGACTTGAAACAGATAAGCTAAAGACAAGTTTCAAATACTTAGTCAAAAATGCACGGAAGCCACTTCCATGTCTCAAGTCAAAACGCCGAGGTCAGACCCACGTTGCAAAAATCATGACGCCGAGGTCACACCCGAGTTCCAACTTTAAAAACGCCAAGGTCAGACCCGCGTTGCAAAAATCATGACGCCGAGGTCACACCCGGGTTTCAAATTCAAAACGCCGAAGTCAGCCCCGCGTCTCAAATTCAAAACACAGGGGTCCACCCCCGCATTCCAGAAGCAGGATTATGACGCATACCTTCACAAAGGTCCTACGTGGCAAATCCCTTCAACCAAGATGCCTTCGAAGCGAGTGCAAAGAACGACTCATTTACGACAAAAAATCAACAGCTCCAGGATCAGAGTGAGATCCAAAGTATTCCGAAAATTCGTCCCAGTCAACCGCGAACTTTCGAAAACTTTAGAGGGGGTTCTGTAGGCTGTCTAAAAACCACAATAGATAGCTTATCCCCCATCAAACACCGGTGATGGAAGTTACAATCTGACGACTTCCAGAAGGCTGTAATCTGAAAACTTTCGCATAGATCGCTGAAGGTTACAATCTGACGACCTTCACGACAACTAATGGAAGCTCTAATTCAACAGCCTTCACAATCAACATCGGGAGTTACAATCTGACGACTCTCATATTCTCAAGGAGCCAAGACGAAGATTACAAGACAATGATCTTTGCAACGCTATGACAAAAGAGATTACTTTGTGATAATCTCTTCAAGACAAGACGCGGAGGTCCTCCCCGTGTGTCAACATCAAAACGCAGAGTAATGGCCCAACTGTGCGTTTTCAGCCTAAAACAGGCTCAACTCTGCGTTTTCAGCCTAAAACGCAGAGTTCATCTCTAAAACAGCATTAAACTTGCCACGCAAGTTCTCCACAACGTCAAATCGTGAGGAGAAGACATCGTTCCAGTGAATCAAGACGTCGGATCGTCAACGGAGAGCAAACTCGACGCGAGCAATCGAGGGAGACATTCCATCGCTACCGTGAAGAACCCAGTTTTAAACAAAGAGGAAGAACCAATTTCGTTCTCCTCTCTTTTGTAATCAGATTGTAATCGGAATCAAAGAAATACAAGTCAATTTTCTTTATTCTTTTCATTGCAATTTTTCCTACAAACAATGACACCTAGAATCTCGCATAGCTTCTTGTATTGTGATCGAGTAAGGACCATACACAGGATTCCCCCTTCACAGGATCTGATCGCTCTGAAACCAACTTGATACGAGTCGTCGTGCGAGCACCTTTGATCGTGAAATTATCAAATGTGGGTTTGAGAAGAAAACAGCAAAACACACAAAACAAATCAATTGGCGAAGAAAAATACCTTCTCTAGATTATGAAGAATAGAAGATTACAAAATCTCTCTCTCATAATTTCTCTAGAATAAAGAACAATCTCTTTATTCTCTCTAAACCCTAATCTCTTGATTAGAATCTCTCTGTAAAATCCAATCTCCTATTTAGAAACGCTGAACAATCCCTATTTATATGTCAAACAACGTGGATGACAATCTCGTAAATAACCAAGCCCAATGGAACTTGAAAAACGCGTCAAAAAGGAATCCAGATTCACCCAGGAACCCGATCCGGTCGACCGGCCTGCTTGGTTCGGTCGACCGGCCAGAGAGAAGTTTTTTAACCCTGTAGGCGTGCACATTTTTGGTCGACCGACATTGGTCGACCGGTCAACCGATATGGCCTTGTCGGTAAATCGGTGTCGACCATTAGGTCGACCGACCAAAGCCAATTCTTCAATTTCCTAATTCTTCTGTTTTTCCTGCTTTTGGACTCTTTCGCCGCCACCAACAGCTCCACCCACATCTCTATTCTCAAGCTACCATGAGAATCATCTATCCTCAAGCTCCTATGATGATCGCAAAGCTTCCGAAGCAGAGAGAAGATACAACCGTATCAGAGATATACCTCATTTGAGTTGTTATTTATTCAACTTTTTATTTTCTGAAAAATGTATTAACAATAGGTAGTAGTAAATAAAATTATTCAAAAATTATAGAAATTGAGGGTAAAAAATGTAATGAAAATTGTTAATCACAAGCGCACCCCTTGGCTTTTGCTTCTAGTTTTTTTCAACAGTTCCCCGCGAATCTTCAACGTTAACGCGTTTGATTGTTACATGTGTGTCCCAGTGTTAAAAAATGACTCCTTGGATTGAAATAGTGGGTGAGTTTGATCCGGACACGAAAATGAAAATAGACAACTCGGTTGTCAATTGCAAGAAGGGGTAGAATGATTCCTTGCTAGTTTCTCTTTTTCCTTGTATTTTTCTCATTGACTTCTTCTTGACTTTCTATAGTAGTTCGGATTGGCTCTGGTTCTGTTTTCTATGTTTGAAGTGATCTTTTTGCTGTATGATGCATCCGTGCGAGTCCTTTTCTAGGATCACCGCTCACGATGACGCGCTTGTGGGGAGGAAAAACGAGTAGAGGACTCTCTTAAAGTTGATGATTATATTTATTTGCCCAGTGGCACTAGGGGCACACCCTCAACCACAATCTCAGCTTGTGTCGATCAACAAAACACTCTAAAACTGGATTAGGTTTAAATCTGGTCTAGTTTTAAAGAGCTGCCAAACTAACCCTATGTAGTTTGCAGTGTGTATCCATTATTAAGAATAATGGATACTTTTCAATCTGAACGCAGCGATGATGACCTTTTGCTCACGAATCATTTTCTCTTTGTGAAGACTCTTCGGAGTCGCAAACAACACCAAAGAAAATATATATATATGTTGAAGTCTTGGACTCTTCATGCAAATAAAATGGGACTTGATTCTAACTCTCTCTGTCCACAAACACCAATGTACGTGTGAGCTAAAAATTAAACATGTCCTTTTATATTCCTTTTCAAGAATAATTTTCTTCAAGCTTGTGCCAATCCAGAGGAATTTGAAAATTAGTTATTCTGCAATCGCATGTATTTGAAAATTAGTTATTCCGCGTCAAAAAGATTTTTATGAAGATTGATGATTATATTATTTTCATAACTTTGTGATAACATAATCATGTCTTGCTAAGTGTGCGAGGGTATATGACTTCCATCTCATCTCACTAGGTCACAATGACCAAGTCCTCCCCCTCTCTCCTCCCAAAATTTCCACAAAGACCCCCC
>NC_033803.1:69184725-69185483 GCF_001876935.1 Asparagus officinalis | reverse complement strand
CTTGTTCCTTTCGTTCCACCGAACTCATTCAATTCCCTTCATTTTCTCTTACATAAACCAACTTACACTTAAAACTATAGTTTATTTAGAGATATGAGCAAAGGTAATGAGCTACTTCCTCCAGGCTACCGTTTCTACCCGACTGAAGAAGAGCTCCTCTCCTTCTACCTCCACAACAAGCTCTCCAAGATCCGAGAGGCCGATATCGAACGGGTCATACCCGTTACCGATATCTACCGCTTCGACCCGTGGCAACTCCCCGGTACTGCATCAAAACTCTGAAAATCATAATAGAAAGTTAGACGCACCAATTTCTAAATGGCTGGGATAACGTAACGTTTTGTACCCTGTTCACTTCATTTATTTATTAGCATTTAGACCCTGGAACCTCGGAGAAAGACGTTGCATGCTTTTTTACTCTTAATTTAGAGGGCAATTTAGTCTTCTCTGCTGAGAACATAATGTAATTTATCATGATTCTCACGTGACATCTCAAAAAAATTAGGAAATGATGTGATTTTAGGCCGCGTCCTTAGGTGGGAGCCTAGGGTGTCACCTTAGATTCACTTTTCCCATATATATATATATATATATATATATGCCGTCATGATATTAATACAACATATATGAAATTAATCATAATCTAATTGTCACTATTTAATGTGGTCACATGCAGAGATATCATGCACTGGGGACTCAGAGCAGTGGTTCTTCTTCTGTCCTTGGCAGCCAAGAGAGGCTCAGGGCGGCCGGCCGAC
>NC_033803.1:69155223-69183725 GCF_001876935.1 Asparagus officinalis | reverse complement strand
CACGCGAGCCGGTTTAGGTCTGAAAACTTTGAAGGGGGTCTTATAGACGGTAAAAAATACCTCTATAGGCTCACAGGAAATTCACCTGCGAAAAGAGCTCGCACGCCCGGTTCGCTGGCACGGGCCTAAATCGCATGGACATCGCACATGCTTGATTCTAAGTTCGCCTTACGGTCGGCTCGCCAGCACGAGTTAAGATCGATTAGGATGGCGGAAGTTCGCCTTTCACTCAACTCGCCTGCCCGAGTCCAGAGTCGAATCCGCCAGCAAACCCCAAGACCGTCAGTACAGCTGGGTATCCACTACCCCACGTGCTGAGATGGACCTTCCCATCTCTCTTGACCCGAAGGGAGAGAGAGCACGATACCCCAGGACCGTCAAACGACCGCTCGCAGTACGCGCAGCACGAAAGCCTGGACAGGTGTCGAGTCAACCTGAACATTCATAAATGCGACTCACCTCGGCTGTCTGAGCCAAGAGCTGGATCCGCCGGCACTCGGCAAGCTGGCTAGACCCACTCGAGTACTGTACACCTACTTCACCGCCTCTCCTGACCGGAAAGGAGAAAGCACCGTGCTCAAAGCACGCCGGGCGGTCACGCACAGTACAAGTGATCGGACAGACACTTCATCGATCTGCGAACTCATAAATGCGGTTCATTAATGCTGGTCAAATCCACTCGGATAGCAGTCGTTTGTTGCCCTCACACACAAGATGGGCCTTCCCATCGTAGGTGACAGGACATAGAGCACAATCCCTGAAATGACCATTCATGGTATCGAGGAACGGCGAGACGTCTCTGAAGAGGATGTGGTCACATCCCACAATTCAAGGAGAAGTCGAGCTGTCCTTCTTTCATTTAAAAGCCCCTTCCAGCACGATGGAAGAGAGGTCGCAAAACTTGGAGAAAAAAGAGTTGAGACCAAGCTGTTAGCAAATCCTTGCATTACAGCACCGCTGCCTAGTTCCGAGCTCCGATCGCCGACGAACTAAGCAGACCCGAACTCCATTACCCCGAGCTTCTACTGCGAACTGAAGCTCTCCAGCAACCTCATTCAAACGGTCCAAGGGAAGCAGACTCGACCCGAGCATCGAGCGAAGCATCCTATAGCTACCTAAAGTCCCCACACAAAACAAAGAGGGCCTTCCCTCTGCTTCTGTTGTAAACATTTGATTTGTTAGTTTGTAATAAGCTTTCTTATAAATACAAACGAAACTCCTTTCTTCGGAAGAATCAAATTTTCACCCTACAGTGGCTAAGAAAGATAAATTCAGTCTCAATCAATATCCCCAAAAATGATTTTGAGACTAAAGAGATGCAGAGATTCCTTATGCGTCAGCAGTTGGGAGTCTAATATATGCTCAAATGTGTACACGTCCGAACATTGCGTACATGGTTGGATTGTTGGACAGATACTTAAGTAATCCTGTAATAGATAACTAGAAAACAACCAAGCGAGTATTGAGGTATTTGCAAAGAATAAAAGAATACATGCTCACGTGTTAGAGGTCAGACTAGTAAGAGATCATTGAGTATTCTGACTCTAGATTTGTGAAAGTACCCTAGAGGGGGTGAATAGGATTTATGCTAATCTAATGTGATTTAATACCAATTTAAAACTAAATAACAATAATATCCTAGCAAGTATGATATTTAAATGACTATATGCAAGGATATGTAAACTAAGGGTAAATAAACATGAGCAAAGGTAATATAGAATGAATAAACAACGAGCACAAATAAATACGCCAATGCAATTACAAACACAAGAAAATGATCACGGAGTTCGGTCCCCTCGACCTACGTCTCCGCTTCCCACTTCCGGGGAGAATCCACTATCACAATCGGGATTTCGACGCCCACCCAGAAGCGCTTACACCGCACAATATCGGTTTTTAACGCTCACCGATCAACTTTCACAATTATTCACAATGCAACTACACAAATATCATCTCAAGTGTTGGCCTCTCTGGTGTCTCCCTCAAGTGCTCAGAATTTCTACCTCTCACTAGGTTTTGCTACCGACGTCACTCCTCTTGGGACCGACCACGTCTCTCACCTCTACACTCCTCTTGGTGTACTTGTGTAATGCAAAGTGATCTCACAAATAAAAACTCAACAACAAATGATTTGTTCTCTAAATAATGTGAGAACTCAATTAAGCTCAACTCAATGTTACAATCTCACAACCCTAAATATACTATGTATGAAAATAGTAAGAGCTCAAGTGGGTGTGTGTAACAAAGAAAAAATCAAATATAAACTCAATGTAAAGTCTAGCTTATAGAAATTATAATCAAAATAATAAATAACTAGAATTGAGTTTAAAGAAACTTCTCTATGATGACGAGAGAGAGAGAGAGAGAGAGAGAGAGAGAGAGAGAGAGATAAAGCTCAAACAACAAGGATGATCTCCTCTAGCTCTTGTGAAAATCTCTTCACAAAACCAAACTTGGAACAAGGCTTTAAACACCTTTAAACAAACTAAACAAAACTTGAACTCTTTTATAACTCTTTTAAACTTGTTTAAAACATTCTCTTGGATGAAAAACAGAGCTGGGTATGAGGGGGTATATATAGAGAACTCCAAAGATCAAGAAAATCAAGCACAAAGACTAAAAAACCAAAATAGTACAAACCTGGGAAATATAGCCGTTGGAAAACCGTCGGTCGACTGATGAACAGTATTAGTCGACCGATGAACAGTATCAGTCGACTGATGAGCTGACCGTTATAGGCAACTCACAGCTCATCGGTCAACTGAATAGCTCATCAGTCGACTGATAGTTTATTAGTCATAAAAATAGAAACTTTTTAACAATTTCAGGCGAGTTCATCAGTCGAATGATAAGATCCATCAGTCGACTGATAAATAGGTTATCAGCCTGAAATGAACAGTAAAACTAAACTTTAAACCCCTTTTAAAAATAGTAAATAAATTTCAAAAAACATAAAACTTTGGGAAATGTTTATAAACATGATAATAAACATGTTACAAAAAAGAAATTTTAGAATTGCACTTTCCATTTGTGAAAACTCATCATTTTATAAAACTAGTCCAAAATATGAAAAACTAAACATACTTGAAATTTGACATTTTGACTAAACCATGTTTTGAAACTTTATGAAATAATTATATAGACTTAATAAAATATGTATATAATGATTGTTAAGTCCAAAACCCAAGAATACAATATTTTCACAAAAGTGCATATATTATACAATATTTTCTTAGACACTTTTATTTTTTAAATGCAATAGAATATGAAACATATGAGATGTGTATAAATTTGTTTATTTGTTTCATATCTATAAGTAAACTTGAAAACTCCAAAATAAAAATGTGTGTGTGTGTGTGTAACCAAAACTTGTATGTGTGTATGTGATTGAGCTTGAAGTATCTACACATAAAGTATAAACATAAAACTAAATTGCCCAAGCTACGTTGGTCTTTAATAAGCTCGACTTGGTTGTAGATGAAGCTTAATCTTGAATTTGTCTTGAATGTGCAACAACTTCATATCGATATTTTGCCAACCTCCATTTGATATGATCGTGTAGGCTTAATTCCAGCTAACCTCCAACTAGGATCTTTGTGTAGGATACCTAACATGCACATGTAAACATTCGACAACCATGTTAGGAATTGTTTGTTAAATCATCAAAATAAGATTAAAGAAATAGACTCATAAACACGAGACCTAACAATTTGCTAGATGCCAAGATATCATAAACTCTACTTTAGGATATATCTAACTGCTTGCTGGAGGAGTTATTTCTTGAAAGAGTGCTAAGCAGATATTCATTACTTCATCCACCATGGCAACTGAGTTTGTAACACGCTATGAGGCATCTAATCACGAAATATGACTGTGAAAATTTGTCACAGGGCTACGAATTGTGGATGACATTGAAAGGCCACTTAAATTATTTTATGATAATAAGTCAGCAGAGTTGTATTCCCATAACAACAGGAGCTCGATGAATTCGGAATATATAGATGTTTGTTGGAAATTTGCAGTAAAAGAAATGAAAGAAAAATTGACTTGTATTCCTCTCAAAATCAATTACAATTTGGATTCCGATTACAAAAGAGAGGAGAACGAATTTGATTCTCCCCTTTGTTTAAAACTGGGTTCTTCTTGGTGGCGATGGAGTGCCTCCCTCGAATGCTCGCGTCGAGTTTGCTCTCCGTTGACGATCCGAACGTCTTGATTCACTGGAACGATGTCTTCTCCTCACGATTTGACGCTGTGGAGAACTTGCGTAAAAATAACTCTTAACGAGTTGATAACTCTGAACGAGTTTTAGAAGAACTTGCAGAGCAAGTTTTGAACTCTGATCGAGTTGATAACCTTGACGAGTTTTAGGAGAACTTGCAGAGCAAGTTTTGAACTCTGATCGAGTTGATAACTCTGAACGAGTTTGAACTCTTGAAAAAGAGTTGATTTGAGCCGAAAGTCGGTTATAAGCCAAGGCCGAATAATTTCAAAGGCTTCAATAAAAGCCTTCCAAAATGATTCAAGAGCTCCTTCAAGTCGCTGATCTCCAAAGCTCTCTGTTGCTGCAGAAAGTTCAAAGATGCCCGATCAAGGATCCCCAAAAAGTCAGCCAAAAAAAAGAGCCCCCGAACTCAGTTGAGTTTCCTCCTATTTATAGGGGATTTAGGGGTGTAACCGCCCCCTTAAATCTCTCCTTAATGAGGGTTTAATGGGGTGTAACTGCCCCCATAAATCTCTCCATGATAGGGTAGTGATCCCCTAAAATCTTGGGGAGAAAACGGTTCTGGAACCGTTCAAATCGTGCTTGAACGAGTCAAACGCTGAAAACAGCGTTCTGGGCCCGAACTGTGCGTTTCTGGACCTGAAAACGCACAGTTGGGCCTGAAAACGCACAGTTGGCCTAAAAACGCACAGTTGGCCTGAAAACGCACAGTTGGCCTGAAAACGCACAATTGGGACGTTTTAGGCTGAAAACGCACAGTTGGGCTGAAAACGCACAGTTGGCCTGAAAACGCACAGTTGGCCTGAAAACGCACAGTTGGGACGTTTTAGGCTGAAAATGCACAGCTGGCCTGAAAACGCACAGTTGGCCTGTTTCAGGCTGAAAACGCACAGTTGAGCCTGTAAACGCACAGTTGGCATGAAAACGCACAGTTGGCCTGTTTCAGGCTGAAAACGCACAGTTGAGCCTGTAAACGCACAGTTGGCCTGTTTCAGGCTGAAAACGCACAGTTGAGCCTGAAAACGCACAGTTGGCCTGAAAACTCTGCGTTTTGATGTTATATCACGAGGATAACCTCTGCGTTTTGAGGTTATAACGCTGGTTCGACCTGTGCGTTTTGACTCTGTAATGCAGAGGCGAACCTTAGGCGGGCTTGGCGAGCTTCAGGCTAAGTCCAATGTTCTGACGAAGTCCAGTCTTGCAGACGGACTTCAGAACATAACTTGCTACGAAGAACAGGTCATAACTTTCTAACCGTAAGTCAGAATTGGACGAATTATATATAAAAATCGGCTATCTCGACGAGACGGGGCCATCCGAACCGAGCCAGAGGCTTCGGTTCGCTTCCTCCGTTTCACCAAATTCCTTACGGTTTGAGAGATATCTGTATTCTAATATGAAGAGACCGTCAATTTGTAGTCTCTTTTGCTAGAGCTTTGCACAGATCGTCCTCTTATAAACTTCGTCTTGGCTCCTTAAAAATATGAGAGTCGTCAGATTGTAACTCCCGATGTTGATTGTGAAGGCGATTGAATTAGAGCTTTCATCAGTTGTCGTGAAGGTCGTCAGATTGTAGCCTTCTAAGTGAAAGTCCTCAAATTGTAGTCTTCTGGAAGTCGTCAGATTGTAACTTTCATCATCGGTGTTTGATGAGGGATCAACTATCTATTGTGATTTTTAGACAGCCTACAATAGACATCAAGTTCCTAGTTATTAAAGAATGAGTTTAGAGTGGATTTATGTCTATAAAGCACATTGGGACAAACTCCATGATTGCGGATCTACTGACTAAGGGATTACCACCCAAGATCTTTCATGAGCAAACTGCTCATATGAGTGTTTTATCTATTCACGATATGTCATTTTAGTGGGAGTTTGTATTTTAGATGTTTTAATTTGTAGACACAATTGTTATTATTTTATAGATATTTTATGGTTATTCACTGCATATAAAATATTCAGTTTATATTCACTCTGTTTTTGGTATGGTTTGATCTCACTAAGGTTTTAAGGTGGACCCGGTTGGTAATAGGCATGTTAAGATCACACTACATGAAATTTTCATGCTACACATCCATGCTTGATCTGTGTTATTTGTTATATTGATATATGTGACCATTGATGGGTTTAGTTGTGGCAAATACAATAAATATCACCTTGATCCTATGTTGATACAACTAATGGACGAGATTGTTAAAGATGCATATTATTTGATAGCAAACTTCATGAGCTCATATGGTTATATCATAATTCACGTTTATATAGTAACATATATGGCCCAAGTAGGAGTTTATCAGATTTATATCTAATGATGGGCCAATTGTTTGTGGGAAAATTTGTAGTAAAAAGACAATGAAAGAAAAATTTATTTGTATTCCTTTGATCTCAATTATAATTGGATTTCCTGATTACAAAAGAGAGGAGAATAAATTTGACTCTCCCCTTTGTTTAAAACTGGGTTCTTCATGGTGGCGATGGAGTGCCTCCTTCGAATGCTCGCGTCGAGTTTACTCTCCGTTGACGATCCGCACGTCTTGATTCACTGGAATGATATCTCCTCCTCACGATTTGACGCTGTGGAGAACTTGCAAAGCAAGTTTGAAACTCTGGACGAGTTGATAACTCAGATCGAGTTTAGAAACTCAGAACGAGTTTAAACTCTGTAGCAGAGTTGATTTGAACCGAAAATCGGTTAATAAGCCAAGGATGAAAGCTTCAAGGAATGCTCCAGAGATTGAGCGAAGACCCCCCTTTTCTGATCTCCAGATCTGAGAAATCTCCAAGATCCGAAGATGATCTGCTCAAGAGGTTGCCGATCTCTCCTTTTGCGATCTGTTTTTGATGCAAAAAGCTGATCCCTTAACTCAATTGAGTTTCTGGTATTTATAGGGGATTAAGGGTGGTAACCACCCCCCTTAATCTGCTCCTAAGTGGGGCTAAAATCCCTCAAATCATGGGGGAAAACGGTTTCTGGAACTGTTCGGTTCGTGTTTGAACGAGCCAAACGCCAAAAATGGTGTTCTGGGCCCGAACTCTGTGTTTTAGACTAAAAACGCAGAGTTGGGCCTATGTTGGGTAGCTGAACGCACAGGCCGCGATGCGTTGTAATTCTGAAACGCAGAGTTGGGACGTAGAGATGAAGTCTGCGTTTTGGATCTGAGACGCAGAGTTGGAACACAGAGATGAACTCTGCGTTTTGGACCTGAGACGCAGAGTTGGGTTCTGCATGGACTCTGCGCTTTAAGTCCACGAACTCTGCGTTTTGACTCTGGAATGTAGCCACGGCCTCTGCGTTTCGAGTTTGGAACGTAGCCACGACCTCTGCGTTTTGAGTTTGGAACGCAGCCACGACCTCTGCGTTTTGAGTTTAGAACGCGGGCATGACCTCTGCGTTTTGAATCTTGGATGCAGAGGTGAGCCTTAGGTGGGCTCGGCGAATTTTAGGCTAAGTCCAATGTTCAGACGAAGTCCAGTCCTGCAGACGGACTTCGGAACATAACTTGCTGCGAAGAACATGTCATAACTTTCAAACCGTAAGTCGGAATTGGACGAATTATATATAAAAATCGGCTATCTCGACGAGACGGAGCCGATCAAACTAACCCCATAGGATTCGGTTTGCTCCGTCGATTTTGCCAAATTCCTTACGGTTTGAGAGATATCTGTGTTTTAATATGAAAAGACCGTCAATTTGTAGTCTCTTTTGCTAGAGCGTTGCAAAGATCGTCACCTTGTAACCTTCGTCTTGGCTCCTTGAAAATATGAGAGTCATCAGATTGTAACTCCCGATGTTGATTGTGAAAGCTGTTGAATTAGAGCTTTCATTAGTTGTTGTGAAGATCGTCAGATTGTAACCTTCCTCGTTCTACGTGAAAGCCTTCAAATTGTAACCTTCTGGAAGTCGTCAGATTGTAACTTCCATCATCGGTGTTTGGTGGGGATTGACTATCTGTTGTGATTTTTAGACAGCCTACACCAATATATTAGATAAATGTGTATCGTGTTCTATCAATTAAGGTTAGTCTATTAAAGTGATCTAATTTAGAGTTTAGGCTTTTAATGCATAATAAAAGTATGAGTCTCCAATGTGTACAGAGCAAAATATAATTGTTAGTTTTATGATGGGCTGAATTGATAATTATGAATAATTGAATTCAGTTATAAATAGGGTTGTGGTTTCTCAAATCTCTATGAACGATCTCTTTCTGATTTCCCATCTTCAGAAGGATTAGAGTTTCTTTAAGGATGATATACACATACAATATTTAGAATATCTACATCGCAAAACTCAAGAATCACATCCTACTCTATGAATTCAGGTATGGTTCCACATCTTCTTATTTATTATCTCAATAGTTTGTCATGAACAATCTTGGGATTGATTAGAGTTTTATCTATTAAAGTAAAAGTTTTCTTTTGATCTAACAGAGAGATCCTTTGAACTATCACCCATTTCAGATCAACCCTATGTTACCATGTTGTCATATTGCTATGGATAGGCACTCTGTATTGTCACCCAAATGCAAGTAGACCCTCTCAGGGTGTCTTTGGCAAACCGCTCAAAACTATGTCAGGATTAAGGTAAATTGGTTCCTTTTTGAACCAAGGAATGAGTAGTTAAAAAAAGAATTAGTTTTAGGCCTTATTTTTCTCCTAAGAAAAGCTCGTCCAATTGGTCCAGCTTTAGGCCAATTGGTCCAGCTTTTGGCAATCTAAAAAAAGGACTCAAAAGTGTGTAAGGTTCAATCATAGCCTAGTTTTAAGAGTTTGTCAAACATACCCCGAGCGATTGTTTTTGACTATTTGACCATATTTGTCAAGAAACAATTCTATTTATTTAAGAGTCAAAGACAAAAAAAAGACTCATCCAGAGGTCTGCTTGCAACAATAGAGCTATAGATGAGCTATTCACAATTTGACGATAGTATAAAAGGTCTATTACAACTAACCCTTACTAAATACCATGGATAGGGCCTGATGCTTTTGTTTATGCCTTTTGGATTGAACTTCATCAACCGTGTCCCTTGTAAAAGATGAATGGTTGAATGCGCAATAGTACTTGTTCGCTACTTAATAATGGAAGATTATGCTATATTTTAGTCTAATTAGGCAAAAAAATATGAATGATACCATAGAAGTATGTTAATACAATATGAGATATAATAAGAAACAAATACTTACAAATATATACACACACATATACATACATACATACATATACATAAATAGAGAGAGAGAGAGACCAAGTGCATGCTCTCTCACTAAGTATTATTCCACAAATTAAGTATTCAAGGTCGAAAAGCTCAAATGTTATTAAATCTATAGGGTCTAAACCCCACATTTTGAGACAAAACTTATTGAGCCGGCAAACATGAATTTCGAAATTGACTATACATTATTTGATTAGGCAGACTCTCTCATTATCAGTGTTGGATCATTAGATATTTTCTTCTTTAATTCTTCTTCTCTTAGTAACAGTTTTTTTTTTACATTTGCTAAAAGAAGTGCTATTATTGGTTTTGATTGAAAAGAAAAAAAATATATGTGCTTTTATTCTTTGCTCCTCAAGTTTCAGTTAGAATCAGAAAACTCGTAATTTGTTAAATTCATTGGATTCAAATGTTATATTTTGTAGGTATACTTTTTGGTCACAACTTAGCTTCTCCTTTCTCGTGTGTTTCCTCTTCAATCCTAACAGGTCTTATTTGTTTCTGGGTTCTCTCATTCTTCACTTTTTTTGCTCTCTTTCTATTTTTCCCCTTCCCTTCTCCCAACAATAAAAAACATCTAAGGGATAAATGCTAAACGAGATGAGAGGATAATAAGAGAGTGAAGAGGTAGCAGAGAAGATATAGATAAAAGAGAGATCAAATGAGGACTACATAGGAACAAAGAGAAGTGAGCGCAAGAACGAAGAACAAATAATAGAAAGAGTTTGCTAAAGGAAAACAATACTCTGAAATTGTAGAATTCAATTAAATTTTATAAAAGTTCAAGCTTTTCATCACCGATCAACTTATGCAGAAACAACAATGTAGATAAAAGAATAATGCAGATGGCAAGTATTTTCTTTTTTTATTTTTAACAATTCCCTAATAATTTAACTATCTCATTAAAAAGTACACTAAAACACATCACTTTTTTGATAAATATACACTAATAAGCACATCCAAAAATGCTAAAATGACATGTTAGCCTATAAAGTAATACCTATTTTTTCAATAAGACCTAAAATCTGATGGCAGCGACAATAAGACCTAAAAATTAACACGCTTAACCGATATGAGATACTCCGGCCATAGGAAATTTGATTTGAGCAGAATAATTAAGGATTTTGCATATATACCCCTTAAATCTTTCACTTTTATAAAGTTGCCCTTCAAATTTAAATATTTGTAAAAAACTCATCTCCCCCTCACTTAAGTCACTAATCTTTTCAACCTCTCTCCTCTTCCTCCTCACTTTTCTCCTCTCATTCTCCCCCTTCCTTCTCCGCTTTTGGCAAATGTTTAAGGGGAGAGAGAGGAAGAGAGAGGAGTGAAGGGGGAGGAGGAGCGAGATAAGAAAAGAGAGAGGTTGATATGAGGGGTAAGGTTGGAGGAGGATGTGAGGGTAAGGATTTTAGGGAGGAGGAAAAAGGAGAGGGAGTGAGGGAGGGGTGGAGAAGAGGAAGAAGGAGACGGAGGAGAGAGAGCTGGATTTGTTTTGCAAACATTTAAATTTTGGAGAGTAAATCTGTAAGTGTAGAGTGTTCAAGGGGCATGTATGCAAAAAATATTAACTTTCCCACTCAAATTAAAAATCCAACGATCAGAGTAGGACTTATTAGTTAAGGCTCCGTTTGGCAAATGGTTAATGAAGAGGAGTTAAAGAGAAAGATTAATGTACTTAGCCCATTTGATAATCCGAAGGACTAAATTATTAACCCGTTAAATAAGTTTTATTTTAGCCATTATGATCAGTTTTAGTGTTTGGGAATAACAATGATTTTGACTATTTTCTTTATAATTAGAAGGGTTAACTCTTATTCCATCTAAATAGGAGTATTAGTAAATCCCTCATTTTGAGGGGTTAACTCATTTTAACCCCTCTAGAGGAGTTAACTTAACCCTCCTATATTTTTTATGTTTGGCAAATTATGGAGGGTTAACTCACTTTAACCCTTATATAGATTTGTTGTGTTTGGCAGGTTAAGAAAGGGTTAAGTCTCCTTAACCCCTCACTTAACCATTTGCCAAACGGTCAAGTCTCCTTAGGGGGGGTTATTCGTTGGTGTAATTTGTGGGATAATGGGGTAATTTGTGGAACATCAGTTTTTGGTGTTATTGGTTGGGGTAATTGGAACTGGAGTGAACTCTTTGGTGTTATTAGTTTGTTGGTGTAATTGGGGGACAAAAACCCCACTTTCCCTCAAATTATCCCATCTATAAAAACCAATGCTCAGCCAACCCTGAAAATTTACCCAACTTCGTTTGCTGGAACAAAATTACCCCACTTCGTTCCCACCCCAGTTCCCCACCGTTTTCAAAATTTGGGGTCGAGCCAGCTTGAAGACGAAGCCGCCCTCGTCGATCTCGTCTTCGGATGGCCGAGATTTGAACGCGACGGAGCTTGAAGACGACGGCGATGAGCTTGAAGACGACGACGACGGAGGCGATCGCCCAAAACCCTAGTCGCCGTGAGAGATGACTCCGACGATGAGGACGACGACGACGAACTTCAAGGAGGTAACTTTTTGTTCTTCTCACTTATTAATTTTATTCCTTTTTCTTCACCTTTATTATTTTTTTCTCAAATTTCTCTTTTTTTTGGTTTAAGCTTTGGTTAATGGCTTTGATGGATCTAAGCTTTGGTTAATGGCTTCGTTGTTATTTTGCAGCAGGTGGACGATGAGATGCTGGTCCAGAACTCGGAATACCCAAGGTCATCAGCTGATGGAAGGTAAAGTTATTTTTTGCTGAAATTTTGCTGAAATTTTGATCCAATTTTGACGAAGAGATACATAAGTTTTTATGCTGTGGAGAGAATAATTTACTGTTAAAAGAGAATGCAAATACAAGTCTATAATTACTTGTTCAGCGTTAGGTAAACATGCCATTACAGTGAAATGATAATGCATATCTCAACTCCTTTGTAAAACTTGACATGTTGTCATAAAGTTGAGCAGCACTTGATGATTTTCCATATGTCAGAAATTTGTGTGATGTCCAGTGTCATTCATCTCGAATTGAGATGTATGTAAAATACATTCCTAGTCAATTTTAGAGTTGTGATTTTTGCTAGCCTACTTTTGGTCTGTTATTGCGGGCTGTGTAGCAGTTTGATTTTAAACAAGTTTATGGGTATGATGAATGATCAAAATTGAAATACATGTTTTCATTGCAGTTCAGGTCCGTGATCACATAATGCGCAACTGTATTATGCTTTGGTTAAATAAATTATGTAGAATTACATGGATATATCCATAATGTTGAATGTTAGAAAGCCCAAAAATCTTACGCTTTTATAATTTAATTCATTATACTAGTTCCTGGTCTTGTAAGTTACATGTACACAAACATGCATGGATTCTGATGAAGCTGAACCTTGCCTGAATCCGTGTTTTCGCCAAAAGTTGGTTTTGTTGTCGAATTCATTATATCTTCGGTCGATTACAATAAATTCAAAGAAAACAGCCTTTTTATAAGACTCTTTTACACAACAAAAAGAAAATTACAACTCTTGAGAAAATAAACGCAGGATCGTTGTTTGGATCACTGCTTTCGTGGGATCTTTGCCTGTGCCGGGAGCGCTTTGACTCGTGGACCACCAAATCACAGATTCTGATTGAACCGTGAGGGGTTTATGATTCTGACTTCGTTTATCGAAGTGAGAAATTGAAACGATATCTTATCGATGTAAGATAGTCGTTCTTCTTGAAATCAAGTCAAAGCCTGATTATCAAGGATTGGCCGTAAGATCAGCACCTCTGCTCTCTCTCCGCTCTGGATTGCTCTCAAGTGCTCAACTTTTGATCTCTGCTGGCCGCCCCTGTGAAAATGGCCTTCGGGGGGTATTTATAACCCTCTGGATGAACAGTGCTCGCGAGACAGCATTTGCTGTCTCGGCGGGCGAGACAGTGTTTGCTGTCTCGCTGGCCGAGACAGTGTTTGCTGTCTCGCCCAGCGAGAACAATGTTTGCTGTCTCGCCCAGCGAGATAGTAAATTTGCTGTCTCGCCCAGCGAGACAGTAAATACTGTCTCGGAAAATGCAGTTTCTCATTGTAACCGCTCTCCCACGTTTTAAACTCCGTTATTTTGGCAGTTATCCACGTGATTCTCGCCCACGACGTTTCCCACGTTCTTGAACAGTTAGTGGCCACGTGTAGGGCAGTTGTTTAAAGGTTTGATCGTTCAATTTGTGGACCTCTCGTTCATGGAACGAATCGAGAGGGGATTTTGGCTTTGGTCCTAACTGTTTAAAGGTTTGACCAAGATGGGAATTTGAGACGATCCTAACTGTTTAAAGGTTTGATCGTTCAATTTGTGGACCTCTCGTTCATGGAACGAATCGAGAGGGGATTTTGGCTTTGGTCCTAACTGTTTAAAGGTTTGACCAAGATGGGAATTTGAGACGATCCTAACTGTTTAAAGGTTTGATCGTTCAATTTGTGGACCTCTCGTTCATGGAACGAATCGAGAGGGGATTTTGGCTTTGGTCCTAACTGTTTAAAGGTTTGACCAAGATGGGAATTTGAGACGATCCTAACTGTTTAAAGGTTTGATCGTTCAATTTGTGGACCTCTCGTTCATGGAACGAATCGAGAGGGGATTTTGGCTTTGGTCCTAACTGTTTAAAGGTTTGACCAAGATGGGAATTTGAGACGATCCTAACTGTTTAAAGGTTTGATCGTTCAATTTGTGGACCTCTCGTTCATGGAACGAATCGAGAGGGGATTTTGGCTTTGGTCCTAACTGTTTAAAGGTTTGACCAAGATGGGAATTTGAGACGATCCTAACTGTTTAAAGGTTTGATCGTTCAATTTGTGGACCTCTCGTTCATGGAACGAATCGAGAGGGGATTTTGGCTTTGGTCCTAACTGTTTAAAGGTTTGACCAAGATGGGAATTTGAGACGATCCTAACTGTTTAAAGGTTTGATCGTTCAATTTGTGGACCTCTCGTTCATGGAACGAATCGAGAGGGGATTTTGGCTTTGGTCCTAACTGTTTAAAGGTTTGACCAAGATGGGAATTTGAGACGATCCTAACTGTTTAAAGGTTTGATCGTTCAATTTGTGGACCTCTCGTTCATGGAACGAATCGAGAGGGGATTTTGGCTTTGGTCCTAACTGTTTAAAGGTTTGACCAAGATGGGAATTTGAGACGATCCTAACTGTTTAAAGGTTTGATCGTTCAATTTGTGGACCTCTCGTTCATGGAACGAATCGAGAGGGGATTTTGGCTTTGGTCCTAACTGTTTAAAGGTTTGACCAAGATGGGAATTTGAGACGATCCTAACTGTTTAAAGGTTTGATCGTTCAATTTGTGGACCTCTCGTTCATGGAACGAATCGAGAGGGGATTTTGGCTTTGGTCCTAACTGTTTAAAGGTTTGACCAAGATGGGAATTTGAGACGATCCTAACTGTTTAAAGGTTTGATCGTTCAATTTGTGGACCTCTCGTTCATGGAACGAATCGAGAGGGGATTTTGGCTTTGGTCCTAACTGTTTAAAGGTTTGACCAAGATGGGAATTTGAGACGATCCTAACTGTTTAAAGGTTTGATCGTTCAATTTGTGGACCTCTCGTTCATGGAACGAATCGAGAGGGGATTTTGGCTTTGGTCCTAACTGTTTAAAGGTTTGACCAAAATGGGAATTTTGTGAGGGAAGATTGATCTAAAGAGGTGATCGAATCTCATCTCAGCAAAAGAGTATTCGGAAGTCATAGTAGGAGTTTAGTGTTTATCACTTTGTTCATAATGATCGGGGTTATCCCTAAGAATATTACATTTAACATTCTTCCGGGAACTTCCCGTTACATGAATTATCCACCCCCAGCTTTCTTTGCAAAACTGGGTGTAACGAGGAGTACGTTATCCTCAGTCGCATGTTCGGGTTATCCTTAAGAATATAAGATTCTCCAGGAACTTCCCGTTATATGATTTATCCACCCCCAGCTTCCTTTGCGAAACCGGGTTTAACATTGTACTCAGTTGGATAATCGAGAAGCAGTTTATACTCATATACTCTTTGGAGTGTGAGGAAACAGTTTATACTCGTGCACTCACTGGAGTTGTATGGTCGTCTTTACTCGACTTCTTTCGTCGTTATGACGCCGGAGTCAATTAGGGCTTGGATCTTGTTTTTGAGTCCAAAGCAAATCTCAGTGGGATGAAGAACCCTTCTGTGGTACGCACAGTAGTTTGGATCCGTAATCCTCTTAGCTCCATCCTGATCTTTAATAGGTGGTAGCTCGATTTTGTCATTAGCGAGGAGGTATTCCAAGATGGCTGGAGCTTCATCATCTTCGAAAGAATATTCCTTTTGAAACCTCGGATCGAGAGTCGCATTCTCAACGATTGCAGATGTCATTGGTTGGCCTCTCTCAGCTTTCTTTCTTTTAAGAAAGTGCTCAGCTTGTTCACCCCGAGATTTTAACTCCTTCCAAGTTGTGGATGGCACGACCCCCAGAGCTTCCAGGACATCGATGGAGAGGTTATTGTGACATGTTTGCAGGATGAACTCCTCTGTAATAGGATCTCTGCAATTCATCGCCATGTTACGGAAACGCTTGACAAAATTGTCGACTGACTCTCCGTCTTTTTGCTTCTCATCCAAAAGGATTCCGATTGACACTTCGGTGTCATCATCGAAGAAGTTGCTGAGGAACAAACTTTCCATGTCATCCCAGCAATTGATGCTCCCTGGCTTGAGCCGTCGGTACCAATCGAAGGCAGGTCCGCGAAGGGTGCCAACGAATGACCGGACCATTAAAGCCTCGTTTCCAGAGATCATGCCCAAATGAGACTTGAAATAAATCAAGTGTTGAATCGGCGAACTCTTCCCTTCAAACGGTGTGAAGTTAATCAGATTGAATTTGGTCGGGTATGGTATTGAATCCCATTCCCTCGGATAAGGACATGGAATACCCGTCTTCTTAACTTCTTGAGCCGTCATCAAAGCATTGATTTTGTCTTCAAGTTTTTGCATTTTCCCGTCATCGTCTTCATTTCTTTCTGAATGATGTCGAGTAAAGATAATTGGACCACCCCCAGTGAGAGGTGCTATTGAACCACCCCCAATATCGTTATTGGGAGGATCCGTTAAACCACCCCCAGCGTTATTGCCATTGGGAGGTGTATCAGCCATAATGACTTCATCCACCTCTGGATCACTGTCATCTACAACATTCCGAGTGTGGTGGCTGGATTCAAATCGCTGATTGGACTCAGGAGGTTGAGGCTGTTGAGTTAACAGTTCTCTCATTTGTTGGATAGCCAACTTCATTTCTGTCTTCACTTCAGCTCTAATTTCTTCACGTTGTTTGGCTAGAGCTTCCTGAAGTATTTGAGTGAACTGATCAGCAGTGATTGTGAATACTTCTCTGATTTGTCCTGTGCTAGACATTGTATCATCAGAAGCGATTGCAGAATAAGTGTCCGAGAATTCATCCTCCGAGGACATTCCTTCTTGCATTCTCTTATAGTCTCTGCGTCTGATAGCTCCTAATTGGAGTCGAGACATCCTTTGAGCAATTCTTGGATTGACTTTTCCTTTCGGGGAAAAGTCGGGATTTGAGTCACTTGAATGCTGTTTAGACTTTCTTCTATCAGCCACGTTGATGGTGACTTCAGGGAATTCATCATTTTGGACAGCTGCTCTTCTTTTGCGGAAATGTCTCGGCTTAGGTTTCGATAATACAGAGACTTTTCATGGGATGACTTCTCGTTTGAAACAGTCACATTCTGATAATGCTATTTTAACGAGTCGCGCACAGGAACAACGAGAGTTTATCTCTCGAATAACTCTCTTTCGAAAATTATTCACAACTTCAACTTGATAATACGATTCATCGGTATGATTGCCAAAAAATCGTATCGTCTGTTGGTATGATCTCCCAGGTATGACGATATCATTTGGTGAATGCGTCTTCTTCTGGGGGTATAAAACCTTGTTGACATTCTCAGAACAATTTATTTTTGTTTTTGAGCGATCCAAGGTTATGTTGGGAGTCGCACGTCTGAAACCACCCATTTGCGGGTATGGGGTCTTAACGGGCTCCGAATGCTGATTTTGCATAAGTCCAGACTTTGGAATCCAAACTTGACGAAGTTTTGGTGATTCTTTGGTCACCATTTCCTTCCTCCTTTCTCGTCTTTGTTGTGAGAGAGCACGAATAAGAGCAGCGTTTGCACGACGTTTTCGTATACGCTCTTTGAGGGTTGAACGAGTCCTTTTGACAATAGTTCATTCCTCCGTCGTGAGTTTAGCAGAGACATGAATGATTGGTTGTTGAGACAACTGAACCACTCGATGTCTCCTCGACTTTAGGTCCGCGTGATAATGAACCCCGTCGGTTTGTTCCAAGGCCTTAGCCATTTGGCGAGCACGGCGTTGGCGTTGTCTCTGACGAGCTCTTTTCGTCAATGCCGGCGGGCTTTGATTTAATGACTCTTTAACTGGAGAAGAGTCATTATGAGCAGAGAGGTTGCGAGTAGAATTCTCAGCAACAATTAAGTGAAAGTCTTCATTTGTAGTGTTTGACAACTTCGACAAAGATGAAATCTTCCTGCATTTGCGAGGCAAAGAAGATTTTACAGATGAGAATAACAAATACTCCTCGAACTTCGCTTGGTCGAACTCGTACTCGACTGTTGATTCAACCAGGATCTTGATGGTTGGCTGCGACACGACGGTCTCGGCAGCGAGACCGTTGGCTCCCACTGTGGTCGCCAGTTTGTTTTCGCCAAAAGTCGAATTTGTTGTCGAATTCATTATATCTTCGGTCGATTACAATAAATTCAAAGATCTTTGTGACACTTGTGACATAAGAGATATAAGAGAAATATGCCCTTTTGTCCTGATTATACCTAAACCAAGTGAAATTGTCAAAAAACAAAAGAAATTGAATTGAGGCCCTTGAAGGTAAAGAACAAGGAATTGGAGGTTCTATGTATCTCTATGTTATTAAAGTTTTATGGTTCAATCATGTTGGCGATGAAAGATGCTGGTGAAAGGGCATCAGAGTTGGTAAATTTCCTTATTTTTCAAGGGATAGTAGGTTCACATAGTTTGAAAAGCTAATATAACTTTCATTGTTAGCAAATATCTTAATTGTATAAGCCTTTGATTAGTCCTCTGGACTACATAAATTTTATATTAGATTTTCCCTTCTTGAAGTTATCTAGTCCTTAAGGACAAACTTGCAGTTTTTTTCTACATGGAGCATCAAGGTAATAGTTGTTGTTGGTGTTGTAGGCATTAAGCTCTTAATCTTAGAGGTTCCATCTACTGCAACAGCTGTTTGTTAATATTATGTTGAAAATTGACCATCGTGCTCAAGGTAATGAGTTCTTCATGGTTTTCTGTTACCAAATTTTACAATTTGGAGCTTTGCTATTAATTTTCATCTCATACTACATTTTCTAAAAAATTATCTATAGCTCTCTATTTGGGATTGAAGCAGTGAATGACATTTAAAGCCTGATAAATTATGAAGCACAATAATAGTTGTTAGAGGTAGAAGACTGATGGTGTGCACATTTCTTTTCTACGATATTGCTAACAAGGATTTATAACCTGATATGAAGTTAATTTTGTACAAAATGATACAAGTTTGTTATGGTGAGAAAAGCCCATGATTGCATGATTCAGTTAAAATTAATATTGCAATCAGATTTGGCACTTGAATGATCTATTCTATGCGTGGGAATGCTATCCATGCATCACGGTGAAAGAGTTTGCCAACATATTTGCAAATCTTATATTTACTTATATATATTTACTTGTATATTATTGATGGAAGCACATGTATCATCTCATATGGCTTGGGTGTATAAGATTGACCATCGTGCTCAAGGTAATGAGTTCATATTTGGGTGTATAAGATTGACCATCATGCTCAAGGTATATGTCCCTCAAGCTTACTAGTTTGGTTTAGTGACATGAACCTCATTTTAGTCCCTGTTAAGTTGCTTTTTGTCTAGAATTCAACGTGGATACGGTAGGAGTAAAAGTAAATATTCTTAGATTCCAATGAGAAAAAGTTCATTTATCATGTTTTTATATGACGATAATCCGATTTGTTATTTAACTTCTAAAATTCCATCATTGAATTTTCTTTTATTTTTTCTGTGTTTACATTTATAGGAATCTTTGAAGACAGAGCGTGAGAAGAAACGAGAAATGCGTATTTCCCAAAGAGGAAATATGCCATCAAAGCATAGAGCAGCATATGAACTTTTGTTTTTTTTGCTATGTTCTTCAGATTTTGTTATGAGACTTGTCCGTTTGCAACTTTTACATTATCGGAATCCTGTAGTTGTTGATCATCTTCGAAATTTCTCTTTTATGTTTTCTATGCTTTATGTGAGTTGATGAGTTATGTGAGGTGTATTATCTTGGTGAGTTTTTGTACATGTACATGTTCCGTATTATATCTATTTTACATTGGATAGTTTGTGTTACAGGGAGTCCTTCTGAATATCCTTAAAAGTCCATACAATATTATCTTATACCTTATGAATAGCCTTAAAATATTTAAAAATTGATTAATATTGATATTATTAATATTATTATATTATTTTTAATATTTTATATTAAAATAATCTTAAAAAAATAATATTATTGTATATTACAACTATTATTTATTTAATCATTTGATGTTATATCAAGTTAAACTTGAATTTAATTGAGCTATAAATATAATATTATAAAAAGATGTCATACAAATTATCCCACTCAAATTGTCCCATTACCCCATTTTATCCCACTTTATCCCACTCAAATTATCCCATTGGGTAAAATTACCCCATTGGAACAATTTACCACAATTTACCCCAAATTACACCAATGAATAACCCCCCTAAGTGTATCAATTTTTAGATTTTATCGTGACAGATATTATTTTTAAGATTTTCTGAAAAATCGATGTTACTTTATGGGCCTGTTTGTTTCACCAATTTTATGGAATAGGAATGGTATTTGGACTTGACAATGGCGTTTTCGTAATTAATGGATTCCAAATGAATCCTAATCCTAAGTTTGGTTCAAATTTTTTTTTATAAAATTGCTAATCTATAAAGTGGCTCAAACAGTGTATATTTCAAGAAATCCAAATCCACTCCATTTGCTAGGAATTGGGTGGAATTTCTGACACCTCTCCTCTTTTTTATTCTAATTCCTAATCCTTGGGTGAAACAAACATAGAATACAAAAAAAATAGGATTCTATAAAACTAAAACTTGTCCATAAATTTTTTATGGATTAGGTTGGAATCCATAAATAAAATAGGATTCCTAATCCTATTCCTACTCTCTATTGAACCAAACAGGCCCTATAGCGAGTAAGCCGATATTTCAGCGCATCCCAAAAGCATCTCAAATTGCCCCCCCAATTCATTTTCTTCGGGTCAAAATTCTTCTACCCGACCCGCCCGAAACCACCAACTTGCTTTCTCCAATTTTATTTAATTTTAATTTTAAATAATTTAACCCCAAAAGAACACCGGTCCTCTCTCTCTCTCTCTCTCTCTCCTCAGAAAACCCCTATATTTCTCCCTCCTCTTCCCTCCCCCCCTCTCTCTCTAAAGACTCACTAGCTTTCCCAATTATTCGGAGCTCGGACGAGTCCAGAGATTGCAGCTGCATGATCTAGGGGTTCTCTTTCAATCCCCCACTATTTATTTTCTAAAGTTACCAATTTGGCAATTATCTCTTTTTCATTGGACTTATTCTAGGGTTTTTAAGAGAGAAAGAACCTCTTTTTTCTTTTTTCACTTTTAGCTTTTTTTTACGACTTTTTGTAGCCTTTTTCTTTTTACTGACCTTTTTTTTTTAATTGTTGAAGCCTTAAGCAGCTTAATTGTCGTCGCCATGGATTGTGCCAGCGATTCTTCTACTTGTCCAGTGTAAGCTTCGAAAACCCTAGCTTTTGTTTTAAATAACATTTGGAAAGACTCAAGATTATGCCTTTGAAATTTGATTTTGTACCTGTTGCGTTTTCCCACCATTAATGGAGTATTTTAGTTGTTCTTTTACCAAGTTTTTTTCTGTATATTTGTGGATAACTTCATATTCTAGTTTGAACATTTTTTTGGAAGCTTTGGAAGGGAAAAAGATTTGAACTTGGATTAGAGAAAGATCGTGCGGTTTCGGTGCGGTTGAGTTAGTCAATAAATTGGATTTATTGTGTTTTATTAGCTTGAGGAAAGTGTTGTCTTTATTTCCCTTAAATTTGTGGTTAGTTTCCTTGTTGCTTGCTTTACATCCTTTTAAAAGTTGCTGCAGTCAGCTAGTCATCTACTTTTTAAGGTTGTTTTAGCTGTAACTTGGATCATATAATTTGAGTTGTTTGTTTATGGTTTTCACCTTTTCCCCTTAATTTTGGATATAATTTTGTTGAAGTTCTGAATTGGGCAATACAGCCTATTGAACCCAAGTTTTCCTTTATGTCGTTCTCTAATATATTGCTCTTTATCTCTAGAACCCGAAATTGGGGATACTTACTGTAATGGTTTGGAGTCTTTGGAGGAGCATGGATGCCAGGAACGGGACAATAAGTAATGGTGTGGTGGGAGAAAATGAGGGGATAAAAGCAATGCGACCTTCGTCAGATGGTGCTACAGAAGCTCCATCTCCTATTCGTCCTCTCGACAATAAATTTGAAGGAAAAGATGCCCTCTCTTATGCCAATATCCTTCGCTCACGAAACAAGTTTGCGGATGCTCTCGTGTTGTATGAAGGTTTCCTTGAGAAAGACAGCAGTAATGTTGAAGCTCTTATAGGCAAGGGGATTTGCCTTCAGATGCAGAATAGGATGCAGCAAGCTTTTGAGAGTTTTTCTGAAGCCATCAGGCTTGACCCTGAAAACGCATGTGCCCTTACCCACTGCGGAATTTTGTACAAGGACGAAGGTCACCTATTGGAAGCTGCTGAGGTATGTTATTACCTGCTATCTGTGTCTTTTTAAAACTTCTTTTACTGAAGGAGATTTGTAGTAGCCTCTTGATTGTGATTATGCTAATTATCGCTGCATCTGGTAACTTGAAAGACAATATTAGTTTTTGGATATGAACTATATGTTTAGAATCACTACTCAACTTTATACTAAAACAATAACCAATGGTTGCACTTGGCAGCCTCTTAGCACAAAATGACTATCAAACTTCTTTTATTTAGTTCTAATTAATTAGTAATATCCTTTTGTATATTTTTAGAATCTATCAAGCTTCCATGTTTATCTGTATCTAACTATCTATTAGATGATCTATCTCGGAAATAGTTATGTATGGACATATATTATTGTTATTTTTATGCTCCGATGAGAAAAAGATATGATGGTGTTTATCTTGTTTAGGTAATTTTCAAATTATAATCTATGTTACATTATTACAATTATCAAATTCTGACATTATCATAATATGTATGAACAATACAACAAAATATTATGACAACATATATATGTAATAATATTATAACAATAAATTCCATGCATCGTAATCGTTTGATTTTATGAACCTCATTCTCAATGTCACGATCTTGATGAATGATTGATTTTAATAAATGAAAGTGATTGCCCTTAGGTATTTCATGATTATCAGCATGTCCTATAAGCTCATTCCTCTTTGCAATTTTACTAAAATTTTGTTCCATGTATTATTTTTTCTTTTACTATTCTAAATCCTTTTGATTCAAGTTTCTCTCCATCTTTCTACTTATAAATTATCCCTTCCCTAGTTTTATCAACTAATATACTCTTAACAAATAATATACACTGTAGTACTTTGTTTTGAATATGTCCTGTAAGTTGATCCATTGATAATGCAGAAAGATATCAACTTAAAAGCTGATCCTTTATGTAAACATTTGATAATAGAAAACAGATGTCTTTCCTTCGTTTGTCCTCACCCTAGTTGCTATAAATTTATCATATGATTTCAACAAATATTGTCCATGCATCAAGTCAAGTGGCAAACAAATTGGTGTTTAGGTGTATGTTTTTGCTATTTGCTAAATTTGGGCCCCTTGATGCCTGGTAAAGCCTTTTGAGATTATCTGATAGTTTGTTTATAGATGGTTTAGTTGGTATGAGGTACATCCAAACGGTTTGAATTTTCGGTTTGAGTGGTGTTTCAAGCACTTCTGAGTTGACAAATTCACATTCACTGAGGCCGCCAAATAAGCTGAGATCATGAAACCTAGGAAACTGCAATCAAAATGCATGAATTTCATGACCTAGGAGAGAGTATTGGAAACTGAAATCAAGTCCCCAAAACCATAAGCAATCAAAATCATAAGCAAAATAGTTGGGACTGCCTAAAAAGCCGAGACCATGAAACCTAGGAGAGAGTATTGGAAACTGAAATCAAGTCCCCAAAACCTGGTACATACATGAGTTTTGAAATGTCCTGATTATGTGTGGCATACATGAAGAGGATGAATTTTGTATCTGTGCAAGCACTTACTCTGATCTTTGTCATGTGTAACTTTTTGAATTGCCTTGTATAAAAAACGTAATATTTATATGGCATCCTTGCTATCTTCATTTTATAGAGTTTGAGATGTGGAAGAAATATGTGTTCTTTTATGTTTGATTCATTCTTTTCCTC
Source organism: Asparagus officinalis (assembly GCF_001876935.1). Taxonomy (NCBI): domain Eukaryota; kingdom Viridiplantae; phylum Streptophyta; class Magnoliopsida; order Asparagales; family Asparagaceae; genus Asparagus; species Asparagus officinalis. The sequence goes on along the minus strand of NC_033803.1, from coordinate 69,159,691 downwards.
CTTTTCTGGCCTGATGGGTCTCTCACTCATTTCGAAGAGCCTGGAACTGTAAAGTGCTAATTTGTACAACATTACAATTGAATCTTTTTTGAATGATATTGAAGAAAAAAGTAATATAGATAAATTCTTTGAAGAACTATTCTGAGTAAAATGAAAATAATATTCAGAGATAATTTTGTTACTCTTGGAGTCAGGGACAAGTCTAGAAACGTTCAGCTGGGGGCTTAGTGTCATGGATGAGCAAATAAAGTCAAGCTTCTTATCAATTATTAAATAAATCCTTCCATCTTGTTGATTTCGTAAAGAGTGTCCTCTGTATACAAAGCCTCTAGTACAACTCGATTCAACCAGTTCAACAAATTGAGAATATTTATTTCAAAAGCTAACTGGTTAAGAAAAAACAAATTTAAAAGTTAATAAGTTGCATATATTTGAGATATAAGGGCTGTAGTGTAGCATTAATTTAAAAGCTAACTAGTTAAGAAATTCAATTAAAATTACCCAGCAACAATAATATAGTATCAACTGAAAGATGATATCTAAACATGAGATGAAGCTTCATATATATATTTAAGTTACCCGGATTTCTGGAGACGTGGAGCAGTCAGATACAGAGACTAGGTTTTGAAAACTAACATAATTTTAAGGAAAGCTTGGAAGGGAGGGGGGAGAGAAATTTTATTTGAGAAGTTATTATATGGACCCCACTAGAAATCTAAGGGTTATTAAAATTAAGTTTTTAAAAAAAGATATTGGCCCTTTCAATTTTTAATATTTGAAACTAGTCTCTCAAATAATTGAAATTGCTATTTAGCCGCTCAAGTCTTTTCAGTTATTTCAAATTAGTCCTCCTATTAGTTAACTCATTTTAGATTAGCTGTTAACCACAAATGTCTCATTTTAGATTAGCTGTTAACCACAAATGATCAATTACATTTCTAACCTCAATTAGGCGTTCTCCCTCCCCAAAATTACAGAAAGTTTAAGGAAACATATTTGGGTTTAAACAAGTTTAAAGAAACAGTTTTGGGGTTGGAGTAACTTAACAGAGGAGTGTAATTGAAAATTTGAAATTAAGTTAAATGGAACATTCCTTCGAAATTAAGCAACAGATTAACTATTAAGGCTAATTTGAAAGAACTGGTAGAAGTTTGAGCCTGAGGGACTAATAGCAATTTCAATGCTTTGAGGGACTAATTTCAAAATATTAAAGAGTTAATACTAATAAGGGACCGGTATCCCTTAAAATAAGTAAAAAAAAAAACTTTGTGTGTGTGTGTGGGTGGGTGGGTTGGGGGGGGGGGAATAAAGAGTTATTTGTAAATTTCATGTATCTATATCTATACTAATAAAAGAGAATACCCATGTTAAAACTTTTGATTTCCTTTTTTCCCGCTCAAATTTTGATAATTTACAATTATACCATTACTTTTAAATAATTTTAACTAATTATCCATAACATTTTATTAATTAGGACCTCCTTACGTTCCCATATATTGAGGCATTCATTGAAATATAATTAATATAAATACCTTTACAATGATAATTTTTTTATAAAATATGTTATAATTTATTATAGATAATTATTGATTATAATAAAATCGTATAAAATTATTAGTGCCATAAAATATTTTGTAAAATAACTATACATAATTTATTAAATAATATATTATTAAATTGTTAAGTGTCTATTTATAAATTATAATAAAATAGTACGTTGCCAAATATTATTAAAAAGTATGCCATTCACTACTTATAAATATGTTATTAAATTGTTAGATGCCTATTTATACATTATAATGAAATAATAAAATACTATTATAAATAAAATAACAATATTAAATATTCTTAAAAAGTAAATTATCATTCAATGAATAATACAATAAATTTGTATAAATATGTTATAATAAAATAATATAATTATTTTAATATTATAACTTAACTAAGAATTACACTATTATTTAATACATTATAGTGAATAATAGCACTGTAATTATACTATATATAGATATTATAATTAAGAATAGTTATAAATAGCATATAATTTATTATACTTATTCTAAATTACAAATACAAATATTATATTGTATATTGTAGTATTAAATAATTATATAATTTGTTATAAGTATTTAACTAAATTATTTATAAACCATACTCCCTTTAAAAGCACGAGTTCGGGAAAGTTTTTCATGGTCAATATTATCCTTCACTGTTTTGAATATCTCATTTAAAATTTTTTATCCTAATTTAAATTATTTCTTGTACTAATCCCAAGTGAACTGTGTATAGCTCACCAATTAAAAAAAAGATTAATAAAATACGTGAAACACTATTTTGAATATTTCATTTAAATCCTAATCTATCAAAATACTAATTATTTTCTTTACTAATACCACGTGAACTACCTATAGCTCAACAAATTAAAAAAAAAATAAGATTAAGAAATCATATGTAGCTAACATATTATAATGCATGAAGTATTACTAAAAAACCCAAAAAGTTTTAAAAATTACATGAAATACCCTCAAAAGTTTAAAATTATACAAAACACCCTGACTTAAAATCTTAAAACAACAAACAATAATACTCTAAGAATTTAAAAATTGCAATTAACATCCTTAACATTTCAAAAATTGTAGAAACAACGTCAAAGTTTAAATTACAAAAAAACATGCTAAAATTCTAAAAATTCAAAACTTGAAAACAACATAGATGAATTCAAGGGATTACTAATAGGCACTTGAAAATTTAAATTTAGCAAAAAATAACTCAAAGTTACAAAAATTATAAAAACTCCCTCAAAAATTAAAAATCACAAAACCTTAAAATTTCAAAACTTATAATCAATACACATCAAATCTGAAAATTATCAGTAGACTACTAAAAATTTAAATTTTGTAAAAGCAACTGAATTTACAAAAAACACCCACAAAATACCAGAGTTGCAAGAAATATCCTAACATTTAAAAACTTACCACTAACACTCGAACATGGAAATTACAACTACTCAACTTAAAACTTAAAAATTTTAAAAACATTATCTAACTTAAAAAAATTGCAAACCACACCCTCAAAGGTTCAAAATCACAAAAAATGCTGAAATTTTTAAAGCTAAGAAATGAGTAATCGTTTATATATATATATGTATATATATTAAACTTTCAATTTAAAGTTTATTATCACTTTTCAGCATCTAAAAGTGGTCTAAAATGATGCTGGTAAAAAATAGCAATAAAAATAGATTAAAAATACCCAGTTAAGGAATAAAAATTTGAAAAAAATATATGATAGACTAAAAATCAGCGTCATTATATAAATTACATGAATTGCATATAGTTTTACTAATAACATTAATTGATAGAAGACTATATTATATAAAACTGATAAAAGACTGATATAATAGCTTAGCATTAATTGATGATAATGTTGATCTCTGATTTTAATAGTATTTATAGTGTAAAAAATATAAGGAGTTATGTATAGAAAAACTATCAGAAAGTTTAGATATATCCTTCAAAAGAATCAAGATATTTTCATTTCAAATGGAGAAGTGAAGGAAATAAACCTAAAATTCGGAAACGTTCATGAATCACTTGAATTAACATTGACAAAAGCCATATATATCAAAAAAGCACCGATTGAATTTCTCTTGAAGAACATATTGAACAACTTTATCCCAATCAAATAAGCATTCTCCATGAAAGGTATAAGAAAAATTAGTAAGTTTTTATAAATTTTCATGCCTTATTCTTCAAATACTAAAGCTATCATTAAAGTAATATAAAATTACATACATGAAAATCTTGCAATAGAAACTAAACTAAAACCATTGATCAACTATGTTACGAAATATAACAACCCAGATAAGTGGAGATAAATTCTTATAATGGGCAAACGGTGTAGACATGATACTTATTTACAATAGCATAAGTTAAAAAAATTAAAATCGACATTTTTCTTTTTCCTATACAGTGGCATGACTCGGTGTGTAATTTCATTTGGGAATATGACTACCAACGAAGGATCAATTCTTGAAGACACGATCAAAGATAAGCATGTAATAGCATCATCAAATTTCTATCCCTTTTTCATGAAAATAAACATATCAAAATTAGATATTAATATTATAATCTAAGGTAAATTGACAATAAAAAATATAATTATTTATTTTAGATTCTCTTAGAAAATTACAAGGACAGAGCAAAGGTAATATTATTTGACACACCAGAAACTCTCATTGGATGCACAATAGAAGAATTCATTATAGAGAAGAAAGAGGTAACTCCTAATCTTATTTAGGTAATGAATTAAAAACAATAAAGTTTTATATACATAAAATTAACATTTATTGTCATTGAACAGAAAAATAATCAAAGTCTGTATTTCTAGATGTTTGTGTTAAATATCGAAAATACATTCAACTTTCTTGTGAAGTAAGACGAGAAGATAAAAGATAAACGAGCCTAGG
>NC_033803.1:69130399-69155213 GCF_001876935.1 Asparagus officinalis | reverse complement strand
ATAACATTAAAAGAAATCTAGCTCTCGCCCGATGTCACAATCGATATAGACGATGAAGACACAACTCTAAACTTGCCCAAGAAAAGGATAAAGGTGGAGAATAATTTTTTTTGACTCAATAATAAAATGAAACAAAACGAATAAAAGCTTTGGTTTCAGAATATTTTATAAAATAGTTTTAAGTTTTCTGAGTAAAATTAAGAACCTTTAGAATAGATTTTCATAAACTTTTTAGTATTTGTATATGCTTATGTAGATGCTTTATCATATAAAAATATACTACAATTAGCATCAATCTTTAGTTTATAATTTTTTAAGTCTATCAATGATTAGAAACAAACTTCATATTCTCTTTAGTTTCGTTCTAACCCACTTTTCTTGGCTTATTGGCTTTAATTGTTCATCTTCCTTCAATAATGCTATTTTTTCAAGTGTTTTGAACTTTCGCAACACCATACTTTCTCAAGTCAAGCTTGGTTTCATGTCGATCTAAATAACATGAAAATTCAAATTGACTTTGGATTACATTTGTTTCATGTCAATTTTAATTATTAACATGAAAATTTAAATTCAATATAGCCCATTCAAATAAACATCAAAGAAAATAAATAATCACAATGCTAAAGTTTAGAGACATAAGTGAGCAAAAATTATCAAAGTAGAACCAAAGAATAAATTTTAGTAAGGAAATAAATTAAATATAATTAATCATGGTGTTTAACCATGTACACTGCACGTGCATGAAACCTATTATAATAATTACCCAAGATGTAAAATTACTCATATAATTCTTTATACACAACTTTATTTATTAATGTAAAGATTTATTAATTATTCAATTTAAGAATTTATATTATCACAAAAGTCACTTTATAGTTTTGCACTCAAAGGAAAAGAATCGAGGATAAAAAATAGTATGGCCACGTGCAAAGCATGCGCATTATATTAGTATGTAAAAGAATATTGAAAAATACTACTTCAATATAAAACTTGACGTCTTAGTCTTATTTGAGATAGTTTTAACATGTTTGGAACATTCTTTTGCTATCGATTTTCTATGAATTGTTATATGTTTAGTTTTTTAGTTAAATGATGTATCTTTAATGTTAGTAAGTGTCCTGTTAAGTCAAGGTTACTATTTGCATACTCTTGCATTTGACCTTACATGTGAGTGTTGACTGCAGAGGTATCATTCCTGTGTTCCTCCCTTGTCATGTGCTGATTGTGCAATTTGTTCTGCGTCCACCGTGGGGTTATTTCTTTCTTTTATTATTATTTATTTTTGTTTTTAGTGTTACTTGAGGCTAAAGTTGATGGCTATCTTCTATTGTTCACAATAATGAATTCTTGTATATTTACTCTATTAACATTTTGCAGTCGTATCAGAAGGCGTTAAAGGCAGATCCTTCATATAAACCTGCTGCAGAATGCCTTGCTGTTGTTTTGACCGATATTGGCACCAGTTTGAAACTTGCTGGGAACACAGAGGAAGGAATTCAGAAGTATTGTGAAGCTCTTAAAGTTGACAGTCACTATGCTGTATGTTGTCATCATATCATCATTTTATTTCATTTTCCCTATTCTGCACAGTTGTCCACATTTTCTTGTGATTTCACTCCATTTGTCCTTGTAGTGATATATGCTGACCTTTATATGCAGCCTGCTTATTACAATCTTGGGGTGGTCTACTCTGAGATGATGCAATTTGATATGGCACTTACTTGCTACGAGAAGGCCGCAATACAGAGGCCCATGTATGCAGAGGCATATTGCAATATGGGAGTCATATATAAAAACCGTGGGGAGCTAGAAACAGCTATTGCTTGCTACGAAAGGTATTTAATTATTAGCATGCACTTCTGAGTCTAAATATTCTTTTCTTTTTTCTTTTTAGTGCTTAATCCATGATCTTTACCCGCCTTTATGTTGTTTGTGCCTTACTTTTGTGCTTCAGGTGTTTGGCTATCTCCCCGAACTTTGAGATTGCCAAGAATAATATGGCGATAGCTCTGACAGATTTGGGTACTAAGGTTGGCTTTTCTTATTTTCATATTAAGTTGGATTATTTTTAATTTACTATATTATGGTTCTACTAGTGGGCTGATTTGTGTAATGTCTTTTAATGTTTTTAATTTTTTAATATCTCTATAGTTAATGCTTAAATTTAAAAAACACCCCCTAATGATATGACTTTCCCACATCTCTCAAATTATATAGGTCCTTTGAAATCAGTTATAATCATTTTCTATTTAAATTAATCCAAATTGTGACTAAAACTTAGCTATACCCAAGCTTTGGAGAGCAAATGAAAATCATCTGATCGAAAATCTCCAGTTAAATATATGGAAGCTCAGATCTGTTTGAGTTTCTTTTATAACGGGTTTAAGTTTATTCTTAGTAGATATGACTTTTTCTGCATTATTTTTCTTGGAGATGGAGGAGATAAAAGAATATTCACTTTGGAAAAACAGTTGTTGGCTATGGTTCGAGCAAAGCACAAATCTAGGCTTCACATCAGAAGGCAGGTCAGGTTTGGGATGTCGGCAGGTAAAAGCAGTAATCAGTGATTGCTATGGTCGAGGTTCATCTTCGAGATTGAGTAAAAAGGAAAATTACAGAATACGATTGGCGGATACGTTCATTTGGCTGATAAACTGAAGAGGCTTCTCATATTGTTGGGGGGTGGGGTCAAGGGCGATAAATGCCAAACCTGACTCCTACGGTCCTCGTGGAAGTTGTTTCTACTATCCTTGCTGAATCATTTAGAAAAATCTGTCATTTTCATTCTGCCAATGAACCTTTTTGCAGCCATTTTCTTCATTTACTTCCTTTATATTGTGTAAACAAAAAGCGGATTTAACATTTTAATTTTCTGATGCGGCAAGTTACCTTCTTCACCATTTTACTCTTATATACTGGCCCCATGTAACCACTTGGTCTGGTTTTGTGCAGGTTAAACTAGAGGGTGACCTCAATCAAGGTGTGGCATATTACAATAAAGCATTATATTACAACTGGCACTATGCCGATGCTATGTACAATCTTGGCGTTGCATATGGTGAAATGCTACAGTTTGAGATGGTCAGTCGAAATTTATATTGTATTTCTTGGGCAAAGTTAACCTTTTAATCCAGCATCTGCCTCTAATTATGAAATCTTTCAGCTATTGCTTCTGTTTTCTGTCAATTTTTTATGCTTATGACATATGTAGTGAAATGCATGTGAGAAATCCATAAGTCTTTTTCTATTTTTTCACGTAAAATTAAAGTCAAATAAATACAGAAGTGGCTTCAAGGGTTGACATAAATCTTGACCAATTATATGAGAATGTGCTTCTAATTATGAAATCTTTCACCTCTTGCTTCTGTTTTCTGTCATTTTTTTATTCTTGTGATATATGTATAGTGAAAAGCATGTGAGAAATCCATCTCTCTTTTTCTATATCATCACATAAAATTAAAGTTAAATAAATAAAGAAGTAGCTTCAAGGGTTGGCCTAAATCTTGACCAATCATATGAGAATGTTTCTAATCATGTGTACATACACACTCATAGATCCTGCCAAATATACTAAATGCTATATAAGTTTTTAAAATATAATTAATAGTAAAATAAATGAATAATGAAATCAGCATATAAACAAAGATATCTGTTCTTTATTTTCTCTTTCCTATTGTTTTCTTTCGAATGCTTATTCTTTTTCGTTTCGAACTTTATAACAAGAAAAAAACAATTTCATTTAATATATATATGTAATAATATTATTTCTTGAACAATTTGGATATTATCAATGTAATATGGGTACGAGTATGAGACACAACAAATTTGTTAAAGGTGGGGTCCATGGACACGACTATATAAATATTTATATACACACATTATATATTGAAATTGAAATTGATAGTTTATATGAGATCAATATTTTTTTCCTTCATGTGTTATGAGAATTAAACATTTTTATGTTCTTTTTTTATGTGGATTATAAATAGTAAAAGCTCTTATTTTTTAACTAGACACCCAAACGACCATTAAAATCATAGTTTGGAACCCAAGGAGTTTCAAGAAGTGGATGTGAAATGTAACATTTACGTCAAGGAAATATTTGACAAGCATTCTAAATTAAAACATGTATTGTTTAATTGAGTGCATGCCCGAATAAATGTATGCATATATGGAAGGAGCATCCAAGGAGGTTGGGCACGTGCATGAATACGCCTTGCGTACGGTTATGGCTTCAAGCTTCAAGTTCAAGATAGATATACCCAGGTGTCATAGGATATTATCCTTCCCTGATCTCATAAACTAATACCTTTAGGCTTTATATCTTAATAATTATTTAAGTTGCATATATGATATATATGACTACGGTACGAATATGGAACATGACAAATTTGTAAAAGGTACGTTATGGGGCACAGAAAATCATAGTTTTGAAACTAGATACACAAGCAACCTTGAACTTGATACACAAACAACCTTTGATATCGTAGTTCTGAACTGAATATGGCTTGAAACAAACCCAACCCTTGTCGAATAAATTTCAGAATGTAGATGTGAAGTGTACAATATACATCCAAAGGTCTGAAGAATGTTTGAATATAAAACATATGTTGTATAATTAAGTAGTCATCTGAACAAATGTATGCATGTATTCAAGAAGTGCATAAGTGTCCCGTATAGTTACGGGTACAACTACATTGTAGAAATGGCCATGCAACAAAGGTAATAACTAAGTATAGTATTCCTATGAATAAATACGTTTCTTGTCACATATATCTTAATGTATACTCGTACATAGTAACATTCTCCTTTATGTTACAATGATTTTCTGTACATGCTGTTCTTTATAGGTTAGGTTGGGCTGGGCTGAGCTGGGCTGTTGGGCTGGGTACTTAATTTATAATATTGTCTATTAGGGGACTAACCCAAGAGATTGTTGCTATATGCTAAACGGATGCATGTAGTTAGGCCTTAGATAAAAGGGGAAAAGAAAGATTATGATTAAAAGTTTGTAGATAGATTAAAGTTTTATTGGACAAGGTTGAATTAAGAAGTTAGGTGGAACTATATTTCTCTATTATTATGCCCTTAACTGAACTGAATGGAAGATTGGATGCATGTAGAACCAGCAGAAAATTTTGGATAAAGGTTTTGTTTTTGTTTTTGTCTTGGTAGTCTTCTTTTCTGCTATAGAGGATCTAGCTCTTATCTAGATTCATCCATGTCCAAATTTAAAAGAAAGTGTAGATAGCAGAAGAAAATCAAAGGGAATATAACTCATTCTAGTTGCTTTAATAGTTACTACACATGGATTTCAGTTTAGTTTATTGAATTTGGGCAGTGATTTTTTGACATTATAATTGAAATGTTGTTATCTTCTGAATCAAGGCGATTGTTTTTTATGAGCTTGCATTGCACTTCAATCCTCATTGTGCTGAGGCGTGCAACAATTTAGGAGTTATATTCAAGGACAGGGATAATCTTGACAAAGCTGTGGAGTGTTATCAGGTGCGCTCAGTTTTGTGATATTGTTGAAGTTTGATACTTCTTTATATGTTTATATGTTTTATTTTTGAATGATGCTTGTCATTGTTGATTGTATGCTTATTTCATGGTTCCGTGCATCGTAGATGGCCCTGTCAATTAAACCAAATTTCTCACAGTCACTAAACAATCTCGGTGTTGTTTATACCGTTCAGGTCTGTTTACATTTAGTCCTCTGCATTTATTATATCTCATGTCCTCCGCACTTCTTAACTTGGATTACATATTTCTAGGGAAAAATAGATGCTGCAGCAAGCCTGCTTGAGAAAGCAATTGCTGCAAATTCTACATATGCAGAGGCATATAATAACTTAGGTAATTGGTTGATTCCATTTCCTCTCCTCAGCATTTTCATTTTTTCTTATCTTGTAGCTCTTAGTCTTAATCATCATGACGTGTCAGCATTTTCTCAACATTAGTCATGTTTCTTTGCTTAAACACACATCTCTTACGCACAACAAAATAATATTTTATCTGAATGCTTTGGGTTGGTTTAAATTGTTTAGTTTCTTTTTCCTCTATTTAACTCCTTTTATGACCACTTGCTCAGTTAAGTTAGTAAAGATACTAATTCTTTTGTAGCTTCAATAATGCACACACTTGTGCTCACAGACCAGTACACACACATTCAACCTCATCCCAGTAACATTGTCAGTTAGTCACAATCATTTCACATCTTATCAGGACACTAAGAATACCTGCCATACACGTAGAATGCATGTCAATGATTTCACTTATTGTTATTTCATTTCTAATCTCTAGCAGCTCATCCATTTCTAGCTGGCTTTCTGATATTCCCACTAGGTCATCTATAACCTTCTTTTCAGTTCTTTAGTGAGTACGTTAAACATTTGTTACACATGCAGATACACAGGAACACATGCATGCTTGTATTAAGCTGAAATATCACGGGGATCTAAGAGTTCTGTGGCGCTTTTGGTTTAATACCTCATTTTATTACACAATGTTGTATATCCTGTGTAGAACCTAGGTTATATGAAATTCGATTGTGAAGAAGCAATGTAGTTTTTTGATTGTTGGTTTTTTTATCTATTATAGTAGATATAGAAGTTGAAATTGTATCGTTGTGATGTATTTATTTATCGGATTCCAATTTTATTTTTAATGAATGATAACCTGAAATTTCTAGCAATGTGTATTCATACTGGTAGCGCAAATGAGGAAAGAATTGTCGGTGTTTCACATAGTGCATAATGCAAATCTGTTTCTACTAGAATATTTTTATCTTAGTACCCATCGGGAGCTTATGTACTGCATTACCTTTGTGTTTTGAGAGTGATGATGATGCAAAATAGATTTTGTTTATTAATCTCCCTAAGTTCTCAATACTGTCCACAGCCTGCCCCTAGCTCGATATTATTTTGTAACCAATTCACATATTCTCTACTTGCACAAAGTTTCTTGCCAATGACGTATTATATTTCAGTCTCAACATCTTTTACTACATCAGGAGGAATTTAAGGGAGTTACTAACTGTTTATATAATTTAGTAATTACATCTTGCCAGTCCATATGTTCACATGTATCTGTATGTTCACATCTAAATTACACAGTTGCGGGTATGGATGCGGTACGTGTGCAGATACGGGTACAGGGCATAACAAATTTCAAAAGGTAGTGTACAGGAACACGGTTACACATACATCTATATATAATAAGAATTTAGATGAGATCAATGTTACATTAAACGCTGGGCGCTTCTAGGCGTCGGACTTGGCGGCCAGCGCTTAGTCGCCTAGGCGGGCGCCTAAGCAGTTTCTGGGCGTTTTTTTTCTTTCTTCATTTAAGTGGTGGTCGATGAGGTTTTGCTGAAGGTCGGAGGAGGTAGTGGAGATGTTCATATTTGGAGGTTAATGGAGTTTGGAGGACGTGTAGGCTACGTCACATAAAATCACAATCAAGGCCTACATGGTGCAATCTACGTAAGCAGACAATGCTCCCCTAAACGCTCGTAAAATCTAGGTGGGCAGCCTAAATACCGTCTAGGCACTAGGCGCTAGTTAGGCGACCTAGGTACCGCCTAGGTCTAGACGTATGCCTAAGCGGACTAGGCGGAGGTTTTTTAAAACAGTGGATGAGATCAGTATTGTTTTCTCATTTCCCGTGCTATGAAATAAAATTCCTATAACATTTATATGTTTCTTTTGTTATATAGGTCTATAATTTAGAAAATTTCTTGTTTCTTAACCTAGATATCCAAAAGACGCTTTATATTCATATTCTTGAACTGGGTAAGGGCTGAAACGAACCCTATCTATGTCCAACGAGTTTCAAGAATTGTATGTGAAGTGTAGGATATATACCCGAGAATTATACGACGAGCGTTTTAAATTAAAACATGTATTATATAATTGAGTACACTTTCGAGTAACTGTATGCAAATATCGAAGGAGTGTCCATTGAAGTTTTAGTGTTAGTTTTGGGTACGACATGTCAACACAGATACGGCTCCAGAAGCATGCAACATAGGTTCACATGTATCTGTATGTTCTCATGTCTCCTACCGATCAATCCATATCAGTGCATAACATCACATGTTTTCCAAGGTTTAACACTTTCACCCATTTCATTTTTGCTCGGATACTGGTTAAGGTAATATTTGGTTGGTATTATGTATGCAACTTGACAAAGAATTATGCATTTGGTTTAGTTTTGACATCCGAGTATTTGGTGCATTTTTGGATCATATACGATATAGGTTTTCACAATTTCACCAACAAATTTAACAATGTGAATTAACAACCTCCCAAAAGTTAAGTTACTGATTGATGACGACTACTCGACTTAGCGTCTTCATGCTCCTATCACCAAGCTACATAACATAAGGCAATTGAATGGGAAATATATCCTTGATAGTATTGATCCCACCAGAAGGAAATCAAATCTTTACTTTTAGTATGCTACTGAATGTGCTGTCCCTATCTAGAGCTGTATATAACATGCCTTTCTGTCAGCAATACTGAGTAATACTTTGCTATAGATTTTATACTTCCCTTTTTTGATGTGTAGGGGTCCTTTACAGAGATGCAGGCAATATTGCTCTAGCTATAGAGGCATATGAAAGATGCCTTCAGATTGATCCTGATTCACGTAATGCGGGTCAGGTACTGGTCTCATTCTCTGCTGGCTTGGAGTTCATCTGATTTCTGAATATTTGACTTTTTGATTTATTCTAGAATATTATTTTTTCAATCAAATATAATGCATGTTTTGATGGCTATTTGTTCTGTACTTTGAAGTTATATTCAATTATTTCCATACCAGCCTGTTTGCATGAATCCACGCTTGTCAGTTCACTAACTTTTCCTATTCAATGAATCTGTTGCGGTAACTATTTCACTGAATTATTGTTTGCACATCCCCAGGGATCCCTTAAATGTTTGTTTTTCTTTTTTTTTTCCCGCAAATTTACTTTTGATTTTACATCATTGCATACACACACACACACACACACACACACGTATATATACAAATATATATATACACACACAAGCGTGCTATATATGTATATACACATGTATATACATATACATATATATACATGTACACACACATACATATACACAATCTCACACGCACATATTGGTTCTTTTTTTTGCAAGTTGGAGACTCTTCTTCGCCTATCGATCTTGTCCTGAGTTTCTTTTCTTTTCTCTCCCTTATTATGTTTGTTAGAGCTTAGTCTTGTTTGGTCTGTCTAAAATGCATGACATGTATATTTATCTTGGTTCATGGTTTTTGCACGTCTGACTATCTAAGAATGATGTTTAGGGGAGTCTCAAGCATACCCATTATTCTCATATACACTCACATACACATACTTGGTACGTGAATTGGAGGAATCTCAGCCATAGATGTAAGTGAGATTAGTTGGATGGAAAGTACATTCTCTTTGATACTTTTCTCTTTGTAGTTTACAACCTTAGATGTGGGTCTGAAATGCATCCACCTCACTACCAAGTACCAAATTTGTGCTTGTTACCAAGCATACCTCTTTCTCTCTCTCTCTCTCTCTCTCACTCACACACACGTATAATGATACACACACACACACATATATATATATATACATAGGTATATATACACACAAACATGTATATACATACACATATATATACGTATATATACATATACATACATATATATGCATACACACAATGTTACATTAAACGCTGGGCGCTTCTAGGCGTCGGACTTGGCGTCCAGCGCTTAGTCGCCTAGGCGGGCGCCTAAGCGGTTTTTGGGCGTTTTTTTTCTTTCTTCATTAAGTGGTGGTCGATGAGGTTTTGCTGAAGGTCGGAGGAGGTAGTGAAGGTGTTCATATTTGGAGGTTAATGGAGTTTGGAGGACGTGTAGGCTACGACACCTAAAAACACAATCAAGGCCTACAGGGTGCAATCCACGTAAGCAGACAATGCTCCCCTAAACGCTCGTAAAATCTAGGGGGGCAACCTAAAGACCGCCTAGGCGCTAGGCGCTAGTTAGGCGGCCTAGGTACCGCCTAGGCCTAGGCGTACGCCTAAGCGGACTAGGCGAAGGTTTTTTAAAACAGTGCATACACACACACATATATATACACAATCTCACATGCACATATTGGTTCTTGATTTTTTTTGGAAGTTGGAGAATCTTCTTCGCCTATCGATCTTGTACTGAGTTTCTTTTCTTTTCTCTCCCTTATTGTGTTTGTTAGAGCTTAGTCTTGTTTGGTCTCTCTAAAATGCATGATAGGTATATTTATCTCGGTTCATGGTTTTTGCACATCTGACTATCTAAGAATGATGTTTATCAGTTATTTTTTGCATATAGTTTGTTCTTGTTCATCAAATGAGTCCTCAATATAAACCTCTATTGCAACATTCAATTTGATCAAACTTTTCTTAAATTTCTCATCACTGATACTTATTTCAAGCAACCTTTTCTTTTCTCAACGCCAATATTCATTTCATTAGAGATTGCTCAGGCCATTTGTTTATTATCTTTGACTATCCTCAACAAGCTTTTAGATATTGGATATCAGAAAAATATTGAAGGGCCAATGTATGGGATTATAGATATCGGGGAAATATTGGGGATATGTAGTAAATATCGGATTGCCATATCCGATGATCTGTATATATAATATGATGTCTGAATATGTAATCTAAACATACCTACTAAAATCTAAGCTTACAAAATATGAATAATATATGTTGGGGGTCCACTAACCAGTTATAGAAAATTACGTAGGGAGAGCCTACTAGAATTTGGTCAAACTTGATGTACTGCAATTTTTGCTAAAATACATTAAATATTTTTTTTGCAAAACTATATTGTTTTCAATAAACCATATAGAAAAAGCATATAGGTTAGTATACCAGCTATATCAGGGATATATCGCCAAAAAATTCCCAGAAGCCGGTTAAGAATATTGAGACCATATGTCGGCCGATATATCGGATATATAGGGGGATATTAAAACAATTATCCTCAATGAATGTGGCTAAAATGAGAATGCTAAGGCGCGGTGTTGATGTGCTAAGTAACATAAGTTGGAAGGTAACTGTAGAGCTCTCAGCTAACTGTATTTGCAAATATTTAAGGTCTTCGCCAATTAAATGAGTTCATATGGGTGAGGGGTGAATATATGCCATAAATAACTGAGTAGACTTCAAATGACAATAATGTGCCAGCTGACTACTTTAGCAATGAGTGTCACTAATTAGCAACAAGTTCATGTGGGGGCTACCTAGGAATATGCCATAAAAGCCTGAGCAGAGTTAAATATAGATACAACTTGATATGGTTTTAAATATCGATACAACTTGATATGGTTTTAAATATAGATACAACTTGATATGGTTTTAAATATAGATACAACTTGATATGGTTTTAAATATAGATACAACTTGATATGGTTTTAAATATAGATACAACTTGATATGGTTTTAAATATAGATACAACTTGATATGGTTTTAAATATAGATACAACTTGATATGGTTTTAAATATAGATACAACTTGATATGCCATAAAAGCCTGAGCAGAGTTAAATATAGATACAACTTGATAGCAACAAGTTCAGTAGGTACTATATGTAGATACAACTTGATATGGTTTTAAATATCGATATCAGGGAAATATCAGATGGCCAAAATCCGTATTGGATTGCAGATATCAGAGAAATATCGAGGATATGTAGAAAATATGGGTGTGTCATAATGGATGATGTACATATATATTATGATGACCTAAAACATAATGTCAGCATACTTAATGAAATTTAAGCATAAAAGATGTAAGAATATATCCTTAGGGTCAATAACCAATTGTAGAAACTTTCTCAGAGAAAAGAGCCTACTAGAATTTGCTAAATCATTGGGCTGGAACTTTTGCCAAGAAAAATTAAAGAAATTTTGCGACACTATATTGTTTTGCAACAAGCCATATAAAAGGACATATCGGTCAATATATCGGCTGATATATCGGCCATGTCGGGGATATATAGCCAAAAATTACCAAAAGGTTGTAAAGGATATTAAGAGCATGTCTTTTTGCGTAAGCCTATAAAAGGATATATCGGCCAATATATTGGTTATAATGAGGATACTTAAAATAACGGGACTCGATAATATGGGATGAATCCTGGAGCAATTTTCCTTCTTCTTGGTCAATGCTTGACACCCTTATATATAGTTGTGCACAGTAAATATTAGCATTTCAGTTTTCAACAAATATTTTGTTTAATACTAATTCCGCTATCATGTTTTAGCTATATGATTGTTCTTAAGGCATAGGCCCGTGTATGTTCGTAACTGGCTCTTTATCCCTCCACCTCATGTTGTAGCCCTTTGTCCCGCATGATAGCATATGTAGTGTTTGCGTCAAAAGTTGGTTTTGTCATGGAATTCATTATATCTTCGGTCGATTACAACAAATTCAAAAGAAATAGCCTTTTTATAAGACTTCTTTTACACAACAAAAGGAAAATTACAACTTTTTAGAAACAAACGCAGGATCGTTGTTTGGATCGCTGCTTGCGTGGGATCTTTGCCTGTGCCGGGAGCGCTTTGACTCGTGGACCACCGAATCACAGATTCTGATTGAACCGTGAGGGGTTTAATGATTCTTCCTTCGTTTATCGAAGTAAGAATTTGAAGCGAATATCTTATCGATGTAAGATGTTCACTCTTCTAAAGATCAAGTCAGAGCTTAGATCTCTAGGAATCTCCAGAAACTTCTTGAGGATGTTTGTGCAGAAGGAAGACTCTTTCTTGCTCTAATTCACCAAAACTCAAGGCTCTCTGCTCTAATCTGCTCTGGAAATGCTCAGCCCCTGTCAATGATGGCCATAGGGGGGTATTTATAGCCTCCTTAGACGATAACTGAAGAAATAGCCGATCAACAACTGCCTCTTTAGGCGCGGCAGTTGATGCTGTCGCGGCTAAAGGGCGCGACAGTCGACACTGTCGCGGCCAAAGGGCGCGGCAGTCGACACTGCCGCGGCTAAAGGGGCAGTTACACCCACGTTCATACGTGTTTGAAACAGTTCTCCCACGACCTTTAACCACCTTTTTCGTGGTTTAACTGCTTTTCCACGTCAGCACACGTTCTATTTCTGATACGCCGCCACGTGGACTTTAAATAATCATCAGATAACTGCATTATAACTGCTGTAGCACGCCCTTTAATGGCCGCGGCACTTTAGGTTGTCGCGCCTTAGCCGCGGCACGATATGCTGCCGCGCCTTAGCCGCGGCACCACATGCTGCCGCGCCATGGCCGCGGCGCCATGAGCTGCCGCGCCGGAGCCGCGACACCAAGCGTTGTTTGTTGGTGTGTACATATTTTTCCATGTTGTCTTGAGTGGAGTTTGGACGTCTGTAAGTATTTTTTGATGCCTACAGATACCCCCTCCAAAGTATCTCAGACTCATCATTTTATAGAGAGGGGTCTGAGACACTTTGGATATGATAACTCTCCCTGCAATTCCTCTAGTGCTTTGTTGAGGAAATTGCGTAGAATGGTCTGTGAATGACTTCAATCCTTGATTTTTTTTTTTTTTTATCTTTTAGCTTATTCAGTGCTTTGTAGAATAGCTAAGATTCCTCCGGTGCTGCGTCTATCGCTTGGCCGTCGTCGAAGTCTTGAATCAGAACTGTTGTTTCAATTTGTGGACCTCTCGTTCATGGAACGAATCGAGAGGGGATTTTGGCTTTGGTCCTAACTGTTTAAAGGTTTGACCAAGATGGGAATTTGAGACGATCCTAACTGTTTAAAGGTTTGATCGTTCAATTTGTGGACCTCTCGTTCATGGAACGAATCGAGAGGGGATTTTGGCTTTGGTCCTAACTGTTTAAAGGTTTGACCAAGATGGGAATTTGAGACGATCCTAACTGTTTAAAGGTTTGATCGTTCAATTTGTGGACCTCTCGTTCATGGAACGAATCGAGAGGGGATTTTGGCTTTGGTCCTAACTGTTTAAAGGTTTGACCAAGATGGGAATTTGAGACGATCCTAACTGTTTAAAGGTTTGATCGTTCAATTTGTGGACCTCTCGTTCATGGAACGAATCGAGAGGGGATTTTGGCTTTGGTCCTAACTGTTTAAAGGTTTGACCAAGATGGGAATTTGAGACGATCCTAACTGTTTAAAGGTTTGATCGTTCAATTTGTGGACCTCTCGTTCATGGAACGAATCGAGAGGGGATTTTGGCTTTGGTCCTAACTGTTTAAAGGTTTGACCAAGATGGGAATTTGAGACGATCCTAACTGTTTAAAGGTTTGATCGTTCAATTTGTGGACCTCTCGTTCATGGAACGAATCGAGAGGGGATTTTGGCTTTGGTCCTAACTGTTTAAAGGTTTGACCAAGATGGGAATTTGAGACGATCCTAACTGTTTAAAGGTTTGATCGTTCAATTTGTGGACCTCTCGTTCATGGAACGAATCGAGAGGGGATTTTGGCTTTGGTCCTAACTGTTTAAAGGTTTGACCAAGATGGGAATTTGAGACGATCCTAACTGTTTAAAGGTTTGATCGTTCAATTTGTGGACCTCTCGTTCATGGAACGAATCGAGAGGGGATTTTGGCTTTGGTCCTAACTGTTTAAAGGTTTGACCAAGATGGGAATTTGAGACGATCCTAACTGTTTAAAGGTTTGATCGTTCAATTTGTGGACCTCTCGTTCATGGAAGGAATCGAGAGGGGATTTTAGCTTTGGTCCTAACTGTTTAAATGTTTGACCAAATAGGGACTTGAGACGATCCTAACTGTTTAAAGGTTTGATCGTTCAATTTGTGGACCTCTCGTTCATGGAACGAATCGAGAGGGTATTTTGGTTTTGGTCCTAACTGTTTAAAGGTTTGACCAAGATGAGAATTTTGTGAGGGAAGATTGATCTAAAGAGGTGATCGAATCTCATCTCAAAAGAGTATTCAGAAGTCATAGTAGGAGTTTAGTGTTTATCACTTTGTTCATAATGATCGGGGTTATCCCTAAGAATATTACATTTAACATTCTTCCGGGAACTTCCCGTTACATGAATTATCCACCCCAGCTTTCTTTGCAAAACTGGGTGTAACGAGGAGTACGTTATCCTCAGTCGCATGTTCGGGTTATCCTTAAGAATATAAGATTCTCCAGGAACTTCCCGTTATATAAATCATCCACCCCCAGTTTCCTTTGCGAAATCGGGTTTAACATTGTACTCAGTTGGATAATCGAGAAGCAGTTTATACTCATATGCTCTTTAGAGTGTGGGAAAACAGTTTATACCCGTGCACCCACTGGAGTTGGATGGTCGTCTTTACTCGACTTCTTTTGTCGTTATGACGCCGGAGTCAATTAGGGCTTGGATCTTGTTTTTGAGTCCAAAGCAAATCTCGGTGGGATGAAGAAGAGCTTCCAGGACATCGATGGAGAGGTTATTGTGGCATGTTTGCAGGATGAACTCCTCTGTAATAGGATCTCTGCAATTCATTGCTTTGCCACGGAAGCGCTTGACAAAATCGTCAGCTGACTCTCCGTCTTTTTGCTTTTCATCCAAAAGGGTTCCGATTGACACTTCGGTGTCATCATCGAAGAAGTTGCTGAGGAACAAATTTTTTATGTCATCCCAGCAATTGATGCTCCCTGGCTTGAGCCGTCGGTACCAATCGAAGGCGGGCCCACGAAGGGTGCCAACGAATGACCGGACCATTAAAGCCTCGTTTCCAGAGATCATGCCCAAATGAGACTTGAAATAAATCAAGTGCTGAATCGGCGAACTCTTCCCCTCAAACGGTGTGAAGTTAATCAGATTGAACTTTGTCGGATACGGTATTGAATCCCATTCTCTTGGATAGGGACATGGAATACCCGTCCTCTTCACTTCTTGAGCCGTCATCAAAGCGTTGACTTTGTTTTCAAGCTCTTTCATTTTCCCGTCATCGTCTATGTCTTCATTCGAATGACGTTGAGGAGAATGAGTTAGACCACCCCCTGTAAGAGGTGTCATTGAACCACTCTCAATATCGTTATTGGGAGAATGTGTTAAACTACCCCCAGCGTTATTGCTATTGGGAGGTGTATCAGTCATAATAACTTCATCCACTTTTGGATCACTGTCATCCACAACTTTCTGAGTGTGGCAGCTGGATTCAGTTCTTTGACTGGACTCAGGGAGTTGAGGCTGCTGAGCTAGCAATTCTCTCATTTGTTGGATAGCTAACTCCATTTCTGTCTTCACTTCAGCTCTAATTTCTTCACGTTGTTTGGCTAGAGCTTCTTGAAGTATTTGAGCAAATTGATCAGAGGTGATCGTGAGTACTTCTCTGGTTTGTCCCGTGCTAGACATTGTATCATCAGAAGCGATTGCAGAATAAGTGTCCGAGAATTCATCCTCCGAGGACATTCCTTCTTGCATTCTCTTGTAATTTCTGCGTCTGATGGCTCCTAATTGGAGTCGAGACATCCTTTGAGCAATTCTTAGATTGACTCTTCCTCTCGGGAAAAAATCAGGATTTGAGTCACTTGAATGCCGCTTAGACTTTCTTTTATCAGCCACGTTGATGGTGACTTCAGGGAATTCATCATCTTGGACAGCCGATCTTATAAGTCGTGCACAGGAACAATGAGAGTGAATAGTTCTTTTTCGAAATTTATTCACACCCTTGATAATACGATTCATCGGTATGATTGCCAAAAAATCGTATCGTCTGTTGGCATGACCTCCCAGGTATGACGATATCATTTGGTGAATGCGTCTTCTTCTGGGGGCGTAAAGCCTTGTTGGCGTTCTCAGGACAACTTTTTATCGCCTTCGAATGATCCAAGGTTATGTCAGGAGTCACACGTTTAAAACCACCCCTTTGCGGATGTGGTGTCTTAACGGGCTCCTGGGATTCGTTCACTGGACCTAAGCGTTCTTTAACTGGAACTTTGTCTTGATCGTCAGATGAGGGATTGAGGCGATCCGACATCGTGATCTTGGATATTGACAGGTCGGGACTGAACCGTGGTTTCCCTGGTGATGGAACATTTATGATTGTAGTAGACGGATCAGGAATGGACGTTGATGGGGCTGAAGGAAAACTCTTTGGAGCTTTTCTTTGACCGCGGCAGGGAAGATCGTCGCGGTCGCAAGACGTGCCGCGGCAGTGGAAACTGCCGCGGTTGAAGGATTTGCCGCGACAGTGAAGACTGCCGCGGTCACAGGTTGGATTATGCAGACCCGATTTTAGTACGAGTTTGGATTTGTAGATCCATACTCTGTGATTCTTTGGTGCTTCCTTAAACACTGTTTCCTTCTTCCCTTCTTGTCTTTGTTGTAAAAGAGCACGGGCATGAACAGCGTTTGCACGACGTTTTTGTATACGTTCTTTGAGGGTTGAGCGAGCCCTTTTGACGAGTGTCCATTCCTCCGTCGTGAATTGTGCAGAAACGTGAGTAGTTTGTCGTTGCGTTGAACAAACCACTTGTTGTTTCCTCGACTCTAAGTCTGATAACGAACCCCGTCGGTTTGTTCCAAGGCGTTAGCTATTTGACGAGCGCGGCGCTGACGTTGTCTCTGACGAGCCCTCTTCGTCAGTGCCGGTGGGCTTTGATTCGATGACTCTTTAACTAGATAAGAGTCATTATGAGCAAAGGTGTTGCGAGAGTCTTCATTCTGTGCCTTCTTTGGCATGGAGGTCTTCTTCAATGGTGAGATCCTCTTATACTTGCGAGATAATTAAGATCTTGAAGAGGATGAGAGATATTCCTCAAACTTGATTTGGTCGAATTCGTATTCGACCATGGATTCAACTGGAATCTTGATCGGTTGCGACACGACGGTCTCGGCAGCGAGACCGTTGTCTCCCACTGTGGTCGCCAGTTTGTTTACGTCAAAAGTTGGTTTTGTCATGGAATTCATTATATCTTCGGTCGATTACAACAAATTCAAAAGAAATAGCCTTTTTATAAGACTTCTTTTACACAACAAAAGAAAAATTACAACTTTTTAGAAACAAACGCAGGATCGTTGTTTGGATCGCTGCTTGCGTGAGACTTTGCCTGTGCCGGGAGCGCTTTGACTCGTGGACCACCAAATCACAGATTCTGATTGAACCGTGAGGGGTTTAATGATTCTTCCTTCGTTTATCGAAGTAAGAATTTGAAGCGAATATCTTATCGATGTAAGATGTTCACTCTTCTAAAGATCAAGTCAGAGCTTAGATCTCTAGGAATCGCCAAAAGCTTCTTGAAGATGTTTGTGAAGAAGGAAGACTCTCTCTTTTGCTCTAATTCACCAAAACTCCAGGCCCTCTGCTCTAATTTGCTCTGGAAATGCTCAGCCCCTGTCATTCGTGGTTTAACTGTCTGTCCACGTCAACACACGTTCTATCTCTGATACGTCGCCACGTGGACTTCAAATAATCATCAGATAACTGCATTATAACCGCCACAACACTCCTTTAACATAGCCGCGGCACTCTAGGTTGCAGCGGTTAAGCCGCGACACCATAGGCTGCCGCGCATTTAGCCGCAGCACTATGTGCTGTCGCGCCTTAGCCGCGACACCTTGGTCTGCCGCGCCGCCATGCATTGCTCGATGACGTGTATATTGTTCTTCTATGTCGTCTTGAGTGGTGTTTGAATGTCTGTAAGCATTTTTTGACGCCTACATGTAGTTATTCATTTCTATCGATAATTATAACCTTATTGGAGGAATTCACAATTCATGCACTCTGTTTTTGCAGTATTAGAGGTTATTATGTATATGCTTGTTTTTTGCTAGTTAGTTATTACAAATCTAACTCATTTTTTGTATTATTACATTGACGAATTGGTGAACCATTCGCTAATATTCTAATTCAATCGTTTTTCGGTGAATGGTTTCTGTAAATCTTCTTATGGATAAGTTATTCACAAAATATCAACTATTCATGGATCTTATGAAGCGTCACTATTTATGTTGGAAGCTTGGTTTTTTGCTAGTATGTAGTGAAACACAGCACATGTTCTTTCTACCTACTTTTTCTTTTACTAGTTACTGCAAAAATCTAGCTCATTTTTTGTATTATTACATTGACATATTGGTGAATCATTCACTAATATTCTCATTCAACTGTTTTTCGGGGCATGGTTTCTGTAAATCTTCTTATGAATAAACTATTCACAAAATATCAGCTATTCGTGGATCTTATGAAGCATTACTCTTTATGTATATTGGAAGCTAAGGAAAAAAAATAGTACTATCTATCAGTGTCAATAAAGCATTCAGAATTTATTTGTATAGCGTGACCTATTTTTTCCATAACATTCTATTCATTAGTTGAGGTTGCTGTTGGTTGTAATTCTACTGAAATTTTCCTGCCGTAACATGTATTGAGTTTTACATCATTACAATATATCGTCTTCCAGTCTAGATGTTCTGGTAGATTCTTGGATGTTTAGACATTCAATATCTAAGTCATGAATCATGTACTGAATGCTAAGTAGAAATTACCTATGCTGTTTGATTCTTCTGGTGCTTTCTATGAAATTTTCTCAAGCAATTAACTTCTTGCAGAACCGGCTGCTTGCAATGAACTATATAAATGAGGGCTCTGATGATAAGCTTTTTGAGGCTCACAGGTATTTCTAACTCTTTACAAAGTATATATGCTTTCACAGGATTCCCATTCTGTTCGGTACCTGTTTATGGATATTTCTATAATATGAGATTATCAGTGTATTTAGAAGTCAATTTTCGATAATAGTTGGTTTTTATTCCAAACCTGGTAAGATTCAATCTAGGAGTTAGCTTTTATGTTTGAACTTTTTAAGCTTCATTTTAGATGAATCAACTCTGTTTGATTTTGACTATAGAAGAGGTGATACTTTTCGATCTCATTGAGCGCTTCTATTGTTTTGCTGCCCATCTATTGTGACAGGTTTATGCCACACGATTGCTTTGTCAAGTTAATGAATGTTATTGAATGCCTTGGGAATTAGAAATATTTGTCGAACTGTTCTTCAAATTCGTTGGTCCAAAAGAAATCTGATGAGAGCCTGATAAAATTTATATTGTAGTTAATGCATTATGATTCATTGTTGCTCTGCCGTGTCATATTTAAAAGGATGGAAAACCTGTTTTATAGATGCTTTGCAAATGAGAACTTTTTTTTGCCATTGCAAATTTCCTTGGTTCATTAAGATCGGAGTGTCAATGTTATGGATATCCTCTCTGTTTTTTTGTCTCTTTTTGTGTAGCTGTATTGTGAATTTTTTTATGTTCCACGAAGTTCCTGTATTGAAAGATGCATATATGGTACTTTTGATCAAATTATCTTTGTTGGAAACAAATGTAGAACCATGTCTTTTTAGATGGAATATCTGATTTCTTGCTAAAATTTTCTTATTGAAGTACCATCCGAATGAAATCTGCATGCAATAGACACGAGTGTTATATAGCAGCCTGTTAATAATTTATTTTGATAATTCTGCAACTTCATTATTACTTGTTTAGTTGTTTACAAGTTCAGTGCTGTCATTTTGACTTCAACACGGAGTGAACATATAAAACTACTTCATTTTTATAGCATGCCTGTTAATCATGAAAATGATTATGAGTTTTGTATACCACACCTGTTAATCATTTTTATTGGTAATTCTGCAACTTCAGTATTTAGTTGTTTACAAGTTCAGTTCTGTACTTTTAATTTCAACAGGGAATGAGCACATAAAACTACTTCAGTTAGTGGTACAAATTCATAGTAGTTTGACTGACTGATGTTTAATTGTTCCTCAGGGAATGGGGAATGCGATTTATGAAGCTATACCCTCAATATACCAGTTGGGATAATCCTAAAGATATGGAACGCCCATTAGTAATTGGATATGTGTCACCTGATTATATTACTCACTCTGTATCATATTTCATTGAAGCACCTCTCTTTTTCCATGATTACACAAATTACAAGGTGATTGTGTACTCTGGTGTTGTAAAGGTATGGTTATTTCTCTCATGCACAAGTGTCACCACTTAGTTAACTTGAAGTCTTTTTTCAAGTATCTTGAAGTCTTTTTTCAAGTAATTTACAACACGTCTTTAAGTCAAGTTTATGGGGGCTGTATGATATGTAAACCAATCAATTTTTCTACTTCTACTTTTTTTTTTCTTTCAATCATTTTCAGTAAATTATAAAGTCTCTGTCCTTTACGCTTAAACATAGTTAGTGTCCTTGTGTTTTACTGTGATATTGTAGGCAGATGCCAAAACCCATAAATTCAAGGACAGGGTGCTGAAAAAAGGAGGGCTATGGAGGGATATATATGGGATTGATGAGAAGAAGGTTGCTAGCATGGTTAGGGAGGATAAAGTTGACATACTGGTGGAGCTTACTGGTCACACTGCAAATAACAAGCTAGGGATGATGGCCTGCAGGCCTGCTCCCATCCAGGTACTGCCCTTATTTAAATTCACATCTGTATCACCTTCTCTGCGTTTTTGTTCCTCTTGATATTTTTAAAATTTATAAATTTAGCATCCTTGTCATTTATCATGTTTCCTGGAATTGCTTGAGTCGCTTTGTTTTTTACATACATCCATGTAAAACATGCTCCTTAATGACCTTCACCTCCACAGTTCTTATTTACACTCATACCCCTTGAAACCTCCAGTCTTGTGGCCTAAACACTGTCTGCGAGTAAACTCAACTAGAAAGTGGCAGTAAACTGCCAAATTTTGCTGAGATACAACAGGATATAGGTTGTTCTTCTATTAAAGAGCATCCTTTTATTTTCATGGATATTTCTACTGTGAAGCTATATTAATGTCAGTCATATATTGGAGATGACACTTTTTGTTGCGTACTTGCCATTCCTTTTGTACCTTTTATCATTTTTATCTTCATGTCTATCATGTTGCTTCCATGTCTGCATGCCAACTTGTGCTTCTTAGCTTATTTCCTCATGTTAAAATGAACTAAGACTGAAGATCCGCATGTAATTATTTCCAATAACTACTTTTAACAATGATAATTTTCTTTATGAATTTTGCCTCTCATAGTTACTTTTTCTCCCACTATGCTTTCTTAGGCAACATGGATTGGTTACCCAAATACAACCGGTCTGCCAACAATTGATTATAGAATCACAGATGCACTGGCTGATCCCCTTGACACAAAGCAGAAGTGAGTTGAACTTTTGAGATTTGATTTTAAATTGTATAGATAGAGATATTCTGACTAATTGTGGCTGCAGGCATGTTGAGGAGTTGGTTCGTTTGCCTAAATGTTTTCTCTGTTATACGCCTTCGCCGGATGCTGGTCCTGTTTGTCCCACACCAGCTCTTTCTAATGGTTTTATTACTTTTGGGAGCTTCAATAATTTGGCAAAGGTAGTGTTATTATTGAATGTCTCTTTTAAAAATGTTTAGCTAAACTGAATTACAGCTTTGCGTTGTTCATCTTTTTTTTTCTGGCAGATAACGCCAAAAGTATTAAAAGTTTGGGCAAGGATATTATGTGCTGTTCCTAACTCCCGGCTTGTTGTCAAGTGTAAGCCTTTCTGTTCTGATAGTGTAAGACAGAGATTTCTTTCAATTTTGGAGCAATTAGGACTGGAGCCGCTACGTGTTGATCTTCTGCCTCTAATTCTTCTCAACCATGACCATATGCAAGCATATTCACTAATGGATATCAGGTAGATAGCTGAATCTTTTTTTTTTGTCCCCATCAACTGTCTCGTGTTCTTCATGCTTTAACTATTTGTCATTCTTTTAGTATTTGTGTTGTACCTTTTAACATCTATGGAACTTTTACTATATATCGATGTCTTTTCCGATATATTTATTATTTTGGTCTTCTTCAGTATAATAAAGAGTTCTGTTGGTCTGGCATTTTATGGGTTTTATAGGATCCAAACTAGTAAATTGGTTAGTTTTTAAAGTTTTGTCTATTTGATACTGACTTTTTTTCCATATCAAGATGGTCATTGTTTATCAATGCCTCTTTCGATAGATGTATTATTTTGGTCATCTTCAGGATATCAGACAGTTCCTTCTTTTGGTCTGGCGTTGTGGGTTTTAGAGGATTTAGTCTAGTAAGTTGGTTATGTTTTTTAGTTGTCTATTTCATACTGATGCTTGTTTACCACATGAAGTGGTCATCTGAAATCTACTCGTGGAACATTTTACCTTTATTTTGGAAAGCTGATGTGATTTTTTAACCTCCTACACCATATGATATAGTGGAAGCAGCGTAGGGCCTGATAAAAGTGAGATCCAAGGTTCTGTAATAAGGAGCAAAATGTCCTTTCTTTCTGTATATTTCTTCAGCGCCATCATTTGTCATGCAAACCTATCGTATCTTTAAGATATATATGCAGGCTCTTGATCTTCCCTCTCTATATTGTGAAACTTTTCTTTGTGACATACCATGAGTTGCTTCAAGTTTTTAACTATATTTAGTTATTTACCCATATTTTTAATATTCATGATCTTTTTATGTTATCATGAAAATATTTATATCACATGTTGTACATCTTGAATCATAATTTTCTTCCCTACAACACTGCAAGCGATGATGCACAGAGATTATTATGGTTATAATTATTATAAAGTGAATAGAGACATGATCATGTTAGTAAAATGTTCTCCATTGCTGTTTAGTTCTCTTTTACACTTTGGGTAAATTTTTCATCATGATATTATAAAACTCAGTACAGGTTCCATGGTATTACTGGGACAGTGCATTGTGATTGTTAGGCACTGTTCTCAGTTTTCTTTTTCTACATGATTTCTCCTACATGTTATTTCATTCTGTAGTTGCTTCTTTTTCCTCCTGAAAATGATCGTTCCTTTGTAGCTTGGATACATTTCCGTATGCGGGAACTACTACTACATGTGAATCACTGTATATGGGAGTTCCATGTGTCACTATGGCCGGATCGGTGCATGCACATAATGTTGGTGTTAGCCTTCTCAAGAATGTTGGTAAGTCACCTCAGTGAGGAATCTCAGTTTTGCTCATATTTTAGTGGCTGTCACGTTTTTTCAGTTTGGTAAAATTTCCAAATATCATGAAGATTTTTGCAACAACACCAAGACTGTTATTTCAATGGTCTGTTCACCATTCATCACCCTTTGGTTATTTATAATCTTATTCTGCTTTTGGAACTTTATTCTTCAGTTTCCTTGTCACCTAATATTCAACAGCATCTAGCCATTGGTTGTGATTTTCCGATATCTACTGAATGCGTGCCACATGGGCGCATGGAATTTACATGTACCACCTTTATAATCAGAGAGAGAATTTATTTTCCAAGAAATGGATCAATTTGACTTCGTTTCTTATTTAGTCTCTTACAGGAGCATTTTTTGTTTCCACAAAGGAGAGTAATCTTTGCATTTCGTTTTTGGCAAATCATTTTTGATATTTAACTATCTAAAAGGATAACCATAGTTTATTGAGTTTTAACACTTTCATTAAAAGTTACTTATTTCACCTTACCTTTTATATATTTCATGTTTTATATTGTGATTTCAAGTTATCTTCCAGCTACACCCTTCTGTCGACTTTTCTGATGACAAATGGGTTATTAAGTTTTAAATTAATCATTGAGGCAATCATTGTTTCTACACACTCTTTTTCTGTTTTATGTGAGTTTATTATTGTTTTTATTTGGGGTTTGTTTTTTTTTTTTTTTTGTTTTTTTGTTTTTTTTTTTTTTTTTTTGGGGGGTTTTTTGAAAACTAAACAAGAAACTCTCACGTGAGAGAAGAATAAATTCTTTTTATTATTCTGAAATAAACAAAATAAACAATGTA
>NC_033803.1:69111320-69130389 GCF_001876935.1 Asparagus officinalis | reverse complement strand
ATTGACAATGAATAAGAGAGTATTTCTCTTTAATTCTCGGTGAGTTAAAAGAGCTGATTTGGAGTTAGATTACACTTCAAATCATTAGTAAGCTACGTTGCAAAGGTGTGTACACAGACACAGGTGCGGATACGGGACATGACAAATTTGTAAAAGATAGGATACGGGAGCCCGGCTATATATACATATGGAAATTAACAATTTATATGAGATTGATATTGTGTTTTCATTCATATGTTATGAGAACAAAGATCTCTTTAACATGTTTATGTTTCTTTTATTGAATAGTTTATAAATTTGAACGACCCGAGTCCAACGAGTTTGCAAAAGTTTGAGGGGAAGTGTAAGATGTATGTCCAAGAAGTGTATTATGAGTGTTTTAAACTAAAACATGTATTATATAGTTGAGTACACGTCTGAATAAATGTGTGTATATTCAAGAAGGGTTCAAGGAGTGCCGGACACTGACACAAATACGGGAAGTGTCGGACACGGATATGGGAGCCAAGAAGAAGTGTCCGGGTAACTTAGTAAGTAATAATAAATTAATTTCATTAGGTAAGAACTTCTTACAGAATAAGAAATCCATAGTGCCTTATCTCATAAAGTTCCCTATATTGTTCTTCAGCACCAATTTTTGTCTGATAATTATTCCCAAAAAGGTTGCTTTCCCAGGAAACCCTCTTTTGGAAACTGTCCAATTAGAAGAAATATCCCTGTTAAATAGCACGTTTAACACATCCCCATAGCTTGGCTTTCCAATGATTTCGAGTCTCTTGTATCTTAGTGCACTGTTGTAATGGTATCTTATTGCGCATGTAGGTTTGGAGCGTTTGATTGCGAAAACAGAAGACGAATATGTCCAACTTGCATTAGATCTGGCATCTAATGCGTTGGCACTCTCAGAGCTGAGACTCACTCTCCGGGAACTCATGGCAAAGTCTCCAGTATGCCATGGAGCGAAATTTACAAAAGACCTCGAGTCTGCATACAGAAACATGTGGCATAGGTATTGTCATGGTGATGCGCCGGCCCTGAAGAACATGGAAGCGCTTAAACTGCACCTGCCACAGTCAGAGAAGATCACCATCATGTTCTCTGACATTGGAGAGGCCACTGGTGTGGAAGAGAATCATCAACAACAAGCTGTGAAGGCTAATGGCATGAGCTTGGTTTCTTTATCCACTCCTAGTTTGACTAGCTCGCAGGAGAGCCAGAGTCAGATTGTAAACGGTGTCAGGCCTAGCTAGGTAAATATTTGACATAGGTAATTTCTATGACATTCTTTGGTAAAACTTTGGTGGTGGTGGTGGTGGTGGTTGATGCTGTCGGATCTGAATTGGGGAAATGGGTGGTGATTCGGTCCCTTGGTGGGTGCCATGTTGTTTCATTGACGATTCTACGTTGGCGAAAAAACAGGGAAATATTTATATGCAGTCTAAAGT
This sequence comes from Asparagus officinalis, assembly GCF_001876935.1. Lineage (NCBI taxonomy): Eukaryota > Viridiplantae > Streptophyta > Magnoliopsida > Asparagales > Asparagaceae > Asparagus > Asparagus officinalis. Next base: position 69,128,944 of record NC_033803.1, on the reverse strand, counting down.
TTACCGATGAAATATTGAGATACAAGTTGGCCCTGTTTTGTTGCGGTGCTGGAGAGGAGCACTGAAGACTGGCTTTTTGGTAAAGCAGGGAGTTTGGTTATTTGGGAGGTTCATGATTGGAAACAGCTATGGGGTTTTGTTTAGGGTGGAAAAGATGGGAGGCCTTACTCTTGTCACTTTGATTATAATGTTGTAACTTTTATAGTTCCAGCCTCCATCTGTTTGTTGCTACATGTATACTTCCTGGATATCCAAAGCTATATATGTGATATGATATCCCTCGAGTTATATCAGTCTCTCTCTCTCTCTCTCTCTCTCTCTCTCTCTCTCTCTTCTTCTTCTCTCTTCATTGAACTAGTCCACCAGTATTAAAGATTATGCAAATAAAATCAGTGCGAGCGATGGTTTCAGGCTTTTTTTTCTGTTTAATCTGCATATTTGATAGAACTACGTATGCAAAATAGTTGTGCACCGTGCATCTCTCACGTACATCAAGAATAATTTTTGAGTCAAAGAGTTTGCATAGACAACAGCATGCTATTTAAGCAGAGGGTGTTGATGGCGCTACTTAAGCAGACGGTTCTATACCGTGCATCTCTTTACACGCATCAAGAATGATATTTGAGTCGAGAGGCTACAAAGACAACCGCCAAAAAGCTGGTACGACAAACTTGGAATTGGCTAGATGTATTCTTTAATTTTATTTTCAAATTCTTTCTAGGTACTTTTAATCATGATCAAACTATATCAATCAACTCTTCCTCATTTTATCCCAGGACCAACCTTTGTTATAGTAGCATAATTATCACATTTATCACAATTATCAAATTTGAAACTCATAGTAACATAACTATCATAATTACCACATTTATAATTCATTTCTTCTTTGAGGTTATAGTAACATAATCATCACACTTAAAATTCATAAAAATCTCTACTTTGGAATGATTAGAATAGCCACGGAGGGTTGTCTTGTACATGTTCTTCCATAATTTCTTTTTTCCTTCAAAAGACAGATTTACAGCCGCGGTATCAAGCTAGTCTTGACATAAAAGAAGCTCAAACAGTTTGTCTATATTCAAGCGGATAGTCTTGACATAAAAGAAGCTCAAACATTTTGTCAATATTCAAGCACAAAGTGCACGATCTCCGGTGGTTTTTGCAACATACAGATATATGGAGTTACTTGGAACATATCAGTCCTTCACTGTTGTCCTCAATATCTTCACTTCATGGATAGGCCTGGTGGTTCATAGGGGGGAAACGAAACAATGAACAAAGAGAATAGTCAATTAGAATTGAGCTCCAAGATCGAATGACGAGAAAAAGAAAAACATTCCACGATAAAGATCTTATGAAAGAAAACAACGAAACACCGAAGTCCTATTACATAATTGAACTTCACTCTATTGGTTAGTTTCACCAATATTTTTTGTCAATACTCGTTTTGACCCTAAGACAATGAAATATGCATGTTCGTGAGTTTTGCCCTTATTTTTTTGTTCCGATGCAATCTATATCTATCTATAAATAAATAAATAAAAGAACACTGGGGTGCCAACTTTGAATGCCCATTTTTCCCTCCCAATTTTTGATAATACCCAGTTATTATCACTAATTAATCTTCCGTTGAATAGTCATTCATAACCTCTTGTTAGCTATGCACCTCCTCACCCTCCCATTGTTCACGGACTAGAATATTATTTGAATACTATTACTTAAATAAAGAATTAATTTACTAATTATAATATAATAAACTGATTTATATAATTGTTATATTTATAGTTACAAATAGTATTATAATTCGATAATGTATTATTAATATAAATAAGAATATATAACTATAAAATAAGATATTAATCTATTATAATTATCCTAAATTACAATTATGTGTTGTAATTGTTAGAATATATTATCATACTAATAATTATTTAAAAGATAAAACAAGTATGTCCATGTATAAAGCATGTGCACTAGAGCAATAAAGAACGTGCGCTTCAAAATTCGTGAGCTTTATCCATTTTCATTTATTTCGACCTAATCACAATGAAGTATGTTCACTTCAAATTCCATATTTTTATGGATTATCAATCATGATTTTTGTACGTCTTTGTTGCTCGACCGAATTTTAATTAAATATGCATATTTTTAAAATTCACAATTTTCATGAGCTAACTCATGGTCTTTGTCTATTTTCATTTCTTTTGGCCCAATCAAAGTAAAGTATGCATTCTTCAAATTTTGAGATGTTCTTGAGCTATAACTCACGCTTTTTGTTTACGCTTTTTGTTTAGTTTCATTTGTTTCGGCCGATGACAATAAATTATGCGTTCTCCAAAATTCTTGATTTCATGAGCTATAATTCACGATTTTTGTTCATTATTGTTTATTTTAACCCAATGGAAATTAAATATGCATACTTCAAAATTCACGGTTATCATGGGCTATATTGTAACCTACGCTTTTGTATATTTTCGTTTGTATAGACACAAATACAATGACTGAAACATGCATATTTCAAAATTTGCTATTTTCATGGGATACGATCCATGATTTTTGTCTATTTTTGTTTGTTTCGACCTAATGATAGTGAAATGCGCATTATTCAAAATTTGCAATTTGCATTGGCTGTAAACCAAAATTTTTGTTAATTTTTGTCCGTTTTCAATCTAATGACAATAAAGTATACATATACTCCATGATTTTGTCCATTTTTAATCATTACGACCTAAGGAAAATTAAGAATGCATACTTTAAAATTCGCAATTTTCACAGGCACCCACCTTTTTTATACATATTTATTCGTTTCAACCCAATCATAAAGAAATATGATATTTCAAAATTTACAATTTTCATTGGCTATAGCCCATGATATTTTTCTATTTTCGTTTGTTTAGACCCAATAGCAACAAAATATGAATTCTTCAAAAGCAACAAAATATGAATTCTTCAAAATTTACGATTTCCATTTATTGTAACACATGATTTTTGTGAATTTTTCTTCATGTTAACCTAACAAAAATTAATTATGCAAACCTGAAAATTCACAATTTTCATGAGCATACAACCAATAACTTTTTTCCTTACTTCTTTCGTTTCAACCCAATGACAATGAAGTATGCCTACTTCGAAGTTCATGATTTCATGAGTCATAATTCACGATTATTTTCACTTTCGCTCATTTCAACCAAATGACAATTAAGTGTGCATACTTAACATTCACCATTCCTCATGATTTATAACCCACAATCTTCATTTGTTTAGATCGAATGGCAATGAAGTACGTGTACTCTGCAATTTGTAGTTTTCCACGGGTTAAATCATGAATCTTTTCCAATTTAGTTCGTTTTTGTTCCGATGACAATTAAGTATATGCACTTCAAAATTCTCTATTTTCAAGCCAATGATTGTCTAATATGGTATTTCAAAATTCAGATTTTGTGTGGGCTACAACGGAATTTTTTTATCTGAATGATCCAACAATTAAGTATGCATGCTTAAAAGTTTGCAATTTTCCTAGGTTATGCATACTTTTTTTTTGTTGGTTCAATCCAATGTCAAGTGAGTATACTATTTCAAAATTTGCGATTGCATAAGCTCTAACCAATTTTTTTCCAAGTTCATTTCGACCCAATGGTGAAGTATGTGTACTTCAAAATTGGAGATTCTTAAGGGTTATAACTCATTATTTTTTTTTCATTTTCGTTCCAATCTAATGACAGTTAAGTATGCATGCTTAAAACCTCACGAAATTTGTCCATTTTTATTTATTTTGATCCAAAGGCAATAAAGTATATATAATTCAAAATTTTATTAACCAATGACTTTTGCTCATTTTTGTTTGTTTTGACCCAATAACATTAACTTATAAAATTTTTCATTTTCATGAGCTAAGCCACTGTTTTGATCATTGTCATTTGCTTCAACCTAATGTTAATTATGTATACATACTTCAATATTCCCGATTTTCAAGAGCTAACATACGGCTTTTGTCTATTTTCTTTTGTTTTGTCCCAATGACAATGAACTATGTGTACTACAAAATTCTTGATTTCACGAGCTATAATAAATAAATTTGTCCATTTTTTGTTAATTCGGTCTATTGAAAAATAAGTACACATACTTCAAAAATATTCGTGATTTTCAAGAGCTAACGCATGGTTTTTGTTTATTTCCTTTTATTTTGACCCAGTGACAATGAAATATGTGTATTTCAAAAATCGTATCCGTAATTTTTGTTCATTTTGACCTAATGAGAATTAAGCAAGCATATTTCAAAATTTGTGATTTTTATGTACTATAACATATGATTTATCTATGCTTGTTCATTTGATCCATCAACAATGAATGATGGGTTTTTCAAAATTCATAGTTTTCATAAGCAACCCAAGATTTTTGTACATTGTTTATTTGTTTTGACCAGATGGTAGTTTAGTATGTCTATTTCGAATTTCATATTTTTCATGGGCTATAACCCACTTATTTGTCCATTTTCATTCTTTTTGCCTAACAACAATTAAGTATGTGCATTTGGAAATTTGCAATTTCCTAGACTATACCTCTATATGTCGTCCATTTTTGTTGGTTAGACCCAATGTCTATCAAGTAAGCTATTTAAAAATTTGTGATTTTATGAGTTCTAACTCATATTTTTTGTTTTTTAGTACATTTCGATCCAATGATGAAGAAGTATGTGAACTTTTAAATTCACAGTTTTTATAAGTTAACCTACAAATTTTTTTTTTCGTTCATTTCAACTAAAAGGCAATAAAGTAGGCATACCGCGAAATTCACGTATTTCATTGACTTTTTGACCAAGGGCAACAAGGCATGCATATGCTATTTTCATGGGATATAACCCCATTTTCTTTTTATTTTTGTTTGTTTCAACTCAAAGTATGAATGCTTCAAAATTCCCGATTTTGATTAGCAATAACTCACATATTTTCCACTTTTTTTAATTTTAACAAAGCAATGCATATGCTATTTTGGGATATAACCCACATTTTCTTTCTATTTTTGTTTGTTTCAACTCAAAGTATGCATGCTTCAAAATTCCCAATTTTGATTAGCATTAACCCACATATTTTTTCACTTTTTTAAATTTTAACAAAATGCACCTAAATATGCAACTTCAAAATTCGTGACCTTCATGGGCTAACCAGAATTTATCTATTTTTCTTGTTATCCTAATAGCAATCAGTCATGTGTACACTAAGAATTGTAATTGCTATAAAAATTATTTTTTATTTATTTTTATCTGTTTTAATCTAATGACAATTCAATATGCATATTTCAAAGTAAACGATTTTTAAGAACCATAACTCACAAATTTTTTACGTTTTCATATGTTTTTACCCAATGGCGTGAAGTGTGTATACTTTAATTTATGGGTTAAACAGCAGTTTTTGTTCATTTTCATATTGATAGCAATGAAATGTCTACGACAAAGTTTCCAATTTTAATAAGCTCTAAACCACGATCTTTCTCCATTTTTGTTCATTTCCCCTAATAAAAATATGCATACCTGAAAATTCGCAATGTTCATGAGCTATTACCTACGTTTTTTTGTATTATTTTGACCCTATAGTAATGAAATGTGTACTTTAAAAATTGCGATTTTCATAGGCTATATACAATCTATGAGTTGTCTATTTTAGTTCGTTTCAACCTAATGACCATGAATCATTCTTCAAAATTTGTGATTTTCATGAGCCCACGATTTTTATCAATTTTCATTTGTCTGACCTAATGATAATTAAGTATGCATACTCCAGAATTCACAATTTTCATGGGTAGTAACCCATAATTTAGTCCATTTTTATTTGTTTCAACCCAATGACAAATGTATACTTTAAAATTCACAATATTTCATGGGTTAACCCATGATTTCAGTCCATTTTCACTCGTTACGATCAATTGCCAGTTATATATTTGTACTTTAAAATTCACAGTTTTCATAGACTATAACCCATATTTTTTGTCCAAATTCGTTTCAGCCTAATGACACTGAAGTATTTGTACTTCAAAATTGGTGAGTTTTATGGGCAATAACCCACAAATTTTTTCCTACTTTTGTTCATTTCGAAATAGCAATGAAGTATGAGTTTTTCAAAATTCACGATTTTAATAAGTTATAACCCATAGTTTATGCTACTTTTTGTTTCTTTTGTGCCAATTTTTGTTTCTTTTGTGCCAATTTTTGTTTCTTTTGACCCAATGACAATTACGTGTGCACATTTCAAAATTCTTTATTTCGAGGGCAACCCACAATTTTAGTCTATTTTCGTGCAATTCAGCCCAATGACAATTAAGTATATATATATATATATATATTATATATATTATATATATATAATATATATATTATATATATATATATATATATATATATATATATATATTTTAAAAGTCATAAATTTCATGGGCTATAAATCATGATTTTTGTATATGTTGGTTTATTTTGACCCTATGGCTACAAATGTGTACTAAAAGATGTATGATTTTCATGTGCTTTAAACACGATTTTTGTCAACTTTTCATTTGTTTCGAGCCAATAACAATGAAACATGTATTTTTTAAAATTCACAATTTTCATGGTTGTAATTCATGATTATTGTCAATTTTTGTTCACCTTGACCCAATAATAATTAAGTATGCATATTTTAAAATCCACGATTTTCATGGGTTAACTCACTAATTAAGCCTATTTTTCACTCATTTCGACTCAATAACAACAAAGCATGCGTACTTTAAATTGGTGACTTTCTTCAATTATAACCCATAATTTTAGTTTGTTTTTGTTCATTTTGACCAAATCACAATAAAATATGTTGTACTTAAAACTTTGTGATTTCATGAGCAATAACACACGATGTTCGTTCATTTTCATTCATTACAACCCAATGATAATTAAGCATACTAAAAAATTTTCAATTCTCATGAGCTGTGACTTACAATTTTTTATTTTTTTTTCATTCATTTCTATCCAATGACAATAAAGTGCAGTACTCCAAAAATTGTGATTTCACAGGTTAAAAAACTAATCTTCGTCAATTTCCTTTCGCTTATGGATTATAACATACGATTTTTGTTCCTTTTCTTTCGTTTCGACCTGGCTAAGTATACATAGTTCAAAATTTACAATTTTAATGAATAACCATTGTTTTGACCTAATGACAATAAGTACTTTATAATTCTTGATTTCATGACCTACAATCCAGATTTTTTTCCTTTTTTTTTGTTTTGACATAAATTAAAAAAGTGTAATTCAAAATTTGCTATTTTCAGGAAATAAAACCAATGGCTTTAGTTTACTTTCATTTATTTCGACCCACTTACAATGAAATTTGTATTTCAAAGTTGCAATTTTCATGGGCATAACCATGATTTCTTCTATTTTCATTCATTGAAACCCTAGGACAATGGAGTATGTGTTTTTTGAAATTCGCAATTTTTATTGGCTTACCCAATGTAGAGTATGTGTTTTTTGAAATTCGCAATTTTTATTGGCTTACCCAATATATTTGTCAACTTTCGTCCGTTTTGACTCGATGAATAATAAGTATGCATTCACTAAAATATTCTATTATCACAGACTATAACTCAAGATATTTATCTATTTTGTTCATTTTGATCTTATGGCAATGAAGTATGTGTACTTAAAACTTCGTGATTTCATGAAATATAAGTCATGAATTTTGTCTATTTTTGTTCATTTTAACCAAATGAGAATTAAGTATACATCAAATTTGCGATTCTTAGGGATAGTTATTAACCATTTTGTTTATGTTTTTATTCGTTTCAACCCGATGACAAGGAAGTATACCTACTTCAAAGTTTGCGATTTTCATAGGTTTAAACGTGCGACTTTTTGTCCATTTTCTATTGTTTTCATTCCATTTGTAAAGTATGTCTACTTCAAAATTTCTGATTTTTATGGACTATAAACCACGGTTATTGTTCATTGTTTTGTTTAGGCCCAATAATAATTAAGTATCCAACTACAAAATTAGCATATTTCATGGGTTGTAATTTACATATTTTTTTTCTTCGTTTTGGCTTAGTGGCAATGAAGAACGTGTATTTCAAGAACTATAATCTATGATTTTTGCTCATTTTCATTTGTCCTGGTCCAAGGGAAATTAAGTATGCATACGCTAAAATCATGATTTACATATGCATTACCTACAATTTAGGGTAAATACAAAAAACCCTTAAATTGGGCTAGCTAATAGCTAAAAAAAACCTTAAATTTGGCTAATTATCAGAAAACCCTCCTTAACTTACAAAATATCAAAAAAACCCTTACGTATAAGGATTATCATAAAACCCTCTTAACTTTCAGATTTTATCAGAATATCCCCTTTAATTTGACATTTTATCTAAAAACCCCCTTTGATTTTTGAGATTTTAAGGGGTTCCCTGATAAAATCTCAAAGCTAAAGGGGTTTAATGATAACCCCTACATTCAAAGAAAAGGGAGGGGGGTTCTAAAATTTTGAAAGTTAGGGGGCTTATAATTTTCATTTGTTTCAACTAAATGACAATTAAATATGCGTATCTCAAAATTTACGATTTTCATAGGATATAACTCACTATTTTTGTCTATTTTTGTTCATTTCGATCCAATAGCAATGAATTATACGTTCTTCAAAATTTGCAATGTTCATTGGAAAATACCCAATATTTTTCTCACTTTTCGTTTACTTTGAACCAATGGATATTAAGTAAGCAAACTTCAAAATTCACGATTTTCATGAGCTAACCTATAATTTTAGTCTATTTTTGTTTGTTTCGACCAAATGACAATGAAGTATGCAGACTTCAAAGTTCTTGATGTCATAAGTTATAGCCCACGACTTTTTGTCTATTTATATTCTTTTCAACCAAATAACAAAATATGCATAATTCGAAATTCACAACTCTCATGGACTATAACTCGCATATTTTGTTTTATTTTCACTTATTTCAATTCAATGGCAAGGAAATCTGCATACTTCAAAGTGCACTATTTTCAAGGGTTAAAAAACAACGATTTTTGTCCATTTTCATTTGTTTTTTTTTAGTTGGAACTTATGTCTACTTCAAAATTTTCAATTTTCATAGGCTACAAACAATGATTACTATCTATTGTTCGATTCAATAGGAATTAAGTATGCATAGTTTAAAATTCGTGAATTTCATAGACTACAGCCTAGGTTTTTTTATTTTTGTTTTGACCTAAATAACAATGAAGTGCTTATTTCATAATTCTTGATTTTAGTTTATTTTCGTTCGTTTTGACCAAGTGGAAATTAAGTATGCAAACTTCTTCACTATTTACATAGACTATAACCCATAATTTTTGTATCTTTTTCTTCGTTTCATCCAAATGAAAATGAAATAAGTGTAATTTCAAAATTTGCCAGTTTCGTGGGCTATAACCCACAATTTTCAACCTAATGACAATGAAATATGCGTCCTTTAAATTTTGAGATTTTCATTGATTATAATCCATATTTTTAATCAATTTTTATTTGTTTTGACCCAATTAAAATTTAGTATGCATACTTCAAAGTTCGTGATTTTCATGAGCTATAACCATAATTTTGGTTTATTTTTATTCCTTTTGGCCAAATGACAACAGAGTACATACTGTTTAATATTCACAATTTTCTTAGGCTATAATCCACAATTTTTGGTAATTTTCATTTGTTTTGACCTAATAACAATTAAATATGAATACTTCAAAATTTCACAGGCTATAATTCACGATTTTAGGCCATTTTCCTTCGTTTTGACCCATTTGCAATGAAACACGCCCCTTGAAAATTGGTGATTTTCTTCGGCTATAACCTATAATTTTATCTATTTTTATTCATTTTAGTCTAAATACAATGAAGCATGCATACTTCAAAGTTTGTGATTTCACGAGCCATAATTTATGATTTTTATCCATTTTTATTAGTTTCAACCCAATGATTTAAGTATATCTGCTAAAACGCTCATGTGCTATAACATTCAATTTTTATTTGTTTCGACTCAATGGCAATAAGGTATGTGAGCTTTAAAATTCACGACTTTCACGGGTTAAAAACTACATTTTTGTCCATTTTCACTCGCTTTCATTTGGATAGCAATTAAGCATATCACCTCTAAAATTCCCAATTTTCAAGCCAAAAGTAGTTTAGTATGCGTATTTCAAAATTCACATTTTGCGTAGGTAATAACTAATAACTCACTACTTTACCCATTTCCATTTGTTCCGATGCATCAGCAATTAAGCATGCATACCTAAAAATTCACAGTTTTTCTAGGTTATATTGTCCATTTTCAATATTCATGATTTCATGAGATGTAAAGAACACAATTTTTGTTCATTTCGCCCAAAGGTGACGAAGCATATGTACTTAAAAATTTTTAATTTTCATGAATTATACCCTACGATTTTAGTTCATTTTTATTCATTTCGACCTAACCACAATTAAGTATGCATCCTCCAGATCCTAAGAATTTTGTTCATTTTTGTTTGTTTTGATCTAAATGCGATAAAATATACATACTTCAAACATAATTTTCATGAGCTAAATATAACCTACGAGTTTTGTCCATTTTTTCGCTTGTTTCGATCTAATGATAATGAAGTATGAGCGCTTCAAATTTCAAGAGTTTTGTGCATCTGCATTTGCTTCAACCCAATGGCAATGAAGTATGCTTACTTTAAAATTCCCGATGGCAATGAAGTATACTTACTTTAAAATTCCCGATTTTGATGGGATATAAATCATGATTATCATTCATTTTGTTTGTTTCGACTTAATATCAATTAAGTATGCACACCTTAAAGTTCGCAACTTTCATGAAATATAGCCTACGGATTTTGTCTATCTTTGTTTGTTTCGACCTAATAACAATGAATTATACGTATTTCAAAATTCATGATTTCATGAGCACAATCCACGATTTTTGTCTATTTTTGTTCAACTCAATGGAAATTAAGTATGCATACTTAAAAATTCACGTTTCATGGGCTGTAACACAATTTTTGTATATTTCTGTTAGCTTCGACCTACTGACAATGCAATTTGTATTTTAAAATTTGCTATTTACATAGGCTAGCAACCATGTTTTTTCTATTTTTCTTCATTCCAACCCAATGTCAATGAAGTGTACATTCTTCAAAATTCAAGATTTCACTCATAATGCAAGATTTTTCTCAACTTTGTTTGTTTTGGCCCGATGAAAAAAACATGACTTTCATGGGCTGTTATAACTCACGAGTTTTGTCTATTTTGTTCATTTTGACCCAGTGACAATGAAGTATGTGTTTTACAAAATTCACAATTTTTATACGTTGTAAGCCACGATTTTTGTCAATTGTTCATTTATTTTCACTAAATGGTAATTTAGTATGCATATTTCAAAATTCGCACTGGGCTATAACCCATTTTTTAGTCTATTTTTATTTGTTATAACCCTACGACAATTATGTGTAGTGAAAAGTTTGCAAATTTTCTAGGCTATGCCTACTTTCTGTCCATTTCCGTTTAGTTCGACCCTATCTCAATTGAGTAGAGTATTTCAAAATTCCTGATCTCATGAGATGTAACTCATCATTTTTGAGCATTTTAGTTCATTTTGACCCAATGAAACTTGTATATTTTTTCATTTTTGTTTGTTCCTAATGACAATTAAGTATGCATGCTTCAAAATTCCAAATTTTTATTAGCAATAGCCTGCATAGTTTTTTCTAATTTCATTCATTTCGACTTAATGACGGTCAGATATGCATACTCAAAATTCATGATTTTCATGGCTTTAAACCATGTTTTTTTAAATCTATTTCATTCATTTCGATCTAATAGCAACGAAGCATTCTTACTTCAAACTTCGCAATTTTAATGGACTATAAACCATAATTTTTTGTCCATTTTTGTTTGTTTCGATCTAATAGCAATGAAACATACATGCTTCAAAATTCACGTTTTTCATGGGCTACAACCCACAAACTTGTCTATTTTTTTATTTTAACCTAAGTTTGTACTTTCATAAGAACCCACGATATTTATTTATTTTTGTTCATTTCTAGCCAATAGTAACTAAGTATATTTCAACGTGATTTTCAAAGACTATAGCTCACAAGTTTCGTTCATTTTCTTTCGTTTTGAGCTAACGTTAATGAAGCACGTGTTCGTTAAAATTCACGATTTTCATGGGTTAAAATCACAAGTTTTAAGTCCACTTTCGTTCCAATGGCAATTAAGTATACCTACTTAAAAATTCTTGATTTTCATGGGCTATAACTCATAATTTTTGTCCATTTATTTCATTTCGAACTAATGGAAATTATGTATGAATACTTAAAAATTCTCAATATTCATAAGCTATAACCTACAATTCTTGCATACTTTTGTTTGATTCGGCCCATGACAATTACATATTTGTTATTCAAAAACATTTTTCATGAGTCGTAACCCACGATTTTTTTCTATTTTTATTTGTATCGCTATAATGGCAAAGAAATACATTTTCTTCAAAATTCAATATTTTCACAAGTTGCAACCCATGATTTTTGTCAATTTTTGTTCGTTTTGACATAGTGACAATTAAATACATACTCCAATCTTCATAATTTTCATAGGCAATAACGCAAGATTTTAGTCTATTTTCATTTGATTAGACTTGGTGAAAGACACTTCAAAATTGCAACCTTCATGGGCTCACCCACAATTTTCATCCATTTTTGCTAATTTTCACCCAGTTACAATGCAATATTTATACTTCACTTGTTTATTAGTTGAACATAATTCATGATATCTTATTTCATCGTGCCTTACGTAGCAAAAACCTTAGTTCAAAAACTTCTATTTCCTCATCCATCCAAAATTTGGATTTCATTCAAGCTCTAGTAGAAAAATATGATCCTAAAGCACACTTAAATTTTTATTTCTTAATTAGTAAAAGCTAATAAAAAATAGTGAACAAAAGATTTGTCACTTCAGCCCAAGTTAAAGGATATATAGGTTTTAAAACGTAACCTAAACAAATAAGTTTTTAAGACTAAATTACACAACTACCATGACCTTACTTGTTTTTCACTAGACAACCACCAACTTTCCAACCACAAAAAACCACCATAAACTTTATCATAAATTCTTACTAAACTGTCATATGTTATTGTTAGTAAACATGTCATCTAACCTGTATGTGACCATTCCTTGACGAATATACCACATTTTTTCATTAACACCATCGTGGAGTTCTATGAGAAATAGAAAATTCATGGTAGTTTACTATAAACTCCAAAGGACATGTACGCGATAGAGGACATTCATGTTAATTTTGGTTATTTAGCCCTTTTTGGAAAAAGTAGTCTGGACAAAGCAGATCTTTTGGCTTCTTTTGGATGCAAAAGTAGAAAGATCCATTCCAATGATCCCACGCTATGTTCTATTTTACCTCCTAGTTTTCACCATATCTCGAAAATTTCCAATCTCCTCTCTATTTCTCTGCTACGGCACATCCAAACTCATCTAGATGCATTCTAAGATTTACTTTAATATCGTCTTTAATAAGCATTTGATGTTTCAGATAAACCAAAAATCATGGCCATATAAAAGTATCTCCTTGGATAGGTGAGTTTAGGTAACTCAGTAATTAAAAGGGCTCGTCTATATAGGGGGGAAACAACACCTAGCAAACCCTTAATGCTTATAGTTCCTACTATCAAGTTTGTCGGGTTTCTAGTAGTTACATAAATTAGGAGAAAAAAAATACATGTGTGATATTGTTTTTTCTAGAAGAAAAAATATATAGCTCTAGTATCACATACTCTCAAATTTATACCCGAGCTATAGTGAAAAAAAGATTCATGCAATTGATTTATGGCTTTCCCAAAGAATCATCAAGACAAAAGGCATACCTATCACTATTATCAGTTTGAACACTTCCAAGACGCTTGATGATTTCCATCCCTCTGCAAACTCTCCCAAATATGGTATGCTTTCCTGTATGTAACGAATAACTTCCTCAACCATATACCAAAAAGAAAAGAAAAGAAAAGCAACAATAATAGAAAGCACTATGACTCTAGCAAGAATTCTAGAGTCCTTTAAAAGATAACCATGCACGTCAAAGTACAATGTCTAAGGAACATTGTGGAATTAACACTCATTGAAATAACAATTGATCTGCAACCATACTTGGTGTATTGCATCCATATACATAAATATTCACGTCTCTGACAGAAATCCAAAGTATAGAAAACATGTCAAATTCAATGCAAAATATACAGAATCAAGCATAAAAATAAATGAAGAGAAAGCACGAAAATAAAGTATGTATGGATGACACAAATTCATTACCATTCAAACAAAGAGTTAGTCCAGACACCACACTCGAGGAAAGGTATCACTAAGCAACCGAAATTCTTCCCCAAATAGTTAGGACAAGGATCCAACTAACTTATCTAGAAAAAGATACGTACCACTTACTGCAACTTAACTTGTTTACTCCATTTAGTATTTGCTTGAAAGGCTATAGCCTGCCTTGGATGGTGGTAACTTAACATTAAAGATGCTTAAGAGCTTCTGATAGTGTACGCAATATTTTTTTAATATGCAAATGAAGCAATTCAGGAAGTTTCTTTCTGGTGGTAAAGATACTTCCTGTAATGATATGCATGTTCCTTCTATGCTTGCCTAAATTTCAAAGAACAATGCCAAAAATCATAACATTGTCGGGGAAGCAATTTTGCAAGAATCAATGACCATTTTACTTCATTTACATGTCAAATACAAGCACAATATGTTAAAGGTCTAGATGATCCATGTGATGCATATTAGTGACTCTAAATAGGTCCGAACAATTGATGAATGACTCTTAATAGGTTCAAACCATGAGATCTCAGACGCATCTATCATGACATCATCGGAGAACTGAAAAAGACATGTAGAACTCAAATTAAGGGCATCCTGTACCAACTATTATTTAAATATGAAGGCATTCCAGATGTTCCTCATTTCAAAATGTCAAATACATTAATTATTGACATGATTAGAGCTATTATGGACAAGACACCTTGATAAAATGCAGCAATGGGGCACCATTCATTTTTGGGATCCACAGAAGATAAAAGAACTTACTTCATGCATTTAGATGTACTAACCAATGGGCCATATCAGATTTAGATATGGTCACTACACCTACTGCATGATTGAAATAGGGGCCAATGGATTACAAATGTAGTCTCATGTTATATAGCATTTAGTAATGTGCGCTATTTCAAGCTGGATGGCATTTAGTTCGTGCACTTTTAGCAACTATTAGCTTGAACACTTCCCTAAGCATATACTTCCTATGAGATCAACTACCATTACTATCGTCATCTAGACACCGTTAATTATGGAGTTTTTAAAGTATAATTCCCCACTTAAAATACTAGCTATGACCCTACAAGTAATTCTAAAAACAAGATCTAGGAGGTTCTTGAATTCCATGGAACTATTAAATATAAGAATCAACCTAGTATAGTAGCTAAAAGGTTTGGCCAAATTCATTGGCCTATGGATGCTATCATAAACCTCACAAAAAAGGCTTCCTATTGAAAGGAAACAACACAAGGCCCGAGATAATTACCTTAAACGTAGGCCCCTGTTATCCATATTAAGAAGTAACTTCCATCTTCAATTCTATTATAACTCTCATATTCAGAATGACATATGCACATTAAAAGGGTGGTATGTAGCATTTCTTACAGATTTTCGGAGTGACCTAGAAATTGGAGTGCAATTTAGGGGAATGACCATGAGATTTTAGATAGCCCCTAGCCAATCTCCATGAAATTGTACTGGCTATCAAAGAGGCTGTTCTAGGGAGGTATATAAGGTAAAATGGGGTAGAAACACAATTCCTAAGACCTTAAATGAGCAACAACAAATGTAGAAGACACACCACAAAAATTAAAAAAAAATTAGCATAAAACCCCCTTTTTGTTGATTTTGGGGTATGTAGAGGAAGAATGAAGGGAATTTCAATGAGACAATCATACTTGTCAAATTAATAGAAAAAGAGAAATGCACACAAACTGAAAATAAGTTCTATGAAAACAAAGGATTTCCTATTCCCTCACCACAGACAAGACCAACAATGTTTTCAGACTTATAAAAAAAAAAGACTGAAACCTGCATTTTAAGCACTTATCCTTACCATCCAAATGCTGTGCCGGTGCTAGAGTGATAAAGAACTGGCTTCCATTTGTATTAGGTCCCGCATTTGCCATCGACAAGATCCCTGCTCCAGTATGCTTCAGCTCCGGTTTAATCTCATCCTCAAACTTCGCACTGCACGTGGATAAACTCAAAATCTAAATCTTGATACAAGTACTTTTCGTCAATTCAGAACTCATTCTTCATAAATCACAATAAACGTTTGGTCACGGTCAAAAATTAGTTTTTTTTTTGGGTCCTTCCAATCTTATTCTCATGCAAGTCCCAATTTCGACAGCTAATCTAATGATAAACATAAAAGAAACCCTAAAAATTTGCGAAAAGATTTTGATCAAGCAAATAAACACTAACCCATAGATAGATTCTCCACCTCTCCCAGTTCCAGTAGGATCACCGCCTTGTACCATAAAATCCTAAAACACAAACACAAATTAAACAAAAAATCAAGCAAAACAAAAAGTTGGTGCAAACTAGGGCAGAAGAGATCGACGATCACCTTGATGATCCTATGGAACTTGACGTCATCGTAGTATCCTCTCCGTGAAAGCTCGACGAAGTTCCTGCAGGTCTTTGGAGCGTGCTTATAGTACATCTGGCGGAGCACCGGACTCGAGTTGGTTAGCTTTAGAGAAAGAAAGAGAGATGATGAGAAAGAGAGGGAAGCGAGGAGGTAAGCTTACCTCGACGGTGAAGGGACCCATGGAGGTCTCCACGGTGACCTCCGGCGGGCCGCCGTCTGCGCTTGCCCACATGGCGGAGCACCGGACTCGAAGCGAAGGGAGAGAGGTTTTGGAAGCGGGCTAGGGTTCTCGGGTCAGGTCACCGCCCGCGAGAGTTTTGACGATTTTTTTTTTTATTTTTTATTTACCCAGGAGCTTGTATGTTCTTCCTGTGTCGGACATGCGAATCGGGTTTGACTTGAACCCGTTATCCGACAAAATGAACTTAATATGTGGGTGAGAAACTGGGTGCGCGCGAAATGGGTGGCGAAAAATAACTAAGAAAAGATATGTGGGTGAGAAACTGGGTGCGCGCGAAATGGGTGGCGAAAAATAACTAAGAAACTATAAAAAAATATCCTATTTCCTAGTTCTATGTGATTAACACCTTAAAAATTTATCCCACAAATTATCTCAGTTCCAGTTTTAAGTTCTAGATGACTAAAGAAGCCAATATAGGGTTGCGCACAAGCTAGCTACTTTAGGGTGGGGTCGCCGTTGGCGAGCCCTGTCCGGGCCCGGAACAGTAACATTTTTTAATTTTTTTTGTTTTTTTTATTTTTTTATTTTCTTATATATAAAATATATGTATATGTGTATATATATTGTGTATATAATATATATATATATATATATATACTCTCTCTTAGTATATAATTATATATAAGTATACTCTCTCTTATATAAGTATATATAT